>NC_034185.2:4738414-5030914 GCF_002021735.2 Oncorhynchus kisutch | reverse complement strand
TTAATAACATGTCTGTTTAATAACCCTGATGACATGTCTGTTTAATAACCCTGATGACATGTCTGTTTAATAACCCTGATGACATGCCTGTTTAATAACATGTCTGTTTAATAACCCTGATGACATGTCTGTTTAATAACCCTGATTACATGTCTGTTTAATAACCCTGATGACATGTCTGTTAAATAACCCTGATGACATGTCTGTTTAATAACATGTCTGTTTAATAACATGTCTGTTTAATAACCCTGATGACATGTCTGTTTAATAACCCTGATGACATGTCTGTTTAATAACCCTGATGACATGTCTGTTTAATAACCCTGATGACATGTCTGTTTAATAACCCTGATAACATGTCTGTTTAATAACCCTGATGACATGTCTGTTTAATAACCCTGATAACATGTCTGTTTAATAACATGTATGTTTAATAACCCTGATGACATGTCTGTTTAATAACCCTGATGACATGTCTGTTTAATAACATGTCTGTTTAATAACATGTCTGTTTAATAACCCTGATGACATGTCTGTTTAATAACCCTGATGACATGTCTGTTAAATACCCCTGATGACATGTCTGTTTAATAACCCTGATGACATGTCTGTTTAATAACCCTGATGACATGTCTGTTAAATAACCCTGATGACATGTCTGTTTAATAACATGTCTGTTTAATAACCCTGATGACATGTCTGTTTAATAACATGTCTGTTTAATAACCCCGATGACATGTCTGTTTAATAACCCTGATGACATGTCTGTTTAATAACATGTCTGTTTAATAACCCTGATGACACGTCTGTTTAATAACCCTGATGACATGTCTGTTTAATAACCCTGATGACATGTCTGTTTAATAACCCTGATGACATGTCTGTTTAATAACCCTGATGACATGTCTGTTTAATAACATGTCTGTTTAATAACATGTCTGTTTAATAACCCTGATGACATGTCTGTTTAATAACCTTGATGACATGTCTGTTTAATAACATGTCTGTTAAATAACTCTGATGACACCGACCTTGCCACTATACCATGGTCTGATTGTGTTGATCAGTAGTAATGTTTCTCTATCTGTGTCCAGTGCATCGTGGTTTAAACTATCTATCTACTGTGTTGTTCACCGTATCGATTTAACAGTCATCACTCTTCACACCTAGGTTAAGAGAATATAGTGGCTGACATTAACTAAGGAACACCAATAATGAACTCATCTCAAAGCTTGCATCCCAAAAGGCACCCTATTCCCTATATAGCGCACTACTTTTGATGAGGGCTCTGGTAGAAAGTCGTGTACTATGTAGGGAATAGGGTGCCATTTGGGAGGCATGTAAAAGGCTTGTTAAACTCTTAAGGCGAACGACACCGTTGAGGCACTGAGCAGCGACGCCAGACATGATACTGTCAGAATGTCACTGTTGAGGCACTGCCACGCAATTAATCCAGTAACCCCCCGGGAATTAGATAATAATTATGTGTGTGTGTCTGTGTGTGTGTGTGTGTGTGTGTGTGTGTGTGTGTGTGTGTGTGTGTGTGTGTGTGTGTCTGTGTGTTTGCATGCGTGCGTGAGAGAGAGAGAGAGAATAACACAGTAATGACTATGTTGGCCAGCTAATACCCACAAGCCTAAGTACTATATACTTTCACGTGTCATTGTTGCTTTAACTAGATGCACCCATCCTGTTAGCGGGATCATTTACATCAACATCCGCTGAATTGCAGCGCGCCAAATTCAAATTAAATAACTCTAAATATTTAATTTTCATGAAATCACAAGTGCAATATAGCAAAACACAGCTTAGCTTGTTGTTATTCCACCTGGCGTGTCAGATTTCAATACATATTTTTGGCAAAAGCAAACCATGCATACCATGTAAGAACATCTCTCTCAGTAGACAAAATATCACAAACAGCTAGCCGCCAAGTAGATTGGTCACGGAAGTCAGAAAAGCAATAAATGAAATCGCTTACCTTTGATGATCTTTCAGATGTTTGCACTCACGAGACTCCCAGTTACACAATAAATGTTCCTTTTGTTCCATAAAGATTATTTTTATTTCCAAAAAACCTCCATTTGTTTGGCGCGTTATGTTCAGAAATCCACAGGCGCGAGCGGTCACAACATCGCAGACGAAAATTCCAAATAGTATCCGTAATGTCCACAGAAACATGTCAAACGTTTTTATAATCAATGCTCAGGTTGTTTTAGCAATATATAATCGATAATATATCAACCGGA
This sequence comes from Oncorhynchus kisutch, assembly GCF_002021735.2. Taxonomy (NCBI): domain Eukaryota; kingdom Metazoa; phylum Chordata; class Actinopteri; order Salmoniformes; family Salmonidae; genus Oncorhynchus; species Oncorhynchus kisutch. The sequence continues at coordinate 5,028,665 of NC_034185.2, read as the reverse complement.
ACTTTAGCTTCGTCAATAGGTGAGAGAGACACAATGGCTGCTCCAAACTGTTGCGCAAGCAAAATTCTGGGGACACCCAGCACAGACGCAATGTGATCTTTCTCGCTCATTTTTCAACATAAAAGCCTGAAACTATGTGTAAAGATTGTTCACAACATGGGGAAGCCATAGGAAAATGAATCTGGTTGATATCCCTTTAAATGGAGGGAAGGCATTCAATGGAACATGGAGCTTTCAAAATAGAGGTCACTTCCTGGTTGAATTTTCCTCAGGTTTTCGCCTGCAATATCAGTTCTGTTATACTGACAGACAATATTTTTGGAAATATTTTGTCACTTCCTGGTTGAATTTTCCTCAGGTTTTCGCCTGCAATATCAGTTCTGTTATACTGACAGACAATATTTTTGGAAATATTTTGTTTTCTATCCTAATCTGACAATTATATGCATATTCTAGATTCTGGGCCTGAGAAATAGGCAGTTCAATTTGGGTACGTTTTTCATCCAAAAATCAAAATTCTGCCCCCTACACTCAACAGGTTTTAATTCAGATTGTATATTTTTCACATTATATGCTACAATTACTCCTAAGAATTGAAGGGAAACTCTGTAGGTAAGCATTGTGTTCTGATGAGGCTCTCTCTCGAGTGGGAGAGAGTCTGACACCTGAACAGATGTCTCTCTACACACCTGAGAAGCCCAGCTCTCTCCATCTCTCTCTCTCTCTCTTCTCTCTCTCTCTCTCTCTTAGCTCAGCTCTCTCTCCCTCTTTCTCTCACTCTGTCTTTCTCAGCTCCATCAATCTCCAGGCTGCTTTCCTCCCCTTGAAGACCAAGAACAGATGTGTTTGTCAGACACAGGTATTCAGTCACAATCTGTATCGTTCTTTTGCTCTCTTTCTCCCTCTTTCTTTCTCTCTCTCTCTGGCTTTCTTTCTTGCTCTATCTCGCTCTTTCTTTCTCTCTATATATCTCTCTCTCTCTTTCTCGCTCCTTTTTTCTCTCTCTCTCTGTCTCTCTCTCTTTGTCTCTTTCACTCTTTTTCTCTCACTTAGACTCACACACACTCACACCTTTTTTCTGCTACTGACCTTAACTGATATTGCACATGGCTCACGCAAAAAAATGTTTTGTTTGTGATAATTGAGCGAACAATGAAACAGAAGGTGCCTTCTTCCACAGAAGGAAAAACACCTTTTTTGCATATTGTTCTTCAAGATACCACCGATTCATTGTTAATTTTCTTGGAATCACATTTAAATAAATACAGAGAAATCTATTTGCACGTTTTAAGTGGTTTTACTATCCTTTAGAGATGTTTCCCTGTAATTCGTGCCTTGACAATGTCTCTGTCACGTTCGTCATAACGAGGAGACCAAAGCGCAGCGTGATATGAATACATTCTTCTTTATTTAAACGAAGAACATGAAACAAACTAACAAAATAACAAAACGACCGTGAAGCTATAGCACGAGTGCTGACATGCAACTACACATAGACAATAACCCACAAAACCAAAATGGTAAATGGCAACCTAAATAGGATCCCCAATCAGAGACAACGATAAACAGCTGTCTCTGATTGGGAACCAATTCAGGCCACTATAGACCTACATATACCAAGACATACTAAAACCTCATATATATACAAAAACCCCTAGACAGGACAAAAACACCTAGACAATACAAAAACCAAACCAACCACCCTTGTCACACCCTGACCTAACCAAATGAATAAAGAAAACACAGATAACTAAGGTCAGGGCGTGACAGTACTGAGTCCGCTCTTGTATCACTGACCCGTGGATCATCGTCAGAGGCTCTGGACTGTGGATCCTCGCCGTAGGCCCTGGGCTGGGGACCCTCGCTGCGTGGATCATCGGCGGATGTTCTGGACTGGGGACCGTCGCTGGAGACCCAGGACTGGGGACCGTCGCTGGAGACCCCGGACTGGGGACCGTCGTTGGAGACCCCGGACTGTGGCCCGTCATTGGAGGTTCCAGACTGTGGCCCGTCGTTGGAGGTTCCAGCCTGTGGCCCGTCATTGGAGGTTCCAGACTGTGGCCCGTCGTTGGAGGTTCCAGCCTGTGGCCCGTCGTTGGAGGTTCCGGACTGTGGCCCGTCGTTGGAGGTTCCGGACTATGGCCCGTCGTTGGAGGTTCCAGACTGTGGCCCGTCGTTGGAGGTTCCGGTCTGTGAACTGTCGCCGGACACTCTGGACTGGGTACTGTTGCCGGACGCTCTGGACAGGGTACTGTCGCCTGGCGCTCTGGACTGGGTACTGTCATCAGACGCTCTGGACTGGGTACTGTCGCTGGACGCTCTGGACTGGGTACTGTCACCGGATGTTCTGGACTGCCGAGGAGCATTGTTGGCCTGGTGCTTGGTGCAGGCACTGGTGGTAGCGGGCTGGGGACACGCACCTCAGGGCGAATGTGTGGAGCGGGAACAGGACACACCTGACTGGGAAAGCGCACTTGAGGGAGAGTGCGAGGAGTTGGCACAGGACGTACTGGGTCTTGAAGGTACACTGGAGACCTGGTGTGTATAGCCGGCATCAATTGTTCCGGAACTTTAACACACGTTTCAGGACGACTATGGAGAGCTGACTCAGTTGGCACCAAACTGACAAATCCGTGTGTCCTCCACCAACTCAACAACTCCACCATTTCTCTCTCCTCCGAATCCTCCTTCTTCTCCCAGACTGGCTCTGGTTTATTCCTCGGCTCCTCCGACTGCTCCATGTTCCCCCCCAAAAAAAATTGAATTGGGGTTTCTGTGGTAGCCTTGACTCCTCGTATCGTCGAATTCCGCCTGTGCTATCTCCGCCTGCTTCCATGGCCGGGTCTTGTCCCCTGACATTACCTCCTCCCGGGCCCAGGATGTCCTCCACTCATCTTTCTCCCGAGCCCAGGATGTCCGCTCCTCACTCACACGCTGCTTGATCCTTATTTGGTGGGTTATTCTGTCTAAGTGTAGTTGCATGTCAGCACTCGTGTTATATAGCTCCACGTTCATTTTGTTATTTTGTTTGTTTGTTTAGTGTTCTTCGTTTAATAAAGCGGAATGTAGTCATATCACGCTGCGCCTTGGTCTCTCTCTCTCTCTCTCTCTCTCTCTCTCTCTCTCTCTCTCTCTCTCTCTCTCTCTCTCTCTCTCGTCTCTCCTCTCTCTCTCTCTCTCTCTCTCTCTCTAGTTTGTGATTGTGATGACTGAGTATTGGGAACAATGCATTAGTAACCATACATTAGACACGATTCTCAAAGAGTTTACAAGTCTAGAAACAAGTTATTAAAAGATGTATTTTCAGTAGTCTCTCTTGTTGGCTGCAAGTTTTTCAAAGAATCATATTGAAATCATATTGTCTCAAAAACATTGAGTTATGTGATTGGGAGGGTTTCTTTAATTTTCCCAGAATGCATTGAAGATTCCTAGTCTGAAAAGCTTATTTTGGAGGATTATCTAATACATTATTTAGGAGCATTATCTAATACATTATTTAGGAGCATTATCTAATACATTATTTTTTGGAGCATTATCTAATGAATTATTGGGCATTATCTAATGAATTATTTTGGGCATTGTCTAATGAATTCTTGGAGCATTATTGAATGAATTATTGAGGCATTATCTAATTATTTCTTTGAGCATTATCTAATGAATTATTGGAGCATTATCAAATAAATTGTTGGGACATTATCTAATGAATTATTGGGGCATTATCTAATGAATTATTGGGACATTATCTAATGAATTATTGGGACATTATCTAATGAATTATTGGGACATTATCTAATGAAATCTTGGAGCATTATCTAATGATTTATAATGATTTCTTTGGGCATTATCTAATTCCTTCTTTTAGCATTATCTAATGAATTCTTTGAGCATTATCTAATTAAATATTGGGGCATTGTCTAATGAATTCTTGGAGCATTATCTAATGAATTATTTTCAGAGCATTATCTATTTAATTATTTTGGAGCATTATATAATTCATTTCTAATGTCTTCAAATGTCACACCACTGTATGGTGATCCACTTTAGAAAACAAGGATTTCAGGGGGTGCTAGACAGGTGAACAGAGATTATGATGTACTTGCTTTCTCTCTGACTCACGCACACACACATACGCACACACACACACACACATACGCACACACACACACACACACACACACACACACACACACACACACACACACACACATACGCACACACACACACACATACGCACACACACACACACACACACACACACACACACACACACACACACACACACACACACACACACACACGCACACACACACACACATACGCACACACACACACACACACACATACGCACACACATACGCACACACATACGCACACACACACATACGCACACACATACGCACACACACACACACACATACGCACACACACACACACACACAAACACACACATACACACACACACATACGCACACACACATACGCATACACACACACACACATACGCAGACACAAACATACGCACACACACACACACACACGTGACTGTATGTGTAACTAATACATGTATAACTGTCTCAGAGATTGTCTCTGTCCACCAGCCTGCAGATCCTGATGATCCATAGTTAACACTGATGTAATGGGACGTTGTTTTTGTACAGTTTGTGTGTTGTTGATGTTGTTGTTGTTGTTGTTCTGTGAGAGCTTCCTAACTTAATTTCCTTAAAACGAAAGTGTCTGTTTCGAGAAACTTCATGGATACTAATACTCCCACTCCTACAGATTCCTGGCGGCAGTAAGCCGCAACTAATGCCCAATTCAGTCTCAGTCTCTGATAGAATTAGCATGTTGTGTGTTTAGAGGGACAGTCAGTCTCTGATAGAATTAGCATGTTGTGTGTTTAGAGGGACAGTCAGTCTCTGATAGAATTAGCATGCTGTGTGTTTAGAGGGACAGTCAGTCTCTGATAGAATTAGCATGTTGTGTGTTTAGAGGGACAGTCAGTCTCTGATAGAATTAGCATGTTGTGTGTTTAGAGGGATTGAAACTAAACACAGAAACATTAAAGTGCAGAAGCTGCGTTCGAGGGAGCGACCGACCCTGAACAATGTTTAAAAAGGCGGAAATATTAATGGAGACACGAGGTTGGAGGGAGGAAGGGTGGAGGAAACCAGGTCCATCTATTGGCTATTTCCTCGGTATTAAAGAAGATGACATCAATCTGCCAGGCGGGATGATATGATTATGGAAATAGGATTCAGCTCTTTAGGTAAAACATGACTTTTAATGACCCACCCTTTTCCTCTCTTATACAGTCTTAGTCAGCGTAGAGGTCAGCAGTTTTCAGACAACATTTTTTTTCTCTCTCCCCATCGTAATAAAAAGAGAATCAGGACTTTTCAGATGACTTCCATCGGGATGTATAGATACTATTGATCCTGGAATGTCCATTAAAATGTTTTACAGAGAGGAACACAGACAATGGTATCTATAATGAGAGACAGTATGGGGTCCACTGGTATCTATAATGAGAGACAGTATAGGTCCACTGGTATCTATAATGAGAGACAGTATGGGGTCCACTGGTATCTATAATGAGAGACAGTATGGGGTCCACTGGTATCTATAATGAGAGACAGTAAGGGGTCCACTGGTATCTATAATGAGAGACAGTATAGGTCCACTGGTATCTATAATGAGAGACAGTATGGGGTCCACTGGTATCTATAATGAGAGACAGTATGGGTCCACTGGTATCAATATTGAGAGACAGTATGGGGTCCACTGGTATCTTTAATGAGAGACAGTATGGGTCCACTGGTATCTATAATGAGAGACAGTATGGTGGCCACTGGTATCTATAATGAGAGACAGTATGGGGTCCACTGGTATCTATAATGACAGACAGTATGGGGTCCACTGGTATCAATATTGAGAGACAGTATGGGGTCCACTGGTATCTATAATGAGAGACAGTATGGGTCCACTGGTATCTATAATGAGAGACAGTATGGGGTCCACTGGTATCTATAATGAGAGACAGTATAGGTCCACTGGTATCTATAATGAGAGACAGTATGGGGTCCACTGGTATCTATAATGAGAGACAGTATGGGTCCACTGGTATCAATATTGAGAGACAGTATGGGGTCCACTGGTATCTTTAATGAGAGACAGTATGGGTCCACTGGTATCTATAATGAGAGACAGTATGGTGGCCACTGGTATCTATAATGAGAGACAGTATGGGGTCCACTGGTATCTATAATGACAGACAGTATGGGGTCCACTGGTATCAATATTGAGAGACAGTATGGGGTCCACTGGTATCTATAATGAGAGACAGTATGGGTCCACTGGTATCTATAATGAGAGACAGTATGGTGGCCACTGGTATCTATAATGAGAGACAGTATGGGGTCCACTGGTATATATACTGAGAGACAGTATGGGGTCCACTGGTATCTATAATGAGAGACAGTATGGGGTCCAATGGTATCTATAATGAGAGACATTATGGGGTCCACTGGTATCTATAATGAGAGACAGTATGGGGTCCACTGGTATCAATATTGAGAGACATTATGGGGTCCACTGGTATCTATAATGACAGACAGTATGGGGTCCACTGGTATCTATAATGAGAGACAGTATGGGTCCACTGGTATCTATAATGAGAGACAGTATGGGGTCCACTGGTATCTATAATGAGAGACAGTATGGGGTCCACTGGTATCTATACTGAGAGACAGTATGGGGTCCACTGGTATCTATAATGAGAGACAGTATGGGGTCCACTGGTATCTAAAATGAGAGACAGTATGGGGTTAACTGGTATCTATAATGAGAGACAGTATGGGATCCACTGGTATCTATAATGAGAGACAGTATGGGGTCCACTGGTATCTATAATGAGAGACAGGGTAGCTGGACAGACAGATGGGTCTTTGGCAGGAGGTTGGACTGCAGGGTAGCCGTCAGGGTAGCTGTCAGTGTAGCTGGACAGGCAGACAGGTCTTTGGCAGGTGTTTCGATGGCAGGCTAGCTGTAGGGTAGCTGGACAGACAGATGGGTCTTTGGCAGGCGGTTGGACGGCAGGGTAGCAGTCAGGGTAGCTGTTAGGGTAGCTGGACAGACAGACAGGTCTTTGGCAGGTGGTTCGACGGCAGGGTATCGGGTCAGGGTAGCTGTCAGGGAAGCTGTCAGGGAAGCTGTCAGGGTAGCTGGACAGACAGATGTATCTCTGGCAGGATGTTTGACGCAGGTCACCTGCGTGTGCGTGTGTGCACGTCTCCTTCCATGGCTCCCTCTGCAGGACCACAGGTGTCCTCCAGTCCTCCTGTTGCGTGTCACTGCCAGAAGACGTCTGGTGGAGCTGTAATTGACCCCTGACCCGGGTAAATCCCAATTTAGGCAGCGCCTCTGGTCGGCCTGGCAACAGGGAACAATATCCGTGATTTGCGGATGGATTTGGGAGCAAGCGACGAGCGGACACGAGGCAAGCAGATCAGGAGATGTTTATCTGAGTTCAGGCACTACATTCTAAATCGCACCCTATCTAATACTTCACTAGTGCACTACTTTTGACCAGAGCCCTTTGGTAGTAGTGCACTATAAAGGGAATAGGGTGCCATTTGGAATAAAGCCTAGGGCAGTTTTTTCTCAAGATTGTCTCATAGACCAAAGCTGTGCTTGATTGATAAGAAACAGAAACGTATTGTATCTATCTGCACAAAAGACTGAAGTGGACAACGTTGACAAAGCAGAACATAGCCTAGATGTTATCATGGACAGCTGTCCTATACCTCCTCTTATCCCTCTCTTTTAGCTGTTGGTTCCCATTCATTTAAAGAAGTGAGGAGGTTATAGCAGTGATACGACCGTCTCCCATGACAGTATCAGCGTGTGATGAGTTACGTTTGTTTGAAAGCAGGCTTGGTGCTGATTGGCTTAAAGACACAGGCTCAGGGAGAAGGCCTTTAAAACTGGAGCGAGACGGAACTAAAAACCGCTTTTGAGCGTAACTGCACAGATACGATATGAGCCACGAACAACTGTGAATAATCAACGTTCTGAAACACTTCTCCCCTGTGTCTTCCTCATGGTACTGATTCCATTATTATCTACCATCCATGGAATTCCCCCAGGACTGGGGTGGGCGTGCGTGCATGCCAGTCTGACTTCCATATAAAATAGGCCTACAAGTTCAGGTTTGTGTGGGAACACAGCCTCCTTAGTTACCCACAACCCTAAACAATCCTCCTTTGTTACCCACAACCCCCAAACTATCCTCCTTAGTTACCCACAACCCTAAACTATCCTCCTAGTTACCCACAACCCCCAAACTATCCTCCTTAGTTACCCACAACCCCCAAACTATCCTCCTTAGTTACCCACAACCCCCAAACTATCCTCCTTGGTTACCCATAACCTTAAACTATCCTCCTTAGTTACCCACAACCCCCAAACTATCCTCCTTAGTTACCCACAACCCTAAACTATCCTCATTGGTTACCCACAACCCTAAACTATCCTCCTTAGTTACCCACAACCCTAAACTATCCTCCTTGGTTACCCACAACCCTAAACTATCCTCCTTGGTTACCCACAACCCAAAACTATCCTCCTTAGTTACCCACAACCCCAAACTATCCTCTTTGGTTACCCACAAACCTAAACTATCCTCCTTAGTAACCCACAACCCCAAATTATCCTCCTTGGTTACTCACAACCCTAAACTATCCTCATTAGTTACCCACAACCCCTAACCATCCTTCTTAGTTACCCACAACCCTACACTATCCTCCTTAGTTACCCACAAACCCCAAACTACCCTCCTTAGTTACCCACAACCCTAAACTATCCTCCTTAGTTACCCACAAACCCAAACCATCCTCCTTAGTTACCCACAACCCCAAACCATCCTCCTTGGTTACCCACAACCCTACACTATCCTCCTTAGTTACCCACAACCCCAAACTATCCTCCTTAATTACCCACAACCCCAAACTATCCTCCTTAGTTACCCACAACCCCAAACTATCCTCCTTAGTTACCCACAACCCTAAACTATCCTCCTTAGTTACCCACAACCCCCAAACTATCCTCCTTAGTCACCCACAACCCCAAACTATCCTCCTTAGTTACCCACAACCCCAAACTATCCTCCTTAGTTACCCACAAACCTAAACTATCCTCCTTAGTTACCCAAAAACCCAAACCATCCTCCTTAGTTACCCACAAACCCCAAACTATCCTCCTTAGTTACCCACAAACCTAAACTATCCTCCTTAGTTACCCAAAAACCCAAACCATCCTCCTTAGTTACCCACAAACCCCAAACTATCCTCCTTAGTTGTCCACAAACCCAAACCATCCTCCTTAGTTAGCCACAAACCCCAAACTATCCTCCTTAGTTGTCCACAAACCCAAACCATCCTCCTTAGTTAGCCACAAACCCAAACCATCCTCCTTAGTTGTCCACAGCCTTAAACCATCCTACTTATGTCTTCCATAACTCAGCCTGCCGTACTAGGCTTGCACTTCACTGGTTGTTGTCTTTCTCCTGCACACTGACAGACTGAGCCAGAGCATGACATTACCCCCTTTCCTTCTCCTCCTCCCCCTTTCCTCCTCCTCCCCCTTTCCTCCTTGGCCACCCCAGTTCCTCTCCCCCTGCCAAAGCCTACTCGTAAATCAGTAGAGAAATGCATATTATTTGCTATCAAACTTTCCCAGCTGTTTGGAGCAAAGCTCTGATGAGTAATGACCAACAGAAATAAACTGTCATGCTCAAAGCATCGTTCAGACACACGTGTCTCTTGGCAAACACACACGTGAAAACACAGCGTGAGCTTCGAAAGTAACAAGAGCCTTGAAATTTAAAAAAAGAAAAAGCCTTGAGACTTATCTGTTGCAGAGAGACTTTTAACCAAGGGCCATATGTTCAAAGTCATACAGGCCAAACAGAGATTTAAAAAAAAGCTCTACGACTAGATTCACTGTAACACAACTAGGAAGGTGACGGGAACTGTACTTGTAATGACTACATAATACTGTCATGACTAGCCTGGTTACCAGTCTACATAATACTGTCATGACTAGCCTGGTTACCAGTCTACATAATACTGTCATGACTAGCCTGGTTACCAGTCTACATAATACTGTCATGACTAGCCTGGTTACCAGTCTACATAATACTGTCATGACTAGCCTGGTTACCAGTCTACATAATACTGTCATGACTAGCCTGGTTACCAGTCTACATAATACTGTCATGACTAGCCTGGTTACCAGTCTACATAATACTGTCATGACTAACCTGGTTGCCAGTCTACATAATACTGTCATGACTAGCCTGGTTACCAGTCTACATAATACTGTCATGACTAGCCTGGTTGCCAGTCTACATAATACTGTCATGACTAACCTGGTTGCCAGTCTACATAATACTGTCATGACTAGCCTGGTTGCCAGTCTGTTTAGCTTAAATTCCACTCCTTATACTCCCATGCCATTTGCTTTTGTCTAAACAGACCTGTACCCAGACTAGCCCATGACCTAATATTGGACTACAACTACTTCAATCCTATAGTGCATTCCACCGTCTGTCACCTATCCATCAATCCTCAATGTGTGTAGATACAGGTTGTTTTGTTGCCAAGTCCTTAGAGACGTCTGAATTATCATTAATATTAAATATCTGTGAAAAATATATCTACACTAAATATATGTGAAAATATATCTACACTAAATATATGTGAAAATACTGTTCTATTACTGTGTTTTCCTCACTCTCATTTTCCTACTTAAATGCAGCTGTTGATAAGCCATATCTCGTTAGTAACATGCCACACACACACTTTATTGTTGCTATATCTCTTCTGTAGTTCATTACTTAAATCTGAAACCTGTGATTCTATAGGATTCAAACTACTGGGATGAAATGTTTCCTCTAAGTGAGATACTGTATCTCATATCATGGAAATGATTTGTTTGTTTGTGTGTGTGTGTGTGTGTGTGTGTGTGTGTGTGTGTGTGTGTGTGTGTGTGTGTGTGTGTGTGTGTGTGTGTGTGTGCTACAAATATCCAGCCAACCTGTGCAGAACTCCGGTACAACAACATAATTGAACCGTGACTGTCCTCTTGTGGACATTATACTGAAGTTCTCACTCAGAAAATCAAATATTTATGCAAAATCTCGTTCTCACTCAGAAAATCAAATATTATGGCAAACGCTCCAGAGACCACAGGATGCTGCTGAATGGAGGACGGATCATAATAACGTCAGGAACAGAACAAATTTTGTTTAAAAAAAATGCACCTTTATTTAACAAGGTAGGCAAGTTGAGAACAAGTTCTCATTTACCACTGTGACCTGGCCAAGATAAAGCCAAGCAGTGAGATCTATGTACAGTGTGTGCAATAAATTGTCCCTAGAGGTGAAATAATAACAGTTTAGCATTAACACTGGAGTGATAGATGTGCAGATGTGATGTGCAAGTAGAGATACTGAGGTGCAAAAGGATAAATAATAATATGGGGATGAGGTAGATGGGTGGGCTATTTACAGATTGGCTATGTACAGGTACAGTGATCAGTAAGCTGCTCTGACAGCTGATGCTTAAAGTTAGAGAGGGAGATATAAGACTCCAGCTTCAGTGATTTTTGCAATTCATTCCAGTCATTGGCAGCAGAGAACTGGAAGGAAAGGCAGCCAAAGGAAGTGTTGGCTTTGGGGATGACCAGTGAAATATACCTGCTGGAGCACGTGCTACGGGTGGGTGTTGCTATGGTGACCAGTGAGCTGAGATAAGACGGGGCTTTACCTAGCAAAGACTTTCAGATGACCTGGAGCCAGTGGGTTTGGCGATGAATATGTAGTGAGGGCCAGCCAACGAGGGCATTCAGGTCTCAGTGGTGGGTAGTATATGGGGCTTTGGTGACAAAACGGATGGCACTGTGATAGACTACATCCAGATTGCTGAGTAGAGTGTTGGAGGCTATTTTGTAAATGACATCGCCTACGTCAAGGATCGGTAGGATAGTCAGTTTTACGAGGGTATGTTTGGCAGCATGAGTGAAGAAGGCTTTGTTGCGAAATAGGAAGCCGATTCTAGATTGGAGATGCTTAATGTGAGTCTGAAAGGAGGGTTTACAGTCTAACCAGACACCTAGATATTTGTGGTTGTCCACATATTCTAGGTCAGAACCGTCCAGAGTAGTGATGCTGGACAGGCGGGCGGGAGCGGGCAGCGATCGGTTGTATGCTTTTAGTTTTACTTGTATTTAAGAGTAGTTGTATGGCATTGAAGCTCATTTGGAGGTTAGTTAACACAGTGTCCAAAGAAGGGCCAAATGTATACAGAATGGTGTTGTTTGCATAGAGGTGGATCACCAGCAGCGAGAGCGACATTGATATATACTGAAAAAAGAGTCGGCCCGAGAATTGAACCCTGTGGCAATCCCATAGAGACTGCCAGAGGTCCGGACATCAGGCTCTCCGATTTGACACACTGAACTCTATCTAGGAAATAGTTGGTGAACCAGACGAGGCAGTCATTTGAGAAACCAAGGCTATTGAGTCTGTTGATAAGAATGTGGTGATTAACAGAGTTGAAAGCCTTGGCCAGGTCGATGAAGACGGCTGCACAGTACTGTCTTTTATCGATGGAGGTTATGATATCGTTTAGGACCTTGAGCATGGCTGAGGTGCACCTATGACCAGCTCGGACACCAGGCTGCATAGTGGAGAAGGTACGGTGGAATTCGAAATTGTCGGTGATCTGTTTGTTAATTTGGCTTTTGAAGATTTCAGAAAGGCAGGGCAGGATGGATATAGGTCTATAACAGTTTGGGTCTAGAGTGTCTCCCCCATTTAAGAGGGGGATGGCCGCGACAGCTTTCCAATCTTTGGGGATCTCAGACGATATCAAAGAGAGGTTGAACAGGCTAGTAATAGGGGTTTGTAAAAATGTTGGCGGATAATTTTAGGAAGAGAGGGACCAGATTGTCTTGCCGAGCTGATTTGTAGGGATCCAGATTTTGCAGCTTTTTCAGAACATCAGCTCTCGCGATTTGGGTGAAGGAGAAGCGGGAGGGAAGGGAGGGGCTTGGGCAAGTTGCTGCAGGGGGTGCTGAGCTGTTGGCCGAGGTATCTTATTTCAGATGGCGAGGAAAGCAACCAGGCATCCTCTTTATTTTTTATTTTATTTCACCTTTATTGAACCAGGGAGGCTAGTTGAGAACACCTTTATTGAACCAGGTAGGCTAGTTGAGAACACCTTTATTGAACCAGGGAGGCTAGTTGAGAACACCTTTATTTAACCAGGTAGGCTAGTTGAGAACACCTTTATTTAACCAGGTAGGCTAGTTGAGAACACCTTTATTTAACCAGGTAGGCTAGTTGAGAACACCTTTATTGAACCAGGGAGGCTAGTTGAGAACACCTTTATTTAACCAGGTAGGCCAGTTGAGAACACCTTTATTGAACCAGGGAGGCTAGTTGAGAACACCTTTATTTAACCAGGTAGGCTAGTTGAGAACAAGTTCTCATTTGCAACTGCGACCTGGCCAAGATAAAGCATAGCAGTGTGAACAGACAACAACACAGAGTTACCCATGGAGTAAACAATAAACAAGTCAATAACACAGTAGAAAAAAAGAAAAATAAGAGCCTATATACATTGTGTGCAAAAGGCATGAGGAGGTAGGCGGATAATTACAATTTAGCAGATTAACACTGGAGTGATAAATGATCAGATGGCAATGTGCAGGTAGAGATACTGGTGTGCAAAAGAGCAGAAAAGTAACTAAATAAAAACAGTACGGGATGAGGTAGGTAAATTGGGTGGGCTATTTACCGATGGACTATGTACAGCTGCAGCGATTGGTTAGTTGCTCAGATAGCAGATGTTTAAAGTTGGTGAGGGAGATAAAAGTCTCCAACTTCAGCGATTTTTGCAATTCGTTCCAGTCACAGGCAGCAGAGAACTGGAAGGAAAGGCGGCGAAATGAGGTGTTGGCTTTAGGGATGATCAGTGAGATACACCTGCTGCGTGCTACAGGTGGGTGTTGCCATCGTGACCAGTGAACTGAGATAAGGCAGAGCTTTACATAGCATGGACTTGTAGATGACCTGGAGCCAGTGGGTCTGGCGACGAATATGTAGCGAGGACCAGCCAACTAGAGCATACAGGTCACAGTGGTGGGTGGTATAAGGTGCTTTAGTAACAAAACAGATGGCACTGTGATAACAGCATCCAGTTTGCTGAGTAGCGTATTGGAAGCTATATTGTAGATGACATCGCCGAAGTCGAGGATCGGTAGGATCCGACTCTAGATTTGATTTTAGATTGGAAATGTTTGATATGAGTCTGGAAGGAGAGTTTACAGTCTAGCCAGACACCTAGGTACTTATAGATGTCCACATATTCTAGGTCGGAACCATCCAGGGTGGTGATGCTAGTCGGGCGTGCGGGTGCAGGCAGCGAACGGTTGAAAAGCATGCATTTGGTTTTACTAGCGTTTAAGAGCAGTTGGAGGCCACGGAAGGAGTGATGTATGGCATTGAAGCTCGTTTGGAGGTTAGATAGCACAGTGTCCAAGGAAGGGCCAGAAGTATACAGATGGATCAGGGAATCGCCCGCAGCAAGAGCAACATCATTGATATATACAGGGAAAATAATCGGCCTGAGAATTGAACGCTGTGGCACCCCCATAGAGACTCTACTGACGGGATGAGGTCAATATCCTTCCAGGATACCCGGGTCAGGTCGATTAGAAAGGACTGCTCACTGAAGTGTTTTAGGGGGCGTTTGACAGTGATGAGAGGTGGTCGTTTGACGCGGACCCATTACGCACCCAGGCAATGAGGCAATGATCGATGAGATCCTGGTTGAAGACAGCAGAGGTGTATTTAGAGGGCAAGTTGGTCAGGATGATATCTAAGATTATGGATTTAGGGTTATATCTAGTAAGTTCCTTGATCATTTGTGTGAGATTGAGGGCATCTAGCCAGAAGAGGACTGGCCACCCCACATAGCCTGGTTCCTCTCTAGGTTTATTCCTAGGTTTTGGCCTTTCTAGGGAGTTTTTCCTAGCCACCGTGCTTCTACACCTGCATTGCTTACTGTTTGGGGTTTTAGGCTGGGTTTCTGTACAGCACTTTGAGATATCAGCTGATGTACGAAGGGCTATATAAATAAATGTGATTTGATTTGATTTGATTTGATCTAGCTTAAACTGTAGGATGGCCTGAGTGTTAAGCATGTCCCAGTTTAGGTCACCTAACAGTACTAACTCTGAAGATAGATGGGGGGCAATCAATTCACATATGGTTTCCAGGGCACAGCTGGGGGCTGAAGGGGGTCTATAACAAGCGGAAACATTGAGAGACTTGTTTCTGGAAAGGTGGATTTTTAAAAGTAGAAGTTTGAATTGTTTGGGCACAGACCAGGATAGTATGACCGAACTCTGCAGGCTGTCTCTGCAGTAGATTGCAACTCCGCCCCCTTTGCCAGTTCTATCTTGTCGGGAAAATGTTATAGTTAGGGATGGAAATGTCAGGATTTTTGGTGGCCTTCCCTAAGCCAGGATTCAGACACGGCTAGGACATCCGGGTTGGCGGAGTGTGCTAAAGCAGTGAATAAAATAAACTTAGGGAGTATGCTTCTTAACATGCATGAAACCAAGGCTTTTACGGTTACAGAAGTCAACAAATGAGAGCGCCTGGGGAATGGGAGTGGAGCTAGGGGCTGCAGGGTTAACCTCTACATCACCAGAGGAATAGAGGAGGAGTAGGATACAGCTAAAGGATAGAAGAACTGGTCGTCTAGTCGGAACGGAGAGTAAAAGGAGCAGACTTCTGGGCCCGATAGAATAGATTCAAGGCATAATGTACAGACAAAGGTATGGTAGGATGTGAGAACAGTGGAGAAAAACCTAGGCATTGAGTGACGATGAGAGAGGTTTTGTCTCTAGAGGCACCAGTTAAGTGAGGTCACCGCATGTGTGGGGGGTAGAAAAAAAGGGCTATCTAAGGCATATTGGGCAGAGCCGGAGGCTCTACAGTGAAATAAGACAATAATCACTAACCAAAACAGCAATAGACAAGGCATATTGAAATTAGGGAGAGGCATGTGTAGCATAGTGATCAAAGGGTCCAGTGAGTAGCACTAGATGAGTCAGGGAGCCAATTCAGTAGTCTCTACTACGTAAGGCGAGCTGGAGACATGGCGATTCAGACAGCTAGGGGCCGGGGATAGCAGAAGAAATGGCATTAAACACATGGAAACCATGGAAACCATGTTGCTTTGTTTAGTGCGTTTGATACCATTCCACTGATTCCGCTCCAGCCATTACCACAAGCCCGTCCTCCCCAAATTGAGGGGTCAACAACCACACCTGTGATTTGGACCCTTTCTTTAAATCTCACATCCTGTCTCCTTTGAGTAGTAGGGCCGTGGGTAAAATCACTAGGGAAGCCAATCCCGAAATAAAAGCCATATTACAACCTGTGTGTTGTGATAATTGTGTTGTTTGCTCTATAACCTGTTTAGTTCATATGCCTTGACACCCTGATATATACTGTAGGCCTGAAGGCCAAGACAATAAGAAGACACTGTTTAGTTCATATGCCTTGACACCCTGATATATACTGTAGGCCTGAAGGCCAAGACAATAAGAAGACACTGTTTAGTTCATATGCCTTGCCACCCTGATATATACTGTAGGCCTGAAGGCCAAGACAATAAGAAGACACTGTTTAGTTCATATGCCTTGACACCCTGATATATACTGTAGGCCTGAAGGCCAAGACAATAAGAGGACACTGTTTAGTTCTTATGCCTTGACACCCTGATATATACTGTAGGCCTGAAGGCCAAGACAATAAGAAGACACTGTTTAGTTCTTATGCCTTGACACCCTGATATATACTGTAGGCCTGAAGGCCAAGACAATAAGAAGACACTGTTTAGTTCATATGCCTTGCCACCCTGATATATACTGTAGGCCTGAAGGCCAAGACAATAAGAAGACACTGTTTAGTTCATATGCCTTGCCACCCTGATATATACTGTAGGCCTGAAGGCCAAGACAATAAGAAGACACTGTTTAGTTCTTATGCCTTGCCACCCTGATATATACTGTAGGCCTGAAGGCCAAGACAATAAGAAGACACTGTTTAGTTCATATGCCTTGCCACCCTGATATATACTGTAGGCCTGAAGGCCAAGACAATAAGAAGACACTGTTTAGTTCATATGCCTTGACACCCTGATATATAATGTAGGCCTGAAGGCCAAGACAATAAGAAGACACTGTTTAGTTCATATGCCTTGCCACCCTGATATATACTGTAGGCCTGAAGGCCAAGACAATAAGAAGACACTGTTTAGTTCATATGCCTTGACACCCTGATATATACTGTAGGCCTGAAGGCCAAGACAATAAGAAGACACTGTTTAGTTCATATGCCTTGACACCCTGATATATACTGTAGGCCTGAAGGCCAAGACAATAAGAAGACACTGTTTAGTTCATATGCCTTGACACCCTGATATATACTGTAGGCCTGAAGGCCAAGACAATAAGAAGACACTGTTTAGTTCATATGCCTTGCCACCCTGATATATACTGTAGGCCTGAAGGCCAAGACAATAAGAATACACTGTTTAGTTCATATGCCTTGACACCCTGATATAAACTGTAGGCCTGAAGGCCAAGACAATAAGAAGACACTGTTTAGTTCATATGCCTTGCCACCCTGATATATACTGTAGGCCTGAAGGCCAAGACAATAAGAAGACACTGTTTAGTTCATATGCCTTGCCACCCTGATATATACTGTAGGCCTGAAGGCCGAGACAATAAGAAGACACTGTTTAGTTCATATGCCTCGACACCCTGATATATACTGTAGGCCTGAAGGCCGAGACAATAAGAAGACACTGTTTAGTTCATATGCCTAGCCACCCTGATATATACTGTAGGCCTGAAGGCCAAGACAATAAGAAGACACTGTTTAGTTCATATGCCTTGCCACCCTGATATATACTGTAGGCCTGAAGGCCAAGACAATAAGAAGACACTGTTTAGTTCTTATGCCTTGCCACCCTGATATATACTGTAGGCCTGAAGGCCAAGACAATAAGAAGACACTGTTTAGTTCATATGCCTTGCCACCCTGATATATACTGTAGGCCTGAAGGCCAAGACAATAAGAAGACACTGTTTAGTTCATATGCCTTGCCACCCTGATATATACTGTAGGCCTGAAGGCCAAGACAATAAGAAGACACTGTTTAGTTCATATGCCTCGACACCCTGATATATACTGTAGGCCTGAAGGCCAAGACAATAAGAAGACACTGTTTAGTTCATATGCCTTGACACCCTGATATATACTGTAGGCCTGAAGGCCAAGACAATAAGAAGACACTGTTTAGTTCATATGCCTTGCCACCCTGATATATACTGTAGGCCTGAAGGCCAAGACAATAAGAAATACACTGTTTAGTTCATATGCCTTGACACCCTGATATATACTGTAGGCCTGAAGGCCAAGACAATAAGAAGACACTGTTTAGTTCATATGCCTCGACACCCTGATATATACTGTAGGCCTGAAGGCCAAGACAATAAGAAGACACTGTTTAGTTCATATGCCTTGACACCCTGATATATACTGTAGGCCTGAAGGCCAAGACAATAAGAAGACACTGTTTAGTTCATATGCCTTGACACCCTGATATATACTGTAGGCCTGAAGGCCAAGACAATAAGAAGACACTGTTTAGTTCATATGCCTTGCCACCCTGATATATACTGTAGGCCTGAAGGCCAAGACAATAAGAAGACACTGTTTAGTTCATATGCCTTGCCACCCTGATATATACTGTAGGCCTGAAGGCCAAGACAATAAGAAGACACTGTTTAGTTCATATGCCTTGCCACCCTGATATATACTGTAGGCCTGAAGGCCGAGACAATAAGAAGACACTGTTTAGTTCATATGCCTTGCCACCCTGATATATACTGTAGGCCTGAAGGCCAAGACAATAAGAAGACACTGTTTAGTTCATATGCCTTGACACCCTGATATATACTGTAGGCCTGAAGGCCAAGACAATAAGAAGACACTGTTTAGTTCATATGCCTCGACACCCTGGTTTACCTACAGCATGGTCAGGCAAGGTCATTTTCCTGACATTTTCGGACTACTAAACAGCTATTGATTTAGAACCACGGAGAATTACTGCAAGTCGCAAAGAAAACAGGAGCTGCCTCCACTATTTCAGCATCATTTCAACTTCAACATTTCAGCATCACCTCACCTATGCTTAGTGATAGTGACAACTAATAGATACCAATAATGATTGGCTGTCCATGGTTCTGATATCTGTGTGTGTGTGCATTCCAGTAGAAAGACATGTTGACTCACCCTTCTTGTAGAGAAATGCCAATGACATCCTCCTCTCTTTCTTGTTGCCTAAACAGTCATACGCTTTATTTTTTGTTGTCCAGAGCTACTTGGCTAAAATATTTGCTCACTAGCCTAACTTCCTTTCATGGTCAATGGTATGCCAAACCAGCTAGTTAACATTAGAATACTACATCTAGCAACATGTTGAACTTCCATCCTCTCAGGCCAGGGGCACAATGTATGAATTTATGGTCGGATCAAAATCGCCGTTACAATCATTGGCCAGTACGGAGAATTAAGTAATACCACATGTTCAGATCCCTGTCTCCATCCATGGCTAATTTAGGAAAGGGATGGTTTTAGCTAGCTAGCCACCGGATGAAGACAACACAACAAGATGCAACAATGCAAGTTTTTTTTCTGACGTTTGGTTTGTGATGTGATTGGTCTGAAGCCAAATTCAAACTGGCTTCCATTTTGTTGTGCAGTAGGACCATTCATAGCTGAGCTCACTTAATTAGGTTCAACGCAGATTGGCTATTATACAAAAATGAAAATATCATTATACAAAGATAAAAATATCAAAGGAGGCGAAATACTTGCTAGCTTCCCTTGCATTCAATGCTACAGGCGTCAACAATGTCAAGCTCTTTCTGATCGGACAGCTTCAGATAGATACGCTACACATAGTGAGACAGAGGGGTGCTGTTTCGTTCGCTCAGATGCTTTCGCCGGTGAGATACATTCAGCCTCTGCAAATTGAAGGAAATGTATGAAACACAGAGTCAGTTTTGTAAATTTTATATTCTAGATTGACTTCATAGATGATATTATACATTATATTATACATTATATTATACATTATATTATACATTATATTCTAGATTGACTTCATAGATTATATTCTAGATTATATTCTAGATTGACTTCATAGATGATATTATACATTATATTCTAGATTGACTTCATAGATTATATTATAGATTATATTATACATTATATTCTAGATTGACTTCATAGATGATATTATACATTATATTATAGATTGACTTCATAGATGATATTATACATTATATTATAGATCGACTTCATAGATTATATTATACATTATATTATAGATTGACTTCATAGATTATATTATACATTATATTATAGATCGACTTTATAAATTATATTATAGATTATATTCTAGATTGACTTTATACATTATATTATAGATTGACTTCATAGATGATATTATACATTATATTATAGATCGACTTCATAGATTATATTATACATTATATTATAGATCGACTTTATAAATTATATTATAGATTATATTCTAGATTGACTTTATACATTATATTATAGATCGACTTCATAGATTATATTATACATTATATTATAGATCGACTTTATAGATTATATTATAGATTATATTCTAGATTGACTTTATAGATTATTTTATAGATCGACTTCATAGATTATATTATACATTATATTATAGATTGACTTCATAGATTATATTATACATTATATTATAGATTGACTTCATAGATTATATTATACATTATATTATAGATTGACTTCATAGATTATATTATACATTATATTATAGATCGACTTTATAAATTATATTATAGATTATATTCTAGATTGACTTTATACATTATATTATACATTATATTATAGATCGACTTCATAGATTATATTATACATTATATTATAGATCGACTTTATAAATTATATTATAGATTATATTCTAGATTGACTTTATACATTATATTATAGATCGACTTCATAGATTATATTATACATTATATTATAGATCGACTTTATAGATTATATTATAGATTATATTCTAGATTGACTTTATAGATTATTTTATAGATCGACTTCATAGATTATATTATACATTATATTATAGATCGACTTTATAAATTATATTATAGATTATATTCTAGATTGACTTTATACATTATATTATAGATCGACTTCATAGATTATATTATACATTATATTATAGATCGACTTTATAGATTATATTATAGATTATATTATAGATTGACTTCATAGATGATATTATACATTATATTATAGATTGACTTCATAGATTATATTATACATTATATTATAGATTGACTTCATAGATTATATTATACATTATATTATAGATTGACTGCATACAATCTGGAAAGTGTTTATGTATGTATAGTTGCGTGCAAATGTATTGTCACAATTGTCCATTTTTTTTATACATTCCTATTTCTTCAATAAAATATATATTTTTTAACATATTTGGCCACAACTGTAGTTACATAAATATTTTCCAGATTGTGTGCAGTGAGAGTATTCTGTGGAAGTCAATCTATAATATAATCTATAAAGTCGATCTATAATATAATCTATAATCTATAATATAATCTATAATATCTGGCCTGGTATGGTTCCCAATCAGAGGCAGCTGTCTATTGTTGTCTCTGATTGGGGATCATATTTAGGCAGCCTTTCCCCACCTGTTGTTTGTGGGATCTTGTTTTTGTATTGTTGCTTTTGAGCCATACACGGCTGTACATTAATTTGTTTGTTACTCTTCATTGTTTTGTTGCTGGTTCACATTTAAATAAATTACGATGATCCTAAATCACGCTGTGCCTGATCGTCCACTCCTTATAACGATTGATACAGAAGTCTATAATATAATCTATGAAGTCAATCTATAATACAATCTATAATATAATGTATATTAAAATCTATATTATAATCTATAAAGTCCATCTATAATATAATGTATAATATAATGTATAATATAATGTATAGTATAATGTATAATATATAATGTGTAGTATAATGTATAATATAATGTATAGTATAATGTATAATATAATGTATAATATAATGTATAATATAATGTATAATATAATGTATAATATAATGTATAATATAATGTATAATATAATGTATAATATAATGTATAGTATAATGTATAATATAATGTATAATATAATGTATAATATATAATGTATAATATAATGTATAATATAATGTATAATATATAATGTATAATATAATGTATAATATAATGTATAATATAATGTATAATATAATGTATAATATATAATGTATAATATAATGTATAGTATAATGTATAATATATAATGTGTAGTATAATGTATAATATAATGTATAATATAATGTATAATATAATGTATAATATAATGTATAATATAATGTATAATATAATGTATAATATAATGTATAATATAATGTATAATATAATGTATAGTATAATGTATAATATAATGTATAATATAATGTATAATATATAATGTATAATATAATGTATAATATAATGTATAATATATAATGTATAATATAATGTATAATATAATGTATAATATAATGTATAATATAATGTATAATATATAATGTATAATATAATGTATAGTATAATGTATAATATATAATGTATAGTATAATGTATAGTATAATGTATAGTATAATGTATAGTATAATGTATAATATATAATGTATAATATAATGTATAATATAATGTATAATATAATGTATAGTATAATGTATAATATATAATGTATAGTATAATGTATAATATAATGTATAATATAATGTATAATATAATGTATAATATAATGTATAATATAATGTATAGTATAATGTATAATATATAATGTATAGTATAATGTATAGTATAATGTATAATATATAATGTATAGTATAATGTATAATATAATGTATAATATAATGTATAATATAATGTATAATATAATGTATAATATAATGTATAATATATAATGTATAATATATAATGTATAATATATAATGTATAATATAATGTATAATATATAATGTATAATATAATGTATAATATAATGTATAATATATAATGTATAATATAATGTATAATATAATGTATAATATAATGTATAATATATAATGTATAATATATAATGTATAGTATAATGTATAATATAATGTATAATATATAATGTATAGTATAATGTATAATATAATGTATAATATAATGTATAATATATAATGTATAATATATAATGTATAGTATAATGTATAATATATAATGTATAATATATAATGTATAGTATAATGTATAAAGTCCATCTATAATATAATGTATAATATAATGTATAATATATAATGTATAATATAATGTATAATATAATGTATAATATAATGTATAATATATAATGTATAATATATAATGTATAATATATAATGTATAGTATAATGTATAATATAATATATGATATAATGTATAATATATCATGTGTAGTATAATGTATAATATAATATATAATATAATGTATAATATATAATGTGTAGTATAATGTATAATATATAATGTATAGTATAATGTATAATATATAATGTATAGTATAATGTATAGTATAATGTATAATATATAATGTATAGTATAATGTATAGTGTAATGTATAGTATAATGTATAATATGATGTATAATATAATGTATAATATAATGTATAGTATAATGTATAGTATAATGTATAATATATAATGTATAGTATAATGTATAATATAATGTATAGTATAATGTATAGTATAATGTATAATATATAATGTATAATATAATGTATAGTGTAATGTATAGTATAATGTATAATATAATGTATAATATAATGTATAATATAATGTATAGTATAATGTATAGTATAATGTATAATATATAATGTATAGTATAATGTATAATATATAATGTATAATATAATGTATAATATATAATGTATAGTATAATGTATAATATATAATGTATAATATATAATGTATAGTATAATGTATAGTATAATGTATAGTATAATGTATAATATAATATATGATATAATGTATAATATATCATGTGTAGTATAATGTATAATATAATATAATATAATGTATAATATATAATGTGTAGTATAATGTATAATATATAATGTATAGTATAATGTATAATATATAATGTATAGTATAATGTATAGTATAATGTATAATATATAATGTATAGTATAATGTATAGTGTAATGTATAGTATAATGTATAATATGATGTATAATATAATGTATAATATAATGTATAGTATAATGTATAGTATAATGTATAATATATAATGTATAGTATAATATAATGTATAATATATAATGTATAGTATAATGTATAATATATAATGTATAGTATAATATAATGTATAGTATAATGTATAGTATAATGTATAATATATAATGTATAGTATAATGTATAGTGTAATGTATAGTATAATGTATAATATGATGTATAATATAATGTATAATATAATGTATAGTATAATGTATAGTATAATGTATAATATATAATGTATAGTATAATATAATGTATAATATATAATGTATAGTATAATGTATAATATATAATGTATAGTATAATATAATGTATAATATATAATGTATAGTATAATGTATAGTATAATGTATAATATATAATGTATAGTATAATGTATAGTGTAATGTATAGTATAATGTATAATATGATGTATAATATAATGTATAATATATAATGTATAGTATAATATAATATATAATATATAATGTATAGTATAATGTATAATATATAATGTATAGTATAATGTAAAATAACATCTATAAATGGATAACAAAGGACATGCAGCACTACACTCTTAGAAAAAAAACTGTTCCAAAATTGTTCTTCAGCTGTCCTCATAGGAGAACCCTTTTTGGTTCCAGAGAGAACCCTTTTTTGGTTCCAGGGAGAACCCTTTTTGGTTCCAGGGAGAACCCTTTTTGGTTCCAGGGAGAGCCCTTTTGGGTTCTGTGGAAAGAGTCCTACATGGAACCCAGAAGGGTTCTCCCTGGGACTAAAAAGGGTTATTTAAGGGGTTTTCCTATGAGGACAGCCGAAGAACCCTTTGGGAGCTTCCCAAACGGCATCATATTCCCTGTTGACCATAGTCCTATGGGCCTCATCAACAGTAGTGCACTATTTAGGGAATGGGGTGCCATTTGGGATGCACATCATCTCTTTAGCATTACACAATACATCTGACTCATACACAGATGCCTCACAGTGAGCAGAGAGTAGGTGTGTCAGGGATTTTACATCCGGCATCATGACGTGCTTTTCCTTTAGTTCATTTCCAATGTACTCTGAGTAGCCAGGTAAAATAAGGAATACAAATATATTTTTCAAAGAGCAATTAATTACAATGTAATTACCTGTAATGCCCATTGTAAATATAATCCAGTGTGATGCTTTAAAGAGAAGAAGGTCTAATAAATGACAGTATGTTTTTTTCACTATAGCCCCATTACGGAGAATATGTGAGACACGAATCAAGAGACTGTAGATGACGTGGCATTTCTGCTATCAATGTTCAAATTGGCTACAAGCACTAATATGCGCGCATAGGGCAGGCTCGTTCACGCTTGCGAGCGCCAGCCCCCGCGCGCGTAACACACACACGGTGAAGGGGGAGTGTCATTATTGGCCCAGTGGTTCTACTGGCTCTGGTGGAAGGCTACTCGCTCTGAAAGGAGGGATGCGAGGCGGAGAGGTCAGGCGGAAAAAGAGGAACCAGGTGGATGTTCGTGGATAGTAAGTAAATTAATGCAAGCGCAAGACTATTGTTATTGCTTTTTATATCAGATGAACACACGAAAAAAAGGGTAGCCTTTCTTACAGCTGAATATTAGCCATTCACGTTCATATTTTTTGTTTCTTCCGTCGCATCTGTCTAATTTTCTATTGAAACGTCATTGATTTATTGTGATGTTATTATGGCCCACAACGACATAGATGTGGTGCTCTGTGTTGTCGTACTGTTATTACAGGCGTGTGCCAATACATCGCTAATGCATACAGTATTTCGATACATTGGTAAAATAAATATATATATATATATATATATATGTATATATATATGACATTTCAGTTGGTTATGATGTCAGCGTGATTTCAAAATC
This sequence comes from Oncorhynchus kisutch, assembly GCF_002021735.2. NCBI lineage: Eukaryota > Metazoa > Chordata > Actinopteri > Salmoniformes > Salmonidae > Oncorhynchus > Oncorhynchus kisutch. Next base: position 5,002,277 of record NC_034185.2, on the reverse strand, counting down.
CCAAACAGTAATTTTCATTTTGCACAAAAAAACGTTCAAAAAAACACGCAAAATATTAGACATGGAAACAATCAATTAAGATGACAGTCACCCTACTTGCTGTGTCAGATAGGCTTGGGGCATTTCATTTCAATCAGAAAACAGCAGCTAATAACACAACAAGATGTCACTTTATAATGCACAACAAATGACATGCACAGTTGACATGCTTTCTCCATCCTTTCCCTAGGCAAAAACCCCTCAGGCTCCCTTCCCTGACAGACTGATATGTCATTGGACCAATGGGATGTTGATAATGCAGGCGCAGCGGTTGGCCAGGTGAGATGTAAGACCCGCCCACTGTGTGTCCTACTTCACCTGCAGAGGAACAGGAATCTGTAGAAAAAAAGACCCCAATAATTCTTCTGAAACAAATCAACTAAAGTGATTTTAACAAAATGGCGGAAAATCGAACAAATGGGTGCTGGTAGTGAACGCCACTACAAACCACCTCACCCTTCCCCTTGAGATAGGATTGCATCTCCTGCTGATTTCTTGACATCTGGCAGATTCCTTTCTTAGATCTCATGTATTTGGTACATTGCAATCAACCCCAGGCATCCTGCTGGCCCACCAACCTATTAGACCAAGAGGACTTCCAGGTCTCCTGCTGACTCACCAACCTATTAGACCAAGAGGACATCCTGGTCTCCTGCTGACTCACCAACCCATTAGACCAAGAGGACTTCCAGGTCTCCTGCTGACTCACCAACCTATTAGACCAAGAGGACATCCTGGTCTCCTGCTGACTCACCAACCCATTAGACCAAGAGGACTTCCAGGTCTCCTGCTGACTCACCAACCCATTAGACCAAGAGGACTTCCAGGTCTCCTGCTGACTCACCAACCCATTAGACCAAGAGGACATCCTGGTCTCCTGCTGACTCACCAACCTATTAGACCAAGAGGACATCCTGGTCTCCTGCTGACTCACCAACCTATTAGACCAAGAGGACATCCTGGTCTCCTGCTGACTCACCAACCCATTAGACCAAGAGGACTTCCAGGTCTCCTGCTGACTCACCAACCCATTAGACCAAGAGGCCTTCCAGGTCTCCTGCTGACTCACCAACCCATTAGACCAAGAGGACATCCAGGTCTCCTGCTGACTCACCAACCCATTAGACCAAGAGGACTTCCAGGTCTCCTGCTGACTCACCAACCCATTAGACCAAGAGGACATCCTGGTCTCCTGCTGACTCACCAACCCATTAGACCAAGAGGACTTCCAGGTCTCCTGCTGACTCACCAACCCATTAGACCAAGAGGACATCCTGGTCTCCTGCTGACTCACCAACCCATTAGACCAAAGGTCAGAGGGCAACATCAGAGTTAACTTAGGGTTACAACATCCGGGCTTACGAGTCCCAGTAAGGGCTATCTCTTCAAGAGAGTGGGATTCCAAATCACCTCTGAAACATAGAATCCACAGCTCTGATCCCTCCCTTCTCTGCGCCCGCTGAGAGGAGGTACCTGTCTGTCTCTTCATTTTCCTGTCTCTGTCTGAGAGGAGGTACCTGTCTATCTCTTAATTTTCCTGTCTCTGTCTGAGAGGAGGTACCTGTCTGTCTCTTCATTTTCCTGTCTCTGTCTGAGAGGAGGTACCTGTCTGTCTCTGTCTGAGAGGAGGTACCTGTCTGTCTCTGTCTGAGAGGAGGTACCTGTCTGTCTCTGTCTGAGAGGAGGTACCTGTCTGTCTCTGTCTGAGAGGAGGTACCTGTCTGTCTCTGTCTGAGAGGAGGTACCTGTCTGTCTCTGTCTGAGAGGACCCAAGAGCCAGAGTCCCACCGTTTGGGTTTCTCCCTCCTCTTTCTCTGTCTGAGGAGAATCTGGTCTGTCCCTCCCTCCCTGCTAAGTAGGGGGAACTATAGGAGGCACCATGGGGTGTGGTGGCAGCAGGACTGATGTTCTGGAGCCTAGGTACCTGGAGAGCTGGACCAAGGAAACAGAATCTACCTGGCTGACCAGTACAGACACAGACATCCCACTCTCCTCCATACAGAGTATGGATATCCCTTCTGAGAACTCATCTGAAAGCTTCGTCTCTGAGAAAACCATCACACCTGGTAAGAGAACGTACCTGGTTCGGCTTTAGGCTGCACCTGAAACACCATTTTATTTGCTATATAGACCTCTGGGCCAAAGTATTGCACTATGTACAGTAGGGCACACGTGTCAAACTCATTCCACAGAGGGCCGAGTGTCTGCAGGTTTTCACTCCTCACTTAAGGTCACTGATTATTAAGGAACTCCCCTCACCTGGTTGTCTAGGTCACTGATTATTAAGTTAATCCCCTCACCTGGTTGTCTAGGTCACCGATTATTACGGAACTCCCCTCACCTGGTTGTCTAGGTCACTGATTATTACGTTAATCCCTACACCTGGTTGTCTAGGTCACTGATTATTCAGGAAATCCCCTCACCTGGTTGTCTAGGTCACTGATTATTAAATTAATCCCCTCACCTGGATGTCTAGGTCACTGATTATTAAGGAAATCCCCTCACCTGGTTGTCTAGGTCCTATTTGAAAGGAAAACCCTAAATTCCGCAGACACTAGGCCTTCTGTGGAATGTGTTTGAAGCCAGCAAAGGTTGAAAACATTGCCAAAAGGCCTGTAGTTACCATGGAAATAGTAAGTATTTTAGTGGTCACTAAGGGAGATCCATTATCATCCATTATCATGTGTAACAAGGAAACAATGTTTAGGCTGCATGACTCATTCACTTAGTGCAGATGTGACAAACCTATGCATCGAGCAGTGGTGTTTCAACCAGCTCTCACAGTCTCACATCAGAATTAGACATTCATCCATGTTTCTCAAACGTCAAATTTAGAAGTTGTTCGAAAACGTCAAATTCTTATTTACAATGGCGGCCAACTCCGGCCAAACCCAGACGACACTGGGCCAATTGTGCACCGCCCTATGGGACTCCCAATCATGGCCAGTTGTGATACAGCCTGGATTTGAACCAGGGTGTCTGTAGTGATGCCTCTAGCACTGAGATGCAGTGCCTTAGACCGCTGTGCAACTTGGGAGCCCACTGCACAAGAGACTGGTAGATAAAGGGGGACATTAAAGGTGTTTTCTTCTAGATGCAGATTTCTTTGAAGACGGCTTGCCTGCCCCAGCCCAGGCCTATCTACAGGTGTGCTCTGACATGTCTGAAGCAGGACTGAACAATGTAAAGCTGAGTGCCCACCCCGCAATACTGCCCTCCCACAACCAGGCGCTTCAGCCCTCACCTGTCACAGTACAGAGAAGAAGCGTCCTACGCACTGAGGAAATAGTAAGTCAACTCTATCACTGAGGAAATAGTAAGTCAACTCTATCACTGAGGGAATAGTAAGTCAACTCTATCACTGAGGGAATAGTAAGTCAACTCTATCACTGAGGGAATAGTAAGTCAACTCTATCACTGAGGGAATAGTAAGTCAACTCTATCACTGAGGGAATAGTAAGTCAACTCTATCACTGAGGGAATAGTAAGTCAACTCTATCACTGAGGGAATAGTAAGTCAACTCTATCACTGAGTGAATAGTAAGTCAACTCTATCACTGAGGGAATAGTAAGTCAACTCTATCACTGAGGGAATAGTAAGTCAACTCTATCACTGAGGGAATAGTAAGTCAACTCTATCACTGAGGGAATAGTAAGTCAACTCTATCACTGAGGGAATAGTAAGTCAACTCTATCACTGAGGGAATAGTAAGTCAACTCTATCACTGAGGGAATAGTAAGTCAACTCTATCACTGAGGGAATAGTAAGTCAACTCTATCACTGAGGGAATAGTAAGTCAACTCTATCACTGAGGGAATAGTAAGTCAACTCTATCACTGAGGGAATAGTAAGTTAATGGTTGAATCTTAAAAGTATTTTCCTCGATTCTCTCTCATCTCCTTCTCAAAATGGGAACCTGTAAGAGCATTGGAGGAGAAGGTCCTTGTTCAAAATACACTCTTCTCTTCCCTCTGAAGTTGAGGAGGTTGAGGATGAGATTCATTGACAAAATACTTTTTGGATTTACCCACAATGTATTAAAACATTCTTGTTTCGGTAACACTTCAAGTTTACCTACATAGTCGATTTATAACACATCCATAACCCGTACATACCACATTCATGATCCGTACATACCACATTCATAACCCGTACATACCACATTCATAACCCGTACATACCACATTCATAACCCGTACATACCACATTCAGAACCCGTACATACCACATTCATAACCCGTACATTCCACATCCATAACCCGTACATACCACATTCATAACCCGTACATACCACATTCATAACCCGTACATACCACATTCAGAACCCGTACATACCACATTCATAACCCGTACATACCACATCCATAACCCGTACATACCACATTCATAACCCGTACATACCACATCCATAACCCGTACATACCACATTCATAACCCGTACATACCACATTCATAACCCGTACATACCACATTCATAACCCGTACATACCACATTCATAACCCGTACATACCACATCCATAACCCGTACATACCACATCCATAACCCGTACATACCACATTCATAACCCGTACATACCACATCCATAAGCAATATATTGTATATCTTTTTTCAAATACCACAAATTATTATGTTTGCTTATCTAAACAGTTTTTTTTCCTATAATGGTGACAAACCATTCTCTCTTTAGTAACAATTGAAGAGTACCAACATAACACAACACATTCATACGACACACAGTACCAGTCAAAAGTTTGGACACGCCTACTCATTCAAGGGCTTTTCTTTATTTTTACAATTTTCTACATTGTAGAATAATAGTGAAGACATCAAAACTATGAAATAACACATATGGAACCATGTAGTAACCAAAAAAGTGTTAAAGTGCTGAGCACTTGTTGGCTGCTTTTCCTTCACTCTGCGGTCCAACTCATCCCAAACCATCTCATTTGGGTTGATGTCCGGTGATTGTGGAGATCAGGTCATCTGATGCATCATTCCAGCACTCTCTTTCTTGGTCAAATAGTCCTTACACAGCCTGGAGGTGTGTTGGGTCATTGTCCTGTTGAAAAACAAATGATAATCCCACTAAGCTCAAACCAGATGGGATGGCGTATTGCTGCAGAATGCTGTGGTAGCCATGTTGGTTAAGTGTGCCTTGAATTCTAAATAAATCACAGACAGTGTCACCAGCAAAGCACCCCACACCATCACACCTCCTCCTCCATGCTTCACGGTGGCAACCACACATGCAGTGATAATCAGTTCACTTACTCTGCATCTCACAAAGACATGGCATTTGGAATCAAAAATCATTTATTTCAGATGCAATCTGAGGTGCAGGTAACTCTAATGAACGTATCCTTTGCAGCAGAGGTAACTCTGGGTCTTCCTTTCCTGTGGCGGTCCTTATGAGAGCCATGTTCATCATAGCGCTTGATGGTTTTTGCTACTGCACTTGAAGAAACGTTCAAAGTTCTTGAAATTTTCCAGATTCACTGACCATCATGTCTTAAAGTAATAATGGACTGTCGTTTCTGTATACCAACTCTACCTTGTCACAACACAACTGATTGGCTCAAGCACATTAAGAGTGAAATAAATTCCACAAATTAATTTTTAACAAGGCACACCTGTTAATTGAAATGCATTCCAGGTGACTACCTCATGAAGCTGGTTGAGAGAATGCCAAGAGTGTGCAAAGCTGCCGTCAAGGCAAAGGGTGGCCACTTTGAAGAATATATAAAATATATAGGTTTTTTTAAACACTTTTTTGGTTACTACATGATTCCATATGTGTTATTTCATCGTTTCGACATCTTCACTACTATTATACAATGTAGAAAATAGTTTTAAAAATAAAGAAGATCCGTTGAAAGAGCTGGTGTTTCCAAACTATTGACTGGTAGTGTATATACCACATATATACCACATTCATAAAGAGTTACCCTTGTTCCCCCCACAGACTAAATGGCAAGACAACAGGATGTCCACGAAGCAGGTAACCATCACAGTGACACAGAGCATCAGACACGTGGACAAGAGTGGGAAAATTAAGGAGAAGTCCCTCACCACCTTCGAGGTCATGAAGCCTATGGAGGGCCTGAAGGACATGGCTGAAGGACGTAGTAGGAACATTAGGGAATAACACTGTGATACGCCGAGGTCTGAGGGGGTAACAGGGGACAAAGCTAATGACAGAGTGTGGTTTGGAAAATCAATGGCAGAACGTGGTTTGGAAAGACAATGACAGAACGTGGTTTGGAAAGACAATGGCAGAACGTGGTTTGGAAAGACAATGACAGAACGTGGTTTGGAAAGACAATGACAGAACGTGGTTTGGAAAGACAATGACAGAACGTGGTTTGGAAAGACAATGACAGAACGTGGTTTGGAAAGACAATGACAGAACGTGGTTTGGAAAGACAATGACAGAACGTGGTTTGGAAAATCAATGAACGCTGTGAGAAAGACTGTATTGCTGAATAGACTTTCCTTTGAGGGGGAGAGAAACAATGATACCAAAATGCTGTTTGAGGTTCATGAAGATGAAAAAAAAGATAATGATTGGATTATAGAGATAGAGGGTTTGAATCCGTGGCACAATTGGTCCGCTAACTCTACCTGGGACCAGACCTGATAAACGAGATACCTCTACGGGCCTGACACCAAATGCTGTCAGGATGAGAGAGTTTGTGACTTTGTCTAACGAAGATGAATGCTTTTTATAAGCTGGGCTTGGGACCAAGATGTAAAATAAAGAAAAATAAAAGAAAGTACAACTTTGACCTGGTAGGAACTGAACTGAACTGAATTTAATTTAATTTAATTTAATTGAACTGAACTGAACTGAATTGAACTGAACTGAATTGAACTGAACTGAACTGAACTGAACTGAATTGAACTGAATTGAACTGAACTGAACTGAACTGAACTGAACTGAATTGAACTGAATTGAACTGAACTGCACTGTAGCGGCTGAATGATCGGCCATATTGAAGACGTATCATAATCTAATGTTCCTAAATAGGAAACATGTCTTGAAGTAGCTAGCTTTGTAATGTACTGTATATGTTTAGTATTGCTACGGGCAACTCGTTGGGCAGTGTTTGTTTGGTCTTTGATGGATGAAAAAAAAACGTTTTTAGACTACGATGTTTACAAGAAGGTATGTCTTCTAATGAATAGGCACTTTTTGTGAACAAAACTTTATGAACTAGCTAGTGACTTTACAAACTAATGAGTTTATGTACTAGTGACTTTATAAACTAGTGACTGAATGGCTTGATTAAGAGGTCGTGCCACTATATATCTAGTATGAGCTCTACATGAAGAGAGCTTGATTCAATCAGAGAGACAATTTAGTTTCAAACAGATTGACTTGTGAAGTGTGATTATTTAAATCCTTCCTCTAGTGCAGGAATGGGCCACCCCCACTTTTGAAGGCCCTCAGATAAATTCCATCCCCCCAAATTTAAATAATGAGTTCTGATTTTTGGTGGCCCCACCCCCAATCAAAGTTTCCCTTCCCTGATCTATTGAATGCTTACAGTAGCATCAGCAGATTCTCAATGAAATTCTCCGGAAGTTTTAGACGGAAACACTGTGTAGCAGACAGTGGTGAAATACATATATTTTTCCCCTCTTCATATAATTCATACATAGTATTTATCTCAAATTCTAATTCAATTGAAACACAATGAAGTTGTTATCAATGGCTTAGGATTTACTTGGTTTAAACAATACACAATGAATCTGATTGGTTAGAGATAAGTTTAAACAAAACACAATGAAGCTGATTGGTTAGAGATACATTTAAACAAAACACAATGAATCTGATTGGTTAGAGATACGTTTTAAACAAAACAATGAATCTGAATGGCAAATAAGAAAAAAACTGTTAAAAGATCAGACTTATATTGATTGGTTGGAATTGATTGGTTGGAATTGATTGGTTGCAATTGATTGGTGAGTGTACAACAAAAGGGTTGACTTAAGCAGTATTTCAATGGTGTTTTACTAATTTACATATTGCCTCAGTGTGATTATCTTGGTACCTATTTGTACTTTTTAACGTAACAGCTTGTAAGTACACTTTGTCAGGTCATTTTGGCTTAACTCTTTGGTTCAAGTTTATGAATATGGACAGTATACATTTGTACTGAGTACTGACAATAAATTAACATATAGGGACTTCTTTGTAGTTTTGTTTCCTTTTTTAAGTCACTTCCTAGAATTCTTGAAATGTTTGTACCATCTGTAGATACTTTTGGTTGGAAAACTGTCCACTGGTTGATTATCCACTGGATGACTGTCCACTGGTTGACTGTCCACTGGTTGACTGTCCACTGGTTGATTATCCACTGGTTGACTGTCCACTGGATGACTGTCCACTGGTTGACTGTCCACTGGTTGACTGTCCACTGGTTGACTGTCCACTGGTTGATTATCCACTGGTTGACTGTCCACTGGTTGATTATCCACTGGTTGACTGTCCACTGGTTGACTGTCCACTGGTTGATTATCCACTGGTTGACTGTCCACTGGTTGATTATCCACTGGTTGACTGTCCACTGGTTGATTATCCACTGGTTGACTGTCCACTGGTTGACTGTCCACTGGTTGACTGTCCAACCTGTCCACTGGTTGACTGTCCACTGGTTGACTGTCCACTGGAAGATTGTCCACTGGTTGACTGTCCACTGGTTGACTGTCCACTGGAAGATTGTCCACTGGTTGACTGTCCACTGGTTGATTGTCCACTGGTTGATTGTCCACTGGTTGACTGTCCACTGGTTGACTGTCTACTGGTTGACTGTCCACGGGTTGATTGTCCACTGTGCATAATGTTGAACTAAATTCCAGCGCATAAACATTTTGACATTATCGGGATCATAAAAGTGGATTTTGAGTAATACACTTAAAAGAAGAGACACATGCACATTCCAGTACTGTATGTGTCAAAGTAATGGCATCATCAAAACATATTTATGACTGTCATAAACCTACCCCCCAGGCCAACGTCATGACAACATCTATCTAGTCAAGATGGATAATCATGATGGATTGTGTAGAAATTATTAGAAAACCTTAGGGTCTGTTTGTGTGTGACTACCTGATTGACTGACTACCTGACTGACTAATACCTGACTGACTAACTGACTTCCTGACTGACTGACTACCTGACTTGACTGACTACCTGACTTGACTGACTACCTGATTGACTAACTACCTGACTGACTGACTTCCTGACTTGACTGACTACCTGACTGACTAACTGATGACCTGACTTGACTGACGACCTGACTTGACCGACTACCTGACTTGCCCGACTACCTGACTTCACTGGCATCATCAAAACATATTAACATTGTCGTGTCTTTGGCTATGCCGGATTAAGTGATATGACATGCTATTCTATAAAATAATTTCTCCGTAATTAATATTACCTGATTGAGCTAATCATGTAAATGTAATTAACTAGAGAGTCGGGCACCACAAAATAATATTTATAGAGCTGTTATCTTCCCAATAAACTCTTAAAGACCTAGTAATATTTTACATCCATAGCAGAGAATATTAATCATCATCTTAATTCAGTCTCATCTGAAAGTTGTAAATTCTTGGTTATCTTCACGAACCCTGGCTAACAAGTTGAATCAGCAATACAAAATTGTGTTTAATTATTTATTTACTAGCTACCTAACTAAGCACGCAGATTTACACATACACATAATTCATCATAACTTGATTACAAATTACGTCATAAAGGAAAACGTCCCTAGCGGGCGGAACAGATATGACTGATTGTTACACAAACGAAAAGGGGCTGGGTTGAGAGAAAGAGCGGGAACACTGAGTAACAAAGGAAGAAGCTGTGCTATCGTTAATAAATCTTATGCATTATAAATTACCAACCAATTGGAAAAGGAAAATGCAATAAATATTTACTCTGAGCTGCACTTCAGTAGGTTGGTGGTAGATGGAAGACCGTGTTGCCAAACAGAGTCCTTTGTCCTTTGAAGAATGTCTCTGGTGGTCAATTGGATACGTTGTAGTAACATTGTTGTGTGATAGACGGGATACTCTGTCTGTTCCTTCCTAACCTTCGTTTGCATCTGCTGTTGCTAACTCAACGGCTAGGAGGTATCACTTCTGTAGTGAATAAGAGTTCAAAATTCATACCATTCGCAACCAAGGCTCACGCTGATGTTGGCTTTGTTCTGTAGTTATTATCTGAACCATTCTGACATCGGACTGTCGTCCTCACATCCTCGGAACAGGAGGTTATATTGTCGTCAAGGCTTTATATAGGAAGGGAGAGGAGGGCGTGTTTGAAAAGTTTTATAGCCCATGTCTCTTCACAGGGGCGGGCCACTGATTGAGCAGAGCCCTAACCTTATGAAAACCCAAATCTCTCTTTTGGAAGCTAAAATCACATTTCATCCCATCACGAATAATTTCATATTCAAACATTTAAATTGAACAACAATTCCATGTGAATCAGATACCTCTGATGGGTAGACTTTCCACTGTAGAGTTTATGTCATCTTATCATTGATGAGAATGTCTCAGATGACAACCGAACTGACATCATATTCATTAAGTACCACCGCATATGTTCAATTGGTCGGATTACTAGAATGTAGTTCATTTCCCCCCACCTTCTGATGTTCCCAGAATCTCTATGTTAACCAAGGGGTTTGCAAATATAACATCAGTAGGGTAGAGAGAGGAAAAAGGGGGGAAGAGGTATTTATGACTGTCATAAACCTACCCCCCAGGCCAACGTCATGACAACATCTATCTAGTCAAGATGGATAATCATGATGGATTGTGTAGAAATTATTAGAAAACCTTAGGGTCTGTTTGTGTGTGACTACCTGATTGACTGACTACCTGATTGACTGACTACCTGACTGACTAATACCTGACTGACTACCTGACTTGACTGACTACCTGACTGACTACCTGACTACCTGACTGACTACCTGACTTGACTGACTACCTGACTTGACTGACTACCTGACTGACTGACTTCCTGACTTGACTGACTACCTGACTGACTAACTGACGACCTGACTTGACTGACGACCTGACTTGACCGACTACCTGACTTGCCCGACTACCTGACTGACTACCTGACTGACTAAGTACCTGACTTGACTGACTACCTGACTGACTACCTGACTTGACTGACTACCTGACTTCACCGACTACCTGACTTGCCCGACTAGCTGACTGACTGACTACCTGACTGACTACCTGACTGGGGATCACCCAGGCTCCTCCCTTTCCATCCTCACAAGAAGAAACTGATCTGCCTCTGTGCCGACTCCAACGAATCTGAGAAGAGGAGACTGACCAATGTAAATTACATTGATGTGTGTGTTGTGTGTGTAGTGTACGTGGTCTCCCATACTGAAACAATATTGAGTAAAGCGGGCAGACAGGACCTGACAGAGACCACCCACCACAGAGTAGCTTACTGCTGTTTCCCTGCACACCATCAATATTTATCTTTGTTCAGCAGGATCTGCCATGATCCCTATATTACATATATAGTATACAAAACATTAGGAACACCTTCCTAATATTGAGTTGCAATCCCCCCTCCTACAATGTGTCGAAAGAGTTCCACAGGGATGCTGGCTCATGTTGACAACAAACTAAAAAATCCCATAGTTTCAAGTGGGCTGGATGTCCTTTGTGTGGTGGAACATTCTTGATACACACGGGAAACTGTTGAGTGTGAAAAACCCTGCAGCATTGCAGTTCTTGACTCAAACCAGTACACCTGGCACCTACTACCATACACTGTTTAAAAGGCACTTAGATATTTTGTCTTTCCCATTCACCCTCTGAATGACACACATACACAATTAATGTCCCAATTGTCTCAAGGTTTAAAAATCATTCTTTAACCCGTCTCCTCTCCTTCATCTACACTGATTGAAGTGGATTTAACAAGTGACATCAATAAGGGATCATAGCTTTCACCTGGATTCACCTGGTCAGTCGATGTCATGAAAAGAGCAGGTGTTCCTAATGTTTTGTACACTCAGTGTAGGTAGTGCACTAAATAGGGAGTGGGGTACCATTTGACTCTTCAGACGAACAGTCACAACATCATCCAGTCATCTTATAGAAAAAATATGGCCTTCCTTCATAAAGCCAGTGTGAGGAAACAGCTTGACCTCTGTCTATAAGGCCTTCCTTCTTAAAAACAGTATGAGGAAACAGCTTGACCTCTGTCTATAAGGCCTTCCTTCATAAAGCCAGTGTGAGGAAACAGCTTGACCTCTGTCTATAAGGCCTTCCTTCATAAAGCCAGTATGAGGAAACAGCTTGACCTCTGTCTATAAGGCCTTCCTTCATAAAGCCAGTGTGAGGAAACAGCTTGACCTCTGTCTATAAGGCCTTCCTTCATAAAGCCAGTGTGAGGAAACAGCTTGACCTCTGTCTATAAGGCCTTCCTTCATAAAGCCAGTGTGAGGAAACAGCTTGACCTCTGTCTATAAGGCCTTCCTTCATAAAGCCAGTATGAGGAAACAGCTTGACCTCTGTCTATAAGGCCTTCCTTCATAAAGCCAGTATGAGGAAACAGCTTGACCTCTGTCTATAAGGCCTTCCTTCATAAAGCCAGTATGAGGACACAGCTTGGCCTCTGTCTATACACAGATCAATGAAAGATAGGAAGGAAACAAATGCTGTGATTGAAAGAAAACACCTGGTTCATTAGCATGAAAGGTGAACTGGTCTTTACCTGAGCCGTGTGCAGTATCCCTGGTGTCAGTGAGTCCGTACTGGGCTCTGACGGGTAAGGGAGAGGTGTACCAGGAGACCCATCATTTCTCTCCGGGGGGAGGGGAGGGGGGGGGGGTGTATGGCTGCCTCTCTGGCCAGGACGTATTCCTGCATCGAATCACTAGGTAAGTGGAACAGCAGAGGATGGAGAAAGTGAAAATTAGTTTCACACAATCTGATGTGAGGCACAGAAGAGTGCACAACGGTATTCACCTCTTAATATCACTACAAGCTCGATGTCCTCAAATGCTTTGTACATAATATCTCTGAACGACAGAGATATTCTGTGCCTCACATCAGATTGTGTGAAACTAATTTTCACTTTCTCCATCCTCTGCTGTTTGATCAAATCAAAGTTCATTTGTCACGTGCGCCGAATACAACAGGTGTAAACCTTGCAGTGAAATGCTTATTTACAGGGTCTAACCAATGGTGCCACAAAATAGGTGTGTGTGTGTGTGTGTGTGTGTGTGTGTGTGTGTGTGTGTGTGTGTGTGTGTGTGTGTGTGTGTGTGTGTGTGTGTGTGTGTGTGTGTGTGTGTGTGTGCGTAGGTAAGTAAAGAAATAAAACAACAGTAGAAAGACATTTGAAAAGAGAGTAGTAAGGCTCTATACAGACACCTGTTAGTAGCAAGGCTCTATACAGACACCTGTTAGTAATAAGGCTCTATACAGACACCTGTTAGTAATAAGGCTCTATACAGACACCTGTTCGTGGTCAGGCTTATTGGGGTAGTATGTACATGTAGGTATAGTTAAAGTGACTATGCATATATGATGAACAGAGAGTAGCAGTAGCGTAAAAGGGGGGTTGGGGGGCCACACAATGCAAATAGTCTGGGTAGCCATTTGATTACCTGTTCAGGAGTCTTATGGCTTGGGGGGTAAAAACTGTTGAGAAGCCTTATTGTCCTAGACTTGGCCTTTCAAAGCACTTCATGGTGCGATGGTATACTCATTAAAACATGACTAGGTCATCAAGCATTTCGCTACACTCGCATTAACACCTGCTAACCATGTCTATGTGACAAATAAAATTTGATTTGATTTGATTTGATCCACTCAGAGTCATCCCACATGAAAGGCCCACAGTACACAATAACACAATATATTATTGATGACAAGGAAAAGACAGTCTAACCTAAAAATACAAATAAAATACAAACTTGGACCCCCCCCCCCCCCCCTCCGTGACCGGTTACCGCGGCAACCACCTTCCACCGCTGCTTGCTGCCCCCCCCAATGCAGGACAATGTGTTCCAAATGGCAGTCTATTGCCTTTTGAAGAGCCTTTATGGGCCTTGGTCAAAAGTAGTGCACTGTACTAGAATGACGTGTGAAAACACCATTAAAAGCCATAGGACTTCTCTGCATGGGGTCTACAGGCCAATTAATGGTATATTAGGGAATCCCCCTCCACCACTCCCACAAATTGGGGAAAACAAACATTCTTTCCCATATTTTAAAGAAATAACCAAATATGCCGTAAAGCTGCTGTGTTGTTCAATGTACACGTAACCAGGTCAAACATCCTGACCTGCGGTTGACAATTCTCCCCCGTAGGGAAATGGAGCCTGCAGGAAAAAAAGAGCCCGGTGTCTCTTCAGGCTGTTCGGAGTGGGAGAGTGGGGACTGTGGGGACCCGGTGTCTCTTCAGGCTGTTCGGAGTGGGAGAGTGGGAACTGTGGGAACCCGGTGTCTCTTCAGACTGTTCGGAGTGGGAGAGTGGGGACTGTGGGGACCCGGTGTCTCTTCAGGCTGTTCGGAGTAGGAGAGTGGGAACTGTGGGAACCCGGTGTCTCTACAGACTGTTCGGAGTGGGAGAGTGGGGACTGTGGGGAGTGGGAGAGTGGGAACTGTGGGGACCTGGTGTCTCTTCAGGCTATTCGGCGTGGGAGAGGGGGAACTGTGGGGAACCGGTGTCTCTTCAGGCTATTCGGCGTGGGAGAGTGGGAACTGTGGGAACCCGGTGTCTCTTCAGACTGTTCGGAGTGGGACAGTGGGAACTGTGGGGAGTGGGACAGTGGGGACTGTGGAGACCCGGTGTCCAAGTAGACTACACGTAGCTATGTGTGTGGAAAACAATTTCATCACATGTAAGATATTTAACTGGTTTAGTACAGTCTGTTAGTAACACCACTCTACTTGTAGCTGTACAGTCTGTTAGTAACACCACTCTACTTGTAGCTGTACAGTCTGTTAGTAACACCACTCTACTTGTAGCTGTACAGTCTGTGTGTAACACCACTCTCTACTTGTAGCTGTACAGTCTGTTAGTAACACCACTCTCTACTTGTAGCTGTACAGTCTGTTAGTAACACCACTCTACTTGTAGCTGTACAGTCTGTTAGTAACACCACTCTACTTGTAGCTGTACAGTCTGTGTGTAACACCACTCTACTTGTAGCTGTACAGTCTGTTAGTAACACCACTCTCTACTTGTAGCTGTACAGTCTGTTAGTAACACCACTCTACTTGTAGCTGTACAGTCTGTGTGTAACACCACTCTACTTGTAGCTGTACAGTCTGTTAGTAACACCACTCTACTTGTAGCTGTACAGTCTGTGTGTAACACCACTCTCTACTTGTAGCTGTACAGTCTGTGTGTAACACCACTCTCTACTTGTAGCTGTACAGTCTGTTAGTAACACCACTCTACTTGTAGCTGTACAGTCTGTTAGTAACACCACTCTCTACTTGTAGCTGTACAGTCTGTGTGTAACACCACTCTACTTGTAGCTGTACAGTCTGTTAGTAACACCACTCTCTACTTGTAGCTGTACAGTCTGTGTGTAACACCACTCTACTTGTAGCTGTACAGTCTGTGTGTAACACCACTCTACTTGTAGCTGTACAGTCTGTTAGTAACACCACTCTCTACTTGTAGCTGTACAGTCTGTGTGTAACACCACTCTACTTGTAGCTGTACAGTCTGTGTGTTTGTGTTCTTGGTCTTGTGGTCGGTAGCTAGCTAGCACCGTCATGAAAAGAAGCATGAGGGAAGCCCTACCATATTACATTTCTCTAAGTCGTGAGAACGCCCGGGAGCAGGCAATGTTGAAAAGTCATCTTTTGACATGTTCTACTTTTCTTAAAAGTAGTTTTGTTATCGTCTAAAACAAGCAGACAACAAAAAAATGGAGATTGAAAAAGTACTTTTCTGTGATACCTTGGTAACCACAGGTTTTTTCCCCACAGGCGGGCAAGGCCGTGATGTTCTATCTAACAACGATTGGGACTATAGAAGACCTCACAATGGCCACAAGGGCTCCAGGCCCAGTCCTGAATGAGGTGGGCTGACGTCAACAGACACCCCACAGAGCGGCTTCAAAGACTGGTGGATAGAAGTGGTTTGTATGGGGGCTCTCAGGGTCTAAAAATAATACCAGGATAATACCAGGCTCAAGTGATATAGTCTTTTGTTGGGATGATCAGTAAGGATGTTTCAACAGGTGCTTTTCTATTCCAGTTCCTTTAACAACAG
This sequence comes from Oncorhynchus kisutch, assembly GCF_002021735.2. NCBI lineage: Eukaryota > Metazoa > Chordata > Actinopteri > Salmoniformes > Salmonidae > Oncorhynchus > Oncorhynchus kisutch. The sequence goes on along the minus strand of NC_034185.2, from coordinate 4,985,947 downwards.
TACGACAGTTTATATCCTTTGATTCTCACATTTATAGTCCTGAGATTTTAAAGCTGTGTTTACGTGGGCAACCCCGTTTTGTTCATCTTTAGATCAATTGGTTATTTTGCCAATAATTGGATCAAAACCAGGGCCTCGTTCAGCAGGACACAACTTTGGCCAATGTTCAGATATAAATGTCTAAATTATATAAAACAAGCACATCTCCGGTATACAGAATAAGGACTCAGATCAGATCTAGTTCTATCTGCAGCTCTATGTCTATCTGCAGCTCTATGTCTATCTGCAGCTCTATGTCTATCTACAGCTCTATGTCTATCTACAGCTCTATGTCTATCTGCAGCTCTATGTCTATCTACAGCTCTATGTCTATCTACAGCTCTATGTCTATCTACAGCTCTATGTCTATCTGCAGCTCTATCTGTAGTTGTCACACCCTGACCATAGTTTGCTTTGTATGTTTCTATGTTTTGTTTGGTCAGGGTGTGATCTGAGTGGGCATTCTATGGTGTGTGTCTAGTTTGTCTGTTTCTGTGTTTGGCCTGATATGGTTCTCAATCAGAGGCAGGTGTTAGTTAGTCATTGTCTCTGATTGGGAACCATATTTAGGTAGCCTGTTTGGTGTTGGGTTTTGTGGGTGATTGTCTCTGTGGTTGCCCCAGATAGGGCTGTTTTAGGTTTGCACGGTTCTTGTTTTGTTAGTCTGTTCATGTATAGTTGTCTGTATTAAAGAACCATGAATAGAAACCACGCTGCGTTTTGGTCCGCCTCTCCTTCACCTCAAGAAAACCGTTACAGAATCACCCATCACAACAGGACCAAGCGGCGTGGTAACAGGCAGCAGGAGCAGTTCGAGGAGTACTGGACATGGGAGGATGAGTTGGATGGTAAAGGTCCCTGGGCACAGCCTGGAGAATATCGCCGCCCCAAAGAAGAGCTGGAGGCGGTGAAGGTGGAGAGGTGCTGGTATGAGGAGGCAGCACGGCGGCGTGGATGGAAGCCGAGAGTCAGCCCCCAAAAATGTCTTGGGGGGGGAGGGGGGGGGGGGGAGGGGGGGGGGCACACAGGAAGTGTGGTGAAGCCAGGTAGGAGACCTGCGCCAACTTCCTGTGCTTCCCGGGGGGCTAGAGAGACCGGGCAGGCACCGTGTTATGCTGTAGTGCGCACGGTGTCCCCAGTGCGGGAGCATAGCCCGGTGCGGTACATTCCAGCTCCGCGTATCGGCCGGGCTAGAGTGGGCATCGAGCCAAGTGCCATGAAGCCGGCTCTACGCATCTGGTCTCCAGTGCGTCTCCTTGGGCCAGCTTACATGGCACCAGCCTTGTGCACGGTGTCCCCGGTTCACCTGCATAGCCCAGTGCGGGCTATTCCACCTCGCCGCACTGGCAGGGTGACCGGGACCATTCACCCGGGTAAGGTTGGGCATGCTCGGTGCTCAAGAGCTCCAGTGTGCCTGCACGGTCCGGTCTATCCGGTACCACCTCCACGCACCAGCCCTCCGGTGGCAGCCCCCCGCACCAGGCTGTCTCATCCTTACAGGTGCTCCCGCCTCTCCAGCGCTGCCGGAGCATTCCTCCTCTCCAGCGCAGCCGGAGTCTCCCGCCTGTTTGGCGCTGCCAGAGCTCCCGCCCCTCATTCCAGAGGCGCTAGAGCCCCTCATTCCAGAGGAGCTAGAGCCCCTCATTCCAGAGGCGCCAGAGCTCCTCAGTCCAGCACTGCCAGAGCCTTCCTCTCCAGCGTTGCCGGAGCTTCCCGTCTGCCCAGCGCCGCCGGAGCTTCCCGTCTGCCCAGCGCCATCAGAGTCGCCAGTCTGCCCAGCGCCATCTGAGCTACCCGTCTGCCCAGTGCCGCCAGTCTGCCAGGTGCCGCCAGTCGGCCAGGGGCCGCCAGTGCCGCCAGTCAGCCCAGAGGCGCCAGAGCCCCTCTGTCCCGAGATGCCGCCCCTCTGTCCCGAGCAGCCCCTCTGTCCCGTGGGGTTATTTAGAAAGGTCGCCGTGGTTAGGAGGCCACGGAGGCGGACAATGTGGCAGACTAAGACTATGGTGAAATGGGGGCCATGTCCAGCACCAGAGCCGCCACCGCGGACAGATGCCCACCCAGACCCTCCCCAATAGGTTCAGGTTTTGCGGCCGGAGTCCGCACCTTGGGGGGGGGGGGGGGGGGGGGGGGGGGTACTGTCACACCCTGACCATAGTTTGCTTTGTATGTTTCTATGTTTTGTTTGGTCAGGGTGTGATCTGAGTAGGCATTCTATGTCGTGTGTCTAGTTTGTCTGTTTCTGTGTTTGGCCTGATATGGTTCTCAATCAGAGGCAGGTGTTAGTCATAGTCTCTGATTGGGAACCATATTTAGGTAGCCTGTTTGGTGTTGGGTTTTGTGGGTGATTGTCTCTGTGGTTGCCCCAGATAGGGCTGTTTTAGGTTTTCACGGTTCTTGTTTTGTTAGTCTGTTCATGTATAGTTGTCTGTATTAAAGAACCATGAATAGAAACCACGCTGCGTTTTGGTCCGCCTCCCCTTCACCTCAAGAAAACCGTTACAGCAGCTCTAGTTCTATATGCAGCTCTTCATCTATCTGCAGCTCTAGTCATGTCTATCTGCAGCTCTAGTCATGTCTATCTGCAGCTCTAGTCATGTCTATCTGCAGCTCTAGTCATGTCTATCTGCAGCTCTAGTCATGTCTATCTGCAGCTCTAGTCATGTCTATCTGCAGCTCTAGTCATGTCTATCTGCAGCTCTAGTCATGTCTATCTGCAGCTCTAGTCATGTCTATCTGCAGCTCTAGTCATGTCTATCTGCAGCTCTAGTCATGTCTATCTGCAGCTCTAGTCATGTACTGAACCAGAATTGGGCTGCCTGTGCTGTGTAGACGCAGTGAACGGTACGTCATTAAGTCAATGTTATGTAAGCCACAAACTGTGTGGGGACATGTACCTTGAAGTGTATAGGCTCTTTATATTCAAGAGTCCCTGGGTTTATCCTACATTATCTGATTGTCAGTATTTGTATACAAGGTGATACAATGGTAAATGACAGTCATAGAGGCTGTTACTGTGTTGGGGAAAAATGACTTGAAGTTTTCAAAAAATATACTGTTCTCTTTACATTTGTCGAAAGCAACAGCACTTGATCTGACCTCTTTTTGATTCTCCTACTGGTGAGACATAAAGGTAAGTAATGAAGTTACAGAGTGAGTCAAACTTAAATAAGACACATCCCACTGGGCTGGTCGAATCAACATGGTGGTGCCTTTTGAATTATATGCTTTTTTGGCATCATATTGATGATGTGGCTGTTGACACTTTTGCGTGTTGAAAGTCCAATATCTTGAAAACTCGACTGCTGACGTGCAAAACATTTTTGGGACTGTATCAACAGTGGACTGATGAAAACAATACCGACATTTAGTTTTTCAGTGGATTTCCCCTTTAATCATGCTCTTTAACTTTTAGTTTTCCACACGTTCAAATCAAACTTTATTTGTCACATGCGCCGAATACAACTAAGTGTAAGCTTTACGGTGAAATGCTTACTAACAAGCCCTTAACCAACAGTGCAGTTCAAGAAGAAGAAAATATTTACCAAGTAGGCTAAACTAAAAATTTAAATTGTCCGGTGGCAATTTTTATGAATTGTTCAGCAGTCTAATGGCTTGGGGGTAGAAGCTGTTGAGGAGCCTTTTGGTCCAAGACTTGCCGCTCCGATACCGCTTGCCGTGCGGTAGCAGAGAGAACAGTCTATCACTTGGTTAACAGGCTATTTAATCTGTTGCTGTGCGGTAATGAATTGCGTTTGGTTGTCTGTTGTCGTGCGGTAATGAATTGCGTTTGGTTGTCTGTTGCCGTGCGGTAATGAATTGCGTTTGGTTGTCTGTTGTCGTGCGGTAATGAATTGCGTTTGGTTGTCTGTTGTCGTGCGGTAATGAATTGCGTTTGGTTGTCTGTTGCCGTGCGGTAATGAATTGCGTTTGGTTGTCTGTTGTCGTGCGGTAATGAATTGCGTTTGGTTGTCTGTTGTCGTGCGGTAATGAATTGCGTTTGGTTGTCTGTTGCCGTGCGGTAATGAATTGCGTTTGGTTGTCTGTTGTCGTGCGGTAATGAATTGCGTTTGGTTGTCTGTTGTCGTGCGGTAATGAATTGCGTTTGGTTGTCTGTTGTCGTGCGGTAATGAATTGCTTTTTGTTGTCTGTTGCCGTGCGGTAATGAATTGCGTTTGGTTGTCTGTTGTCGTGCGGTAATGAATTGCGTTTGGTTGTCAAGGCAACCAAATATCAACATTTTGAAAGATCTGTCCCGTGAGTCTGGCTTTAATTCCAGTTCGTCAGCAAATTAATAATTGATATGTTGGGTTCAGATCTCCCTTTCAACCATAAATCAAAGTTAATTAATAGGAATAAATCAAAGAACACTTTAAATTAACTTGAAATACAGTTAGATTTGATTTAGTCATCTTTAACATTTATTTTTGAGATGGAGATGTGAACATATTTGTTTACTAACTTGTAAATTCCATTTGAAATCAACCGAAGCTTGAAAACCCTAGTTGGATCCTGGGTTGAATTAAATCAATAGCTATTGATGACTTCCCAAATGCTATACAGGCCTAAATTGTTGATACATTGATGATATATGATTGATACAGTATGGTTACATTTCATTTGCTCTGTTAAACTTACCCTCTGGAATGACTTTGATAGCAGTGAAGGACCAGTGAATCTATTAGGTGGAGATTTATCAACTACCATTCTCACGATAGCACATTAGTAACACATAGTAACAGTCAGTGACAAATATCTAAGCAGGGCAGTGTAGGACAGGGCAGGGCAGTGTAGGACAGGGCAGGGCAGTGTAGGACAGGACAGGGCAGTGTTGGGCAGGGCAGGGCTGGGCAGGGCAGTGTAGGACAGGACTGGGCAGTGTAGGACAGGACAGGGCAGTGTAGGGCAGGCTGGGCAGTGTTGGGCAGGGCAGGGCTGGGCAGGGCAGGGCAGTGTAGGACAGGACTGGGCAGTGTTGGGCAGGGCAGTGTAGGGCAGGGCAGTGTAGGACTTGACTGGGCAGGGCTGGGCAGTGCAGGGCTGGGCAGGGCAGGATTGGCAGTGTAGGACAGGGCAGGGCTGGCAGTGTAGGGCTGGGCTGGGCAGTGTAGGGCAGGGCAGGTCTAGGCTGGGCAGTGTAGGGCAGGGCTGGGCAGTGTAGAACAGGCCAGGGCTGGGCAGTGTAGGACAGGACTGGGCAGTGCTGGGCTGGGCAGTGTAGGACAGGACAGGGCAGTGTAGGACAGGGCAGTGTAGGGCTGGGCAGTGTAGGGCAGGGCAGTGTAGGACAGGGCTGGGCAGTGTAGGGCAGGGCTGGGCAGGGCTGGCAGTGTAGGGCTGGGCTGGGCAGTGTAGGGCAGGCCAGTGTAGGACAGGGCAGGGCAGGGCTGGGCAGTGTAGGGCAGGGCTGGGCAGTGTAGAACAGGGCAGGGCAGGGCTGGGCAGTGTAGGACAGGGCAGGGCTGGGCAGTGTAGGGCAGGCCAGGGCTGGGCAGTGTAGGGCAGGGCAGTGTAGGACAGGGCTTGGCAGTGTAGGGCAGGGCTGGGCAGTGTAGGACAGGGCTGGGCTTGGCAGTGTAGGGCAGGGCAGTGTAGGGCAGGGCTGGGCAGTGTAGGACAGGGCTGGGCTTGGCAGTGTAGGCCAGGGCTGGGCAGTGTAGGACAGGGCTGGGCTTGGCAGTGTAGGGCAGGGCAGTGTAGGGCAGGGCTGGGCAGTGTAGAACAGGGCAGGGCTGGGCAGGGCAGTGTAGGACAGGGCAGGGCTGGGCAGTGTAGGACAGGAAAGGACAGGACAGGGCAGTGCAGGGCAGTGTAGGACAGGGAATTGTAGGGCAGGGCAGGGCTGGGCAGTGTAGGACAGGGCAGGGCAGTGTAGGGCAGGGCAGGACAGGGCTGGGCAGTGTAGGACAGGAAAGGACAGGACAGGGCGGGACAGGACAGGGCAGTGTAGGACAGGGCAGTGTAGTACAGGACAGGGCTGGGCAGTGTAGGACAGGACAGGGCAGGGCTGGGCAGTGTAGGGCAGGGCAGGGCAGTGTAGGACAGGGCAGGGCAGTGTAGGACAGGGCAGGGCAGTGTAGGACAGGACAGGGCAGGGCAGTGTAGGACAGGACAGGGCTGGGCAGTGTAGGACAGGACAGGGCTGGGCAGTGTAGGACAGGACAGGGCTGGGCTTAGTTAAAACCCTGGATGGGAGACTAACGTGTGGCTGTTAATAGATCTACTCTCCAGTAAGAGGTGCTGTAGGTTCATCAACTCTCCGGTTCCTGGCTAGATCAACCTTTCCGTTACTGGCCCAACGCTCTAACTTCTAGGTGTCCCCTTCTGAGTCACAAGGGGATTCGATGAACAATTAGTGTCCGTTACTATATCAACGGTGTGATAACCTAATGATTAGAATTTTGGACATCATTACTGCCTAAATAACATTCTTTTAATCATCGCTATGCAAACAAGACTGATTTCCGCGACCATCTCACTTTTTGAGCAAGTTTTGTTTACCTAATAAAATGAAAATATTAATTTGAACTACTTTTGGGTACCTTGTTAACATTACAATATCGAAATCCATGTCTTAAGCGTCGCTACGTTAGGGAAATGGCAAAGAAAACGTGTCATCTGCTTGACACAATAACGTTACTCAACCTTATGTACTCATATGTATCTGTCGTAGGTCCTAGGATACAACAAGGAATCGTGTGGAACAAATAAATACCATCAACGAATACCTTACAATCTACAATAATGAACCCCTTGTGAAACAGCTGTGAAAACCAACCTGCTAATATTTAAGATTGTAATACATAAACTGTGATAGTCTTTTGGAACAGTTGTGTCATGAATTCATTTTCACAGATTTATTTATTTTTTACACTTACATAATAATCATAGACTAAAATACTGGATCCTGGTGTGTGGAATATATAGAGGAGGTGGTTGCTGTGTGGGTGGGAAGTTCTGCCTGTCCCTTGACCTCAACAGGAAGTCAGTCTGTTTCTCCTGTGTCTTGTCCATGTTCAGTCTCACCTTGTTCTCAACAGGCACAGCCAGTCTGTTTCTCCTGTGTCTTGTCCATGTTCAGTCTCCCCCTTGTTCTCAACAGGCACAGCCAGTCTGTTTCTCCTGTGTCTTGTCCATGTTCAGTCTCACCTTGATTGATAACAGGAATGAATGCAATTTATTTTGTTCATATTAGAAATACATTTCTTAGATATCTTTTGGAGGGCCAGAATATAAATGAACAGTGGACAATCATTTTTACCTGGTTCAAAAACCTCCGTATCCTTCTCAATCCGTGCCTGAAGGTGGTCCTCTGAGGCGTTCTGGATCTGTTTCGATAACTTCCACATCAGGTGGGGTTTCAGTGATCTGAAAGTATGTTATACAAAAATAGCAATAGACCAACAACACTAATAGACAACACCACCACCAATAGACAACACCACCAGACAACACCACCACCAATAGACAACACCACCACCAATAGACACCACCACCACCAATAGACACCACCACCACCAATAGACAACACCACCACCAATAGACACCACCACCACCAATAGACAACACCACCACCAATAGACAACACCACCACCAATAGACAACACCACCACCAATAGACAACACCACCACCAATAGACAACACCACCACCAATAGACAACACCAATAGACAACAACCAACACCAATAGACAACAACCACCACCAATAGACGAACAACACTAATAGACAAACACCAAGTCATCCACACATTTGAAAGACTACAGTATATGTAATAATTGTATATACAATTGCATTGTTTACCTCAGTGAACAGCTGCGGCTCCCGTCCGTACTCAGTGGAGACCTGGATGCTGCTGTTGTGTGCAAAGTGAATTACCTTCAGGCTGTCCTCTCAACCTTCCTTCCTGTTCCCAGTGGACATTTAATCAGGAAAGAAGAAATATCTAAATAGTTGCTTTTATGTTGCCTCTCATTCAATGAGTGTCACGCCCTGGCCTTAGTATTCTGTGCTCTCTTTATTATTGTGGTTAGGTCAGGGTGTGACATGGGGGATTTATTGTGTTTCAGCTTGTCTAGGGGTTTATTAGATTAATGGGGTTGTGTTCAGTGTAGTATTCTAGGTAAGTCAATGGTTGCCTAGAGTGGTTCTCAATCAGAGGCAGGTGTTTATCGTTGTCTCTGATTGGGAACCATATTTAGGCAGCCATGTTCTTTGGGTATTTCGTGGGTGATTGTTTCCTGTCTCTGTGTTTTGCACCAGTTAGGACTGTTTCGATTTTCCTGTGTTTGTTTTGTTTTGTTTTGTATATGTATATTGTTCACGTTATCATCTTTATTAAAGATGTTCAACCATAACCATGCTGCATTTTGGTCCTCCTCTCCTTCCCAGGAAGAAAACCGTAACAATGAGTTTGTTATCCTGTACAGTTTTCTTCAGGAAGTATTCAGACCCATTTTGTTGTTTGTAAAAGTTTTCCTCCTCTTCGTCTGAAGAGGAGAGGCAAGAAGGATCGGAGGACCAATATGCGGCGTGGTAAGTGTCCATGGTTCTTTTAATACGAAATACTCAACATGAACAACTGAATACAATAAACGAACGAAAACCAAACCAGTACCGTGTGGTGAAAAATACAGACACGGAAATAAACACCCACAAACACACAGTGAAACCCAGGCTACCTAAGTACGATTCTCAATCAGAGACAACTAATGACACCTGCCTCTGATTGAGAACCATACTTAGGCCGGAACATAGAAATCCCAAAATCATAGAAAAACAAACATAGACTGCCCACCCCAACTCACGCCCTGACCAGACTAAATCACGACAAAACAAAGGAAATAAAGGTCAGAACGTGACAGTTGTGTTACAGCCTGAATTCAAAATGGTTTAAATATTATTTATTTTTTCTCCGATCTAAACACAATTACCCGTAATGACAAAGTGAAAACATGTTCTTATACATTTTTGCAAATGTATTGAAAATGAAACACACAACTAATTAAATTACATAAGTATTCACACCACTGAGTCAATACTTTGTAGAATCACCTTTGGCAGCGATTACAGCTGTGAGTCTTTCTGGGTACGTCTCTATGAGCTTTACACCTGGTTTGTACAATATTTGCTCATTATTTTCTAAGTACTTCAAGTGCTGTCAAATTAGTTTAGTCATTATCTTTAACATTTATTTTTGAGATGGAGATGTGATTGGTTGTTGATCATTGCTAGACAACTATTTTCAAGCCATAGATTTTCAAGTCAAGTCAATACTGTTACTCGGTTGCTCAGGAACATTCCTTGTCTTCTTGGTAAGCATCTCCAGTGCAGATTTGGCCTTGCTTTTTAGGTTATTTACGTAGATACTGTACTCTATATCATCGACTGCATCCTTATGTAATACATGAATCACTAGCCACTTTAACTATGCCACTTGGTTTACATACTCATCTCATATGTATATACTGTACTCTATATCATCGACTGCATCCTTATGTAATACATGTATCACTAGCCACTTTAACTATGCCACTTGGTTTACATACTCATCTCATATGTATATACTGTACTCTATATCATCGACTGCATCCTTATGTAATACATGTATCACTAGCCACTTTAACTATGCCACTTGGTTTACATACTCATCTCATATGTATATACTGTACTCGATATCATCGACTGCATCCTTATGTAATACATGTATCACTAGCCACTTTAACTATGCCACTTGGTTTACATACTCATCTCATATGTATATACTGTACTCGATATCATCGACTGCATCCTTATGTAATACATGTATCACTAGCCACTTTAACTATGCCACTTGGTTTACATACTCATCTCATATGTATATACTGTACTCTATATCATCGACTGCATCCTTATGTAATACATGTATCACTAGCCACTTTAACTATGCCACTTGGTTTACATACTCATCTCATATGTATATACTGTACTCTATATCATCGACTGCATCCTTATGTAATACATGTATCACTAACCACTTTAACTATGCCACTTGGTTTACATACTCATCTCATATGTATATACTGTACTCTATATCATCGACTGCATCCTTATGTAATACATGAATCACTAGCCACTTTAACTATGCCACTTGGTTTACATACTCATCTCATATGTATATACTGTACTCTATATCATCGACTGCATCCTTATGTAATACATGTATCACTAGCCACTTTAACTATGCCACTTGGTTTACATACTCATCTCATATGTATATACTGTACTCGATATCATCTACTGTATCTTGCCTATGCTGCTCTGTACCATCACTCATTCATATATCCTTATGTACATATTCTTTATGCCCTTACACTGCGTATAAGACAGTAGTTTTTTTTGGAATTGTTAGTTAGATTACTTGTTCGTTATTACTGCATTGTCGGAACTAGAAGCACAAGCATTTCGCTACACTCGCATTAACATCTGCTAACCATGTGTATGTGACAAATAAGATTTGATTTGATTTGATATTTATTGTAATTAATAACTTCACCATGCTCAAAGGGATATTCAATGTCTGTTTCTTTTAACCCATCTACCAATAGGTGCCCTTCTTTGTGAGGCATTGTAAAACCTCCCTGGTCTTTGTGGTTGAATCTGTGCTTTAAATTCACTGCTTGACTGAGTGACCTTACAGATAATTGTATGTGTTGGTACAGAGATGAGGTAGTCATTCAGAAATCATGTTAAACCCTATTATTGCACAGAGAGTCCATGCAACTTATTATGTGAATTGTTAAGCTGTCACGATCGTTATAAGGAGGGGACCAAGATGCAGAGTGGTATGTTTCCATCCTTTTATTTGGAAGAGAAACTTAAAGAACAAAAACACGAACAACTGAAATGTGAAGCTCAAAATAGTGCTCACAGGCAACTATACCTAGACAAGATCCCACGAAATCTCAAATTCACCTAGATAAACCACCCTAGTCACTGTCACACCCCAACCAACATAGAGAATAAACAGCTCTCTATGGTCAGGGCGTGACATAAGCACATTATTACTACTGAATTTATTTAGGTTGGCCATAAACAAAGGGGTTGAATACTTATTGACTCCAGATTTTTATTTTTTTAAATCATTAAAACATAATTCCATTTTGACATGATGGGGTATTGTTTGTAGGCAAGTGACAACAAATCTCAATTTAAATCAATTTTAAACGCAAGATGTAACAACAACAAAATGTGTGAAAAAGTAAAGGGTTGTGAATACGTAATGAAGGCACGTCTAAAATATGCCAAAAAAGCTCTGTCTCCTGTCTCCAATCTCCAAGCCATAGATTTCCAAGGCAAGTCAAAACTGTTACTCGGTTCCAACCCCCAGTCTACCCCCAGGTCCACCTCACTGACTACCATACGACTGTTACTCGGTTCCAACCCCCAGTCTACCCCCAGGTCCACCTCACTGACTACCATACGACTGTTACTCGGTTCCAACCCCCAGTCTACCCCCAGGTCCACCTCACTGACTACCATACGACTGTTACTCGGTTCCAACCCCCAGTCTACCCCCAGGTCCACCTCACTGACTACCATACGACTGTTACTCGGTTCCAACCCCCAGTCTACCCCCAGGTCCACCTCACTGACTACCATACGACTGTTACTCGGTTCCAACCCCCAGTCTACCCCCAGGTCCACCTCACTGACTACCATACGACTGTTATCCCAGATTATATATATTTATTTATCTATATTTGTATTACATTACCCATTATGACAACCTGACCTACCTTGCCATCCAACTGGGAGGATAAACCCAGTGGTGCAATATCTGTAGAAGTACATTGTAAATACTGGGGGTTACACTTTTAGGTATCTTTAAATGTACTTATTTGTACATAATGTGTACCTGCAAAGTATTGTATATGTTGAACACTGGAGTTCAGTCTTGTCTACCCCCACTCCACCCCCTTGTCCACCCCCACTCCAACCGCCTTGTCTACCATCACTCCAACCCTCTTGTCTATCCCACTCCAACCCTCTTGTCTACCCCCACTCCAAACCCCTTGTCTACCCCCATTCCAACCCCTTGTCTACCCCCACTCCAAACCCCTTGTCTACCCCCATTCCAACCCCTTGTCTACCCCCACTCCAAACCCCTTGTCTACCCCCACTCCAAACCCCTTGTCTAACCACACTCCAACCCTCTTCTCTACCCCACTCCAACTGCCTTGTCTACCCCACTCCAACTGCCTTGTCTACCCCCACTCCAACTGCCTTGTCTACCCCTACTCCAACCCCCTTGTCTATCCCCACTCCAACCCTCTTGTCTACCCCAACCCCATTGTCTACCCCCACTCCAACCCCCTTGTCTACCCCTACTCCAACCCCCTTGTCTAACCACACTCCAACCCTCTTCTCTACCCCACTCCAACTGCCTTGTCTACCCCACTCCAACTGCCTTGTCTACCCCCACTCCAACGCCCTTGTCTACCCCCACTCCGACCCCCTTGTCTACCCCCACTCCAACCCCCTTGTCTACCGCCACTCCAACCCCCTTGTCTACCCCCACTCCAACCCCCTTGTCTACCCCTACTCCAACCCCCTTGTCTACCCCCACTCCAACCCTCTTGTCTACCCCACTCCAACCTCCTTGTCTACCCCCACATCCCCACTCCAACCCTCTTGTCTACCCCCACTCCAACCTCCTTGTCTACCCCCACATCCCCACTCCAACCCTCTTGTCTACCCCACTTCAACCCCCTTTTCTACCCCCACTCAAACCCCCTTGTCTACCCCACATCCCCACTCCAACCCTCTTGTCTACCCCACTCCAACCCCCTTGTCTACCCCCACTCCAACCCCCTTGTCTACCCCCACTCCAACCCCCTTGTCTACCCCCACTCCAACCCCCTTGTCTACCCCATATCCCCACTCCAACCCCCCTGTCTACCCCCACTCCAACCCTCTTGTCTACCCCCACTCCAACCCCTTGTCTACACCCAATCCCCACTCCAACCCTCTTGTCTACCCCCACTCCAACCCTCTTGTCTACCCCCACTCCAACCCCCTTGTCTACACCCACATCCCCACTCCAACCCTCTTGTCTACCCCACTCCAACCCCTTTGTCTACCCCCACTCCAACCCCTTTGTCTACCCCTACTCCAAACCCCTTGTCTACCCCCACTCCAACCCTCTTGTCTACCCCACTCCAACCCTCTTGTCTACCCCACTCCAACCCCCTTGTCCTACCCCCACTTCCAACCCCCTTGTCTACCCCATATCCCCCTCTCCAACCCCCTTGTCTAACCCCCACTCCAACCCCTTGTCTACACCACATCCCCACTCCAACCCTCTTGTCTACCCCCACTCCAACCCTCTTGTCTACCCCCCACTCCAACCCTCTTGTCTACCCCCACTCCAACCCTCTTGTCTACCCCACTCCAACCCTCTTGTCTACCCCACTACAACCCCCTTGTCTACCCCCAGTCCAACCCCCTTGTCTACCCCCACTCCAACCCCCTTGTCTACCCCCACTCCAACCCCCTTGTCTACCCCAACTCCAACCCTCTTGTTTACCCCCCCTCCAACCCCCTTGTCTACCCCCCACTCCAACCCCCTTGTCTACCCCCACTCCACCCTCTTGTTTACCCCACTCCAACCCTCTTGTTTACCCCACTCCAACCCTCTTGTCAACCCCTCTCCAACCCCCTTGTCTACCCACCCTCCAACCCCTTGTCTACCCACCCTCCAACCCCCTTGTCTACCCACCCTCCAAACCCCTTGTCTACCCCCACTCCAACCCCCTTGTCTACCCCCACTCCAACCCCCTTGTATACCCCCACTCCAACCCCCTTGTCTACCCCCCACTCCAACCCCCTTGTCTACCCCCACTCCAACCCCCTTGTCTACCCCCACATCCCCACTCCAACCCTCTTGTTTACCCCACTCCAACCCCCTCGTCTACCCCCACTTCAACCCCCTTGTCTACCCCCACAGTCCTACTCCAACCCCCTTGTCTACCCCCACTCCAACCGTCTTGTCTACCCCCACATCCCTACTCCAACCCCCTTGTCTACCCCCACTCCAACCCCTTTGTCTACCCCCACATCCCTACTCCAACCCCCTTGTCTACCCCCACTCCAACCCCTTTGTCTACCCCCACATCCCTGCTCCAACCCCCTTGTCTACCCCCACTCCAACCCTCTTGTCTACCCCACTCCAACCCCCTTGTCTACCCCTCTCCAACCCCTTGTCTACCCCCACTCCATCCCTCTTGTTTAACCCATATCCCCACTCCAACCCCCTTGTCTACACCCACTCCAACCACCTTGTCTACCCCCACTCCAACCCCCTTGTCTACCCCCACTCCAACCCCCTTGTCTGCCCCCACTCCAAACACCTTGTCTACCCCCACTCCAACCCACTTGTCTACCCCAACCCCCTTGTCTACCCCCACTCCAACCCACTTGTCTACCCCCACTCCAAACACCTTGTCTACCCCCACTCCAACCCCCTTGTCTACCCCCACTCCAACCCCCTTGTCTACCCCTACAACCAACCCTCTTGTCTACCCCTACTCCAACCCTCTTGTCTACCCCCCACTCCAACCCCCTTGTCTACCCCCACATCCTTACTCCAACCCCCCTTGTCTACCCCTACTCCAACCCTCTTGTCTACCCCTACTCCAACCCTCTTGTCTACCCCCACTCCAACCCTCTTGTCTACCCCCACTCCAACCCTCTTGTCTACCCCCACTCCAACCCCCTTGTCTACCCCCACATCCCTACTCCAACCCCCTTGTCTACCCCCACTCCAACCCTCTTGTCTACCCCCACTCCAACCCCCTTGTCTACCCACCCTCCAACCCCCTTGTCTACCCCCACTCCAACCCTCTTGTCTACCCCTCTCCAAACCCCTTGTCTACCCCCACTCCAACCCTCTTGTTTAAACCCACTCCAACCCCCTGTCTACCCCCACTCCAACCCCTTGTCTACCCACCCTCCAAACCCCATGTCTACCCCCACTCCAACCCCCTTGTCTACCCCCACTCCAACCCTCTTGTCCACCCCCACATCCCCACTCCAACCCTCTTGTCTACCCCCACTCCAACCCTCTTGTCTACCCCCACTCAACCCCCTTGTCTACCCCCAAATCCCCACTTCAACCCTCTTGTCTACCCCCACTCAACCCCCTTGTCTACCCCCAAATCCCCACTCCAACCCCCTTGTCTACCCCCACTCCAACCCCCTTGTCTACCCCTACTACAACCCTCTTGTCTACCCCCACTCCAACCCCCCTGTCTACCCCCACTCCAACCCCCTTGTCTACCCCCACTCCAACCCCCTTGTCTACCACCACTCCAACCCCCTTGTCTACCCTCACTCAAACCCCCTTGTCTACCCCCACTCCAACCCTCTTGTCTACCCCTCTCCAACCCCCTTGTCTACCCCTCTCCAACCCTCTTGTTTAACCCACATCCCCACTCCAACCCCCTTGTCTAACCCCATTGTCTACCCCCACATCCCCACTCAAACCCCCTTGTCTACCCCCACTCCAACCCCCTTGTCTACCCTTCTCCAACCCCCTTGTCTACCCTTCTCCAACCCCCTTGTCTACCCCCACTCCAACCCCCTTGTCTACCCCCACACCATCCCCCTTGTCTACCCCCACTCCAACCATCTTGTCTAGCCCTCTCCAACCCCTTGTCTACCCCCACTCCATCCCTCTTGTTTAACCCATATCCCCACTCCAACCCCCTTGTCTACACCCACTCCAACCACCTTGTCTACCCCCTTGTCTGCCCCCACTCCAAACACCTTGTCTACCCCCACTCCAACCCCCTTGTCTACCCCAACCCCCTTGTCTACCCCCACTCCAACCCACTTGTCTACCCCAACCCCCTTGTCTACCCCCACTCCAACCCACTTGTCTACCCCCACTCCAAACACCTTGTCTACCCCCCCTTACAACCCTCTTGTCTACCCCACTCCAACCCCCTTGTCTACCCCACTCCAACCCCCTTGTCTAACCCCATTGTCTACCCCCACATCCCCACTCCACCCCCTTGTCTACCCCCCTTACAACCCTCTTGTCTACCCCACTCCAACCCCCTTGTCTACCCCACTCCAACCCCCTTGTCTAACCCCATTGTCTACCCCCACATCCCCACTCCAACCCCCTTGTCTACCCTTCTCCAACCCCCTTGTCTACCCCCACTCCAACCCCCTTGTCTACCCCCACTCCAACCCCCTTGTCTACCCCCACTCCAACCCCCTTGTCTACCCCCACTCCAACCCCCTTGTCTACCCCCACATCCCCACTACAACCCCCTTGTCTACCCCCACTCCAACCCCCTTGTCTACCCCCAATCCAACCCTCCTGTCTACCCCCCACTCCAACCCCCTTGTCTACCCCCAATCCAACCCTCCTGTCTACCCCACTCCAACCCCCTTGTCTACCCACCCTCCAACCCCCTTGTCTACCCCATATCCCCACTCCAACCCCCTTGTCTACCCCCACTCCAACCCCCTTGTCTACCCCCACTCCAACCCCCTTGTCTACCCCCACTCCAACCCCCTTGTCTACCCCCACTCCAACCCTCTTGTCTACCCCCACTCCAACCCTCTTTCTACTCCCACTCCAACCCTCTTTTCTACCCCCCCATCCAACCCCTGTGTCTACCCCCCATCCAACCCCCTTGTCTACCCCCCATCCAACCCCCTTGTCTATCCCCAACCCCCTTGTCTACCCTAACCCCCTTGTCTACCCCTACGCCAACCCCTTGTCTACCCCCACTCCAACCCCCTTGTCTACCCCCATTACAACCCCCTTGTTTAAACCCAACCCCCTTGCCTACCCTATCCCCCTTGTCTACCCCCCATCCAACCCCCTTGTCTACCCCCACTCCAACCCCCTTGTCTATCCCCCCCATCCAACCCCCTTGTCTGCCCCCACTCCAACCCCCTTTTCTAATCCCAACCCCCTTGTCTACCCCCACTCCAACCCACTTGTCTACCCCCACTCCAAACACCTTGTCTACCCCCCCATTCCAAACACCTTGTCTACCCCCACTCCAACCCTTTTCTACCCCCACTCCAACCCTCTGTTCTACCCCCACTCCAACCCCTTGTCTACCCCCCACTCCAACCCCCTTGTCTACCCCCACTCCAACCCCCTTGTCTACCCCCACTCCAACCCCCTTGTCTACCCCCACTCCAACCCCTGTGTCTACCCCCCATCCAACCCCCTTGTCTACCCCCCATCCAACCCCCTTGTCTACCCCCCATCCAACCCTCTTTTCTACCCCCATCCAACCCCCTTGTCTACCCCCACTCCAACCCCCTTGTCTACCCCCACTCCAACCCCCTTGTCTACCCCCCACTCCAACCCCTGTGTCTACCCCCATCCAACCCCCTTGTCTACCCCCCATCCACCCCCTTGTCTACCCCCACTCCAACCCCCTTGTCTACCCCAACCCCCCTTGTCTACCCCCCACTCCAACCACCGTGTCTACCCCCACTCCAACCCTCTTGTCTACCCCCACTCCAACCCTCTTTTCTACTCCCACTCCAACCCTCTTTTCTACCCCCATCCACCCCTGTGTCCTACCCCCCATCCAACCCCCTTGTCTACCCCCCATCCAACCCCCTTGTCTATCCCCAACCCCCTTGTCCCCCCCCCAACCCCCTTGTCTACCCTAACCCCCTTGTCTATCCCCCCCCATCCAACCCCCTTGTCTGCCCCCACTCCAACCCCCTTTTCTAATCCCAACCCCCTTGTCTACCCCCACCCCAACCCCCTTGTCCCCCCCCCAACCCCCTTGTCTACCCTAACCCCCTTGTCTACCCCTACGCCAACCCCTTGTCTACCCCCATTCCAACCCCCTTGTTAAAAACCCAACCCCCTTGCCTACCCTATCCCCTTGTCTACACCCCCATCCAACCCCCTTGTTCTACCCCCACTCCAACCCCCTTTGTATATCCCCCCCCATCCACCCCCTTGTCTGCCCCCACTCCAACCCCCTTTTCTAATCCCAACCCCCTTGTCTACCCCCACTCCAACCCACTTGTCTACCCCCACTCCAACCCTTTTCTACCCCCCACTCGCAACCCTCTTTTCTACCCCCCAATCCAACCCCCTTGTCCCTACCCCCACTCCAACCCCCTTGTCTACCCCCACTCCAACCCCCTGTCTACCCCCACTCCAAACCCCCGTGTCTACCCCCACTCCAACCCCTGTGTCTACCCCCCCATCCAACCCCCTTGTCTACCCCCCATCCACCCCCTTGTCTACCCCCATTCCAACCCCCTTGTCTACCCTCACCCCCTTGTCTATCCCAACCCCCTTGTCTAGTCCCCAACCCCCTTGTCTACCCTAACCCCCTTGTCCAGCCCCAACCCCCTTGCCTACCCTATCCCCCTTGTCTACCCCCCACGCCAACCCCCCTTGTCTACCCCCCACGACCAATCCCCTTGTCTACCCCCATCCAACCCCCTGTCTACCCTCAACCCCCTTGTCTATCCCCAACCCCCTTGTCTATCCTCAACCCCCTTGTCTATCCTCAACCCCCTTGTCCAGCCCCAACCCCCTTGCCTACCCTATCCCCCTTGTCTACCCCCACGCCAACCCCCTTGTCTACCCCACACGCCAATCCCCTTGTCTACCCCCACTCCAACCCCCTTGTCTACCCCCACTCCAACACCCTTGTCTACCCCCCGTCCAACCCCCTTTTCTACCCCCAACTCCAACCCCCTTGTCTATCCCCACTCCAACCCCCTTGTCTAGCCCCATTCCAATCCCCTTGTCTACCCCCCAACCCAACGCCCTTGTCTATCCCCAACCCCCCTTGTCTACCCCCACTCCAACCCCCTTGTCTACCCCCCCATCCAACCCCCTTGTCTACCCCATCCAACCCCCTTGTCTACCCCCTTGTCTATCCTCAACCCCCTTGTCTATCATCAACCCCCTTGTCTATCCCCAACACCCTTGTCTACCCTAACCCCCTTGTCTACCCCTACGCCAACCCCCTTGTCTACCCCCCACTCCAACCCCTTTGTCTACCCCCATTCCAACCCCCTTGTTTAACCCAACCCCCTTGCCTACCCTATCCCCCTTGTCTACCCCCACTCCAACCCCCCTTGTCTATCCTCAACCCCCTTGTCTATCCTCAACCCCCTTGTCTACCCCCAAACCCAACGCCCTTGTCTATCCCCAACCCCCCTTGTCTACCCCCACTCCAACCCCCTTGTCTACCCCCCATCCAACCACCTTGTCTACCCCCCCATCCAAACCCCTTGTCTACCCCCTTGTCTATCATCAACCCCCTTGTCTATCCCCAACACCCTTGTCTACCCTAACCCCTTGTCTACCCCTACGCCAACCCCCTTGTCTACCCCCACTCCAACCCCCGTTGTCTACCCCCCATTCCAACCCCCTTGTTTAACCCAACCCCCTTGCCTACCCTATCCCCCTTGTCTACCCCCCATCCAACCAACCCCCTTGTCTACCCCCACTCCAACCCCTTGTCTATCCTCAACCCCCTGTCTATCCCCAACCCCCTTGCCTACCCTATCCCCCTTGTCTACCCCCACACCAACCCCCTTGTCTACCCCCACGCCAACCCCCCTTGTCTACCCCCCCATCCAACCCCTTGTCTACCCCCCCGCCCAACCCCCTTGTCTACCCCCCCCCGTCCAACCCCCTTCGTCTATCCCCATCCAACCCCCTTGTCTACCCCCAACCCAACCCCCTTGTCTACCCCCAACCCAACCCCCTTGTCTACCCCCACTCCAACCCCTTGTCCACCCCCACTTCCAACCCCCTTGTCTACCCCCATTCCCAACCCCCCTTTTCTACCCCCACTCCAACCCCCTTGTCTACCCCCACTCCAACCCCCTTGTCTACCCCTACACCAACCCTCTTGTCTACCCCTACTCCAACCCTCTTGTCTACCCCCACTCCAACCCTCTTGTCTACCCCCACTCCAACCCCCCTTGTCTACCCCCCACATCCTTACTATCCTTACTCCAACCCCCTTGTCTACCCCACTCAACCCCTTGTCTACCCCTACTCCAACCCTCTTGTCTACCCCTACTCCAACCCTCTTGTCTACCCCCACTCCAACCCTCTTGTCTACCCCACTCCAACCCTCTTGTCTACCCCCACTCCAACCCCCTTGTCTACCCCCACATCCCTACTCCAACCCCCTTGTCTACCCCCACTCCAACCCCTTGTCTACCCCACCCTCCAAACCCCATGTCTACCCCCNCCCCTTGTCTACCCCCACTCCAACCCCTTGTCTACCCCAACCCCCTTGTCTACCCCAACCCCTTGTCTACCCCCACTCCACCCCCTTGTCTACCCCCACTCAACACCTTGTCTACCCCCACTCCAACCCTCTTGTCTACCCCCACTCCAACCCTTTTTCTACTCCCACTCCAACCCTCTTTTCTACCCCCCATCCCAACCCCTGTGCTTACCCCCCATCCAACCCCCTTGTCTACCCCACCATCCCAACCCCCTTGTCTATCCCCAACCCCCTTGTCTACCCCTAACCCCCTTTCTACCCCCTACCGGCCAACCCCCCTTGTCTACCCCCCCACTCCAACCCCCTTGCTAACCCCGCCATTCCAACCCCCTTGTTTTAACTCCAACCCCCTGCCTACCCTATCCCCCCTTGTCTACCCCCATCCCAACCCCCTTGTCTACCCCCACTCCAACCCCCTTTCTATCTCCCCCCATCCAACCCCCTTGTCTGCCCCCACTCCAACCCCCTTTGTCTAATCCCAACCCCCTTGTCTTACCCCCACTCCACCCACTGTTGTCTACCCCCACTTTCCAACACCTGTTACCCCACTCCAACACCTTGTTTCTAACCCCCACTCCAACCCTTTTTCTACCCCCCACTGCCAACCCTCTTTTCCTACCCCCACTCCAACCCCCTTGTCTACCCCCACTCCAACCCCCTTGTCTACCCCCACTCCAACCCCTTGTCTACCCCCACTCCAACCCCCTTGTCTACCCCCACTCCAACCCCTGTGTCTACCCCCATCCAACCCCCTTGTCTACCCCCCATCCAACCCCCTTGTCTACCCCCATCCAACCCTCTTTTCTACCCCCATCCAACCCCCTTGTCTACCCCCACTCCAACCCCCTTGTCTACCCCCACTCCAACCCCCTTGTCTACCCCCACTCCCAACCCCTGTGTCTACCCCCCATCCAACCCCCTTGTCTACCCCCCATCCAACCCCCTTGTCTACCCCCACTCCAACCCCCTTGTCTACCCCAACCCCCTTGTCTACCCCCACTCCAACCACCTTGTCTACCCCCACTCCAACCCTCTTGTCTACCCCCACTCCAACCCTCTTTTCTACTCCCACTCCAACCCTCTTTTCTACCCCCCATCCAACCCCTGTGTCTACCCCCCATCCAACCCCCTTGTCTACCCCCCATCCAACCCCCTTGTCTATCCCCAACCCCCTTGTCCCCCCCCAACCCCCTTGTCTACCCTAACCCCCTTGTCTATCCCCCCCCATCCAACCCCCTTGTCTGCCCCCACTCCAACCCCCTTTTCTAATCCCAACCCCCCTTGTCTACCCCCACCCCAACCCCCTTGTCCCCCCCAACCCCCTTGTCTACCCTAACCCCCTTGTCTACCCCTACGCCAACCCCCTTCTCTACCCCCATTCCAACCCCCTTGTTTAACCCAACCCCCTTGCCTACCCTATCCCCCTTGTCTACCCCCATCCAACCCCCTTGTCTACCCCCACTCCAACCCCCCTTGTATATCCCCCCCATCCAACCCCCTTGTCTGCCCCCACTCCAACCCCCTTTTCTAATCCCAACCCCCTTGTCTACCCCCACTCCAACCCACTTGTCTACCCCCACTCCAACCCTTTTCTACCCCCACTCCAACCCTCTTTTCTACCCCCACTCCAACCCCCTTGTCTACCCCCACTCCAACCCCCTTGTCTACCCCCACTCCAACCCCCTGTTCTACCCCCACTCCAACCCCCTTGTCTACCCCCACTCCAACCACTGTGTCTACCCCCCATCCAACCCCCTTGTCTACCCCCCATCCAACCCCCTTGTCTACCCCCATCCAACCCCCTTGTCTACCCTCAACCCCCTTGTCTATCCCCAACCCCCTTGTCTATCCCCAACCCCCTGTCTACCCTAACCCCCTTGTCCAGCCCCAACCCCCTTGCCTACCCTATCCCCCTTGTCTACCCCCACGCCAACCCCCTTGTCTACCCCACGCCAATCCCCTTGTCTACCCCCATCCAACCCCCTTGTCTACCCTCAACCCCCTTGTCTATCCCCAACCCCCTTGTCTATCCTCAACCCCCTTGTCTATCCTCAACCCCCTTGTCCAGCCCCAACCCCCTTGCCTACCCTATCCCCCTTGTCTACCCCCACGCCAACCCCCTTGTCTACCCCCACGCCAATCCCCTTGTCTACCCCCACTCCAACCCCCTTGTCTACCCCCACTCCAACACCCTTGTCTACCCCCCGTCCAACCCCCTTTTCTACCCCCCAACTCCAACCCCCTTGTCTATCCCCACTCCAACCCCCTTGTCTAGCCCCATTCCAATCCCCTTGTCTACCCCCAACCCAACGCCCTTGTCTATCCCCAACCCCCTTGTCTACCCCCACTCCAACCCCCTTGTCTACCCCCCATCCAACCCCCTTGTCTACCCATCCAACCCCCTTGTCTACCCCCTTGTCTATCCTCAACCCCCTTGTCTATCATCAACCCCCTTGTCTATCCCCAACACCCTTGTCTACCCTAACCCCCTTGTCTACCCCTACGCCAACCCCCTTGTCTACCCCCACTCCAACCCCTTTGTCTACCCCCATTCCAACCCCCTTGTTTAACCCAACCCCCTTGCCTACCCTATCCCCCTTGTCTACCCCCACTCCAACCCCCTTGTCTATCCTCAACCCCCTTGTCTATCCTCAACCCCCTTGTCTACCCCCAACCCAACGCCCCTTGTCTATCCCCCAACCCCCTTGTCTACCCCCACTCCAACCCCCTTGTCTACCCCCCATCCAACCACCTTGTCTACCCCCCATCCAAACCCCTTGTCTACCCCCTTGTCTATCATCAACCCCCTTGTCTATCCCCAACACCCTTGTCTACCCTAACCCCTTGTCTACCCCTACGCCAACCCCCTTGTCTACCCCCACTCCAACCCCCTTGTCTACCCCCATTCCAACCCCCTTGTTTAACCCAACCCCCTTGCCTACCCTATCCCCCTTGTCTACCCCCCATCCAACCCCCTTGTCTACCCCCACTCCAACCCCCTTGTCTATCCTCAACCCCCTTGTCTATCCCCAACCCCCTTGCCTACCCTATCCCCCTTGTCTACCCCCACACCAACCCCCTTGTCTACCCCCACGCCAACCCCCTTGTCTACCCCCCATCCAACCCCCTTGTTCTACCCCCCGCCCAACCCCCTTGTCTACCCCCCCCCGTCCAACCCCCTTTGTCTATCCCCATCCAACCCCCTTGTCTACCCCCAACCCAACCCCCTTGTCTACCCCCAACCCAACCCCCTTGTCTACCCCCACTCCAACCCCCTTGTCCACCCCCCACTCCAACCCCCTTGTCTACCCCCATTCCAACCCCCTTTTCTACCCCCACTCCAACCCCCTTGTCTACCCCCACTCCAACCCCCTTGTCTACCCCCTTTTCTACCCCCAACCCAACCCCCTTGTCTACCCCCAACCCAACCCCTTGTCTACCCCCCGTCCAACCCCCTTGTTCTACCCCCAACCCAACCCCCTTGTCTTCCCCAACCCCCTTGTCTACCCCCACTCCAACCCCCTTGTCTACCTCACTAACACCTAACTGGGCTTGCGGCTTGCTGTTGTTACTTGGCTCTGCCTGCAGTTGTCTCTCTCTTTGGGTGGAATGGCTGATGAGGCAGCTGTGTAACTGACCCCCGGTCTGCCAGACAGCCTCACCACATTCTGCAAGCAGAGCAGTGGAGGGAGGAATGGGGGGGATCATGTGGAGATGTATGTCACATGGCAGGAGGTTGATCCCTTTTTTTCTATACTTTCATACTACTGAAAGTCAAATCATTGAGACCCAGAGTCTCTTTTTCAAGGGAGACCAGGCCAAGAAGGCAGCAACAATCAATACATTACATCAATACATGATCCAGCCTAAAAGAAAAACATTAAAAGAAAATCAAATGTATTTATATAACCCTTCTTACATCAGCTGATATCTCAAAGTGCTGTACAGAAACCCAGCCTAAAACCCCAAACAGCAAGCAATGCAGGTGTAGAAGCACGGTGGCTAGGAAAAACTCCCTAGAAAGGCCAAAACCTAGGAAGAAACCTAGAGAGGAACCAGGCTATGTGGGGTGGCCAGTCATCTTCTGGCTGTGCCGGGTGGAGATTATAACAGAACATGGTCAAGATGTTCAAATGTTTATAGATGACCAGCATGGTCAAATAATAATAATCACAGTAGTTGTCGAGGGTGCAGCAAGTCAGCACCTCAGGAGTAAATGTCAGTTGGCTTTTCATAGCCGATCATTGAGAGCATCTCTACCGCTCCTGCTGTCTCTAGAGAGTTGAAAGCTGCAGGTCTGGGACAGGTAGCACGTCCGGTGAACAGGTCAGGGTTCCATAGCCGCAGGCAGAACAGTAGAAACTGGAGCAGCAGCACGACCAGGTGGACTGGGGACATTTACACTCCTCTGTAACAGTCTCCCATCAATATTTCAAATTAATTCAGTGGCACCATCATGTCTAGATGAAGCATGGATTGTAGACTATTCCATGGCTCTAGTGAACAAGAAGAGAAGGTGTACTTGCATGTGGCCTTGTGATGGCTCTGTTGTTAATGAAGATGAAGGATTACAAGGGGAGGAGATGAGCCTATGTAGTAAGATAGAGTCCTCGGAGATGTACGCTGTGTGGAGATTTAACACCAGGTCATAATGGGGATTCATATTGTATTGATAAAAACATTTTTTTAAAGTGCATTCCTGTAATGAACTGGAAGAAAATAATGATTTGTTGACATATCTGAAATAAACCCTGTCATATCATCATCAGATCTGGGTATAAACCATGTCATATCATCATCAGATCTGGGTATAAACCCTGTCATATCATCATCAGATCTGGGTATAAACCCTGTCATATCATTATCAGATCTGGGTATAAACCCTGTCATATCATTATCAGATCTGGGTATAAACCCTGTCATATCATCATCAGATCTGGGTATAAACCCTGTCATATCATTATCAGATCTGGGTATAAACCCTGTCATATCATTATCAGATCTGGGTATAAACCCTGTCATATCATTATCAGATCTTGGTATAAACCCTGTCATATCATTATCAGATCTGGGTATAAACCCTGTCATATCATTATCAGATCTGGGTATAAACCCTGTCATATCATTATCAGATCTGGGTATAAACCCTGGCATATCATTATCAGATCTAGGTATAAACCCTGTCATATCATTATCAGATCTGGGTATAAACCCTGTCATATCATTATCAGATCTGGGTATAAACCCTGTCATATCATTATCAGATCTGGGTATAAACCCTGTCATATCATTATCAGATCTGGGTATAAACCCTTTTTTTTTTTTACCTTTATTTAACTAGGCAAGTCAGTTAAGAACAAATTCTTATTTTCAATGACGGCCTAGGAACAGTGGGTTAACTGCCTGTTCAAGGGCAGAACGACAGATTTTGTACCTTGTCAGCTCGGGGATTTGAACTTGCAACCTTTCGGTTACTAGTCCAATGCTCTAACCACTAGGCTACACTGCTGCCCCACTAGGCTACCCTGTCATATCATTATCAGATCTGGGTATAACCCCTGTCATATCATTATCAGATCTGGGTATAAACCCTGTCATATCATTATCAGATCTGGGTCCAAAGAGTCTATAAACCCTGTCAAAAAAAGGTGCCCACAGGGCTCTGGTCAGAAGTAGTGCACTATGTAGGGAATAGGGTGCCATTTGGGATATATATAGGGAATAGGGTGCCATTTGGGATAAAGACAATTACAACAGGGTCACTGACACCAGCTCCAGCAGCAACACAGGGACACTGTAACACCTCTGGTTCTTGTATGGGTATTCAGACAGGGACACTGTAACACCTCTGGTTCTTCAGACAGCGACACTGTAACACCTCTGGTTCCTGTATGGGTATTCAGACAGGGACACTGTAACACCTCTGGTTCTTCAGACAGGGACACTGTAACACCTCTGGTTCTTCAGACAGGGACACTGTAACACCTCTGGTTCTTGTATGGGTCTTCAGACAGGGACACTGTAACACCTCTGGTTCTTGTATGGGTATTCGGACAGGGACACTGTAACACCTCTGGTTCTTCAGACAGGGACACTGTAACACCTCTGGTTCTTCAGACAGGGACACCGTAACACCTCTGGTTCTTTCATGTGTTGTGTGTCTGGGTGAAAGGGGGGTTTGGGGGGGGGGGTTAACTAAGTCCAGTGGGGCACATCCTGTTAGTTTTACACAATTTGTGGTTCTGAATAGGGGCGCGTGGAGACAAAGTACCATATCTTCTTTTTTTTTAATGGTTTATTCATTGGTAAAATTACACTGATAGTTTCTAAATGTAGTAGACAGCTATACCACAGACTATTATATTGGAACCATTGTATGTGTTCTCAAGTAGGATACTGTTTTTTTTTAAAGGTTGTACACAAGGTACATTGTTCTAGAAGGTTACGGATGGGACTCAATGCACAGAGGATTCCACCCTGTCAACCTGTCAATCAACTGATGGATGGAGAGCATCATGAAGAAGAGCTGGGAGTTCTTATTGATGTCTGTTCTCAGATCAGCTCTTATTGATGTCTGTTCTCAGATCAGCTCATATTGATGTCTGTTCTCAGATCAGTTCTTATTGATGTCTGTTCTCAGATCAGCTCATATTGATGTCTGTTCTCAGATCAGCTCTTATTGATGTCTGTTCTCAGATCAGTTCTTATTGATGTCTGTTCTCAGATCAGTTCTTATTGATGTCTGTTCTCAGATCAGCTCATATTGATGTCTGTTCTCAGATCAGCTCTTATTGATGTCTGTTCTCAGATCAGCTCTTATTGATGTCTGTTCTCAGATCAGTTCTTATTGATGTCTGTTCTCAGATCAGCTCATATTGATGTCTGTTCTCAGATCAGCTCTTATTGATGTCTGTTCTCAGATCAGTTCTTATTGATGTCTGTTCTCAGATCGGCTCATATTGATGTCTGTTCTCAGATCAGCTCATATTGATGTCTGTTCTCAGATCAGCTCATATTGATGTCTGTTCTCAGATCGGCTCATATTGATGTCTGTTCTCAGATCAGCTCATATTGATGTCTGTTCTCAGATCAGCTCATATTGATGTCTGTTCTCAGATCAGCTCATATTGATGTCTGTTCTCAGATCAGCTCATATTGATGTCTGTTCTTTTTCTCTCTCTCTCTCTCTCTCTCTATATATATATATATATATATATATATTTATTTATTTACACCCCCCCCCCCTCTCTCTCAGTAAACATCACGCAGTTCCAAAAGAATAAAGACATTTGAAATGTCCTATTTGTTCTTCACTTGTTGGCCTTTCGTTTGTGGCATCAGGTCACAAATCTTGCTGCTGTGATGGCACAAAGATATGGGAGTTAATCAAAATTGGGTTTGTTTTTCAAATCTTTGTGGGTCTGTGTAATCTGAGTCTCTAATATGGTCACACATTTGGCAGGAGGTTAGGAAGTGCAGCTCAGTTTCCACCAAATTTTCTGGGCAGTGGGCACATAGCCTGTCTTCTCTTGAGAGCCAGGTCTGCTTGCATATCTCTCTCTCTCTCTCTCTCTCTCCTCTCTCTCTCTCTCTCTCTCTGCTCTCCTCATCTCTTCTCTCTCTCTCTCTCTCTCTCTCTCTCTCTCTCTCTCTCTCTCTCTCTCTCTCTCTCTCTCTCTCTCTCTCTCTCTCTCTCTCTCTCTCTCTCTCTCTCTCTCTCTCTCTCTCTCTCTCTCTCTCTCTCTCTCTCTCTCTCTCTCTCTCTCTCTCTCTCTCTCTCTCTCTCTCTCTCTCTCTCTCTCTCTCTCTCTCTCTCTCTCTCTCTCTCTCTCTCTCTCTCTCTCGCTTGTCTCTCTCTCTCTCTCTCTCTCGCTGTCTGTCTCTCTCTCTCTCTCTCTCTCTCTCTCTCGCTGTCTCTCTCTCTCCTCTCTCTCTCTCTCTCTCTCTCTCTCTCTCTCTCTCGCTGTCTCTCTCTCTCTCTCTCTCTCTCTCGCTGTCTCTCTCTCTCTCTCTCTCTCGCTCTCTCTCTCGCTGTCTCTCTCCCTCTCTCTCGCTGTCTCTCTCCCTCTCTCTCGCTGTCTCTCGCTGTCTCTCTCTCTCTCGCTCTTGCTGTCTCTCTCTCTCGCTGTCTGTCTCCTCACCTGTTCAGCCTAAATGCTGGTGACCCTGGCCTTTCTGCTCCATTGCCACACTATGTGGGAGCAGTCACAGCGCCACGACAGCTGTGTCAACCTCAGCCCAGGCAACTGGCGTAGCTCAGTGAAGGACAGCTACCAGGCGACCATTAATATCACCTTAATGAGTCAGCAACACACAACTCCACGGCTGAAGCTCTATCTCCCAGACACGGCACGCTAGCATATCACTGTACTGTTCCTGATGAACCTTTTCTACTTCGATAATGTGTTTGATCCACTTGTTACGCCACTTGTTACGTCACAGTAGCTTGTCAACAATACGTCTGTGTTTAGCTTTATTCAAAATGAATATATGCTGTATGTTTCTCTGTGGCTTGTATGGGTTTTCGGACAGGGACACTGTATGTTTCTCTGTGGCTTGTATGGGTATTCTGACAGGGACACTGTATGTTTCTCTGTGGCTTGTATGGGTTTTCGGACAGGGACACTGTATGTTTCTCTGTGGCTTGTATGGGTTTTCGGACAGGGACACTGTATGTTTCTCTGTGGCTTGTATGGGTATTCTGACAGGGACACTGTATGTTTCTCTGTGGCTTGTATGGGTATTCTGACAGGGACACTGTATGTTTCTCTGTGGCTTGTATGGGTTTTCGGACAGGGACACTGTATGTTTCTCTGTGGCTTGTATGGGTATTCTGACAGGGACACTGTATGTTTCTCTGTGGCTTGTATGGGTATTCTGACAGGGACACTGTATGTTTCTCTGTGGCTTGTATGGGTTTTCGGACAGGGACACTGTATGTTTCTCTGTGGCTTGTATGGGTTTTCAGACAGGGACACTGTATGTTTCTCTGTGGCTTGTATGGGTTTTCGGACAGGGACACTGTGTTTCTCTGTGGCTTGTATGGGTATTCTGACAGGGACACTGTATGTTTCTCTGTGGCTTGTATGGGTATTCTGACAGGGACACTGTATGTTTCTCTGTGGCTTGTATGGGTTTTCGGACAGGGACACTGTATGTTTCTCTGTGGCTTGTATGGGTTTTCGGACAGGGACACTGTATGTTTCTCTGTGGCTTGTATGGGTATTCTGACAGGGACACTGTATGTTTCTCTGTGGCTTGTATGGGTATTCGGACAGGGACACTGTATGTTTCTCTGTGGCTTGTATGGGTTTTCGGACAGGGACACTGTTTCTCTGTGGCTTGTATGGGTATTCTGACAGGGACACTGTATGTTTCTCTGTGGCTTGTATGGGTATTCTGACAGGGACACTGTATGTTTCTCTGTGGCTTGTATGGGTTTTCGGACAGGGACACTGTATGTTTCTCTGTGGCTTGTATGGGTTTTCGGACAGGGACACTGTATGTTTCTCTGTGGCTTGTATGGGTATTCTGACAGGGACACTGTATGTTTCTCTGTGGCTTGTATGGGTATTCGGACAGGGACACTGTATGTTTCTCTGTGGCTTGTATGGGTATTCGGACAGGGACACTGTATGTTTCTCTGTGGCTTGTATGGGTATTCTGACAGGGACACTGTATGTTTCTCTGTGGCTTGTATGGGTTTTTCGGACAGGTACACTGTATGTTTCTCTGTGGCTTGTATGGGTTTTCGGACAGGGACACTGTATGTTTCTCTGTGGCTTGTATGGGTTTTCGGACAGGGACACTGTATGTTTCTCTGTGGCTTGTATGGGTATTCTGACAGGGACACTGTATGTTTCTCTGTGGCTTGTATGGGTATTCTGACAGGGACACTGTATGTTTCTCTGTGGCTTGTATGGGTTTTCGGACAGGGACACTGTATGTTTCTCTGTGGCTTGTATGGGTTTTCGGACAGGGACACTGTATGTTTCTCTGTGGCTTGTATGGGTATTCTGACAGGGACACTGTATGTTTCTCTGTGGCTTGTATGGGTATTCGGGCAGGGACACTGTATGTTTCTCTGTGGCTTGTATGGGTATTCGGACAGGGACACTGTATGTTTCTCTGTGGCTTGTATGGGTTTTCGGACAGGGACACTGTATGTTTCTCTGTGGCTTGTATGGGTTTTCGGACAGGGACACTGTATGTTTCTCTGTGGCTTGTATGGGTTTTCGGACAGGGACACTGTATGTTTCTCTGTGGCTTGTATGGGTATTCTGACAGGGACACTGTATGTTTCTCTGTGGCTTGTATGGGTTTTCGGACAGGTACACTGTATGTTTCTCTGTGGCTTGTATGGGTTTTCGGACAGGGACACTGTATGTTTCTCTGTGGCTTGTATGGGTTTTCGGACAGGGACACTGTATGTTTCTCTGTGGCTTGTATGGGTATTCTGACAGGGACACTGTATGTTTCTCTGTGGCTTGTATGGGTATTCGGACAGGGACACTGTATGTTTCTCTGTGGCTTGTATGGGTATTCTGACAGGACACTGTATGTTTCTCTGTGGCTTGTATGGGTTTTCGGACAGGGACACTGTATGTTTCTCTGTGGCTTGTATGGGTTTTCGGACAGGGACACTGTATGTTTCTCTGTGGCTTGTATGGGTTTTCGGACAGGGACACTGTATGTTTCTCTGTGGCTTGTATGGGTATTCTGACAGGGACACTATGTTTCTCTGTGGCTTGTATGGGTTTCGGACAGGGACACTGTATGTTTCTCTGTGGCTTGTATGGGTATTCTGACAGGGACACTGTATGTTTCTCTGTGGCTTGTTATGGGTTTTCGGACAGGTACACTGTATGTTTCTCTGTGGCTTGTATGGGTTTTCGGACAGGGACACTGTATGTTTCTCTGTGGCTTGTATGGGTTTTCGGACAGGGACACAGTATGTTTCTCTGTGGCTTGTATGGGTTTTCGGACAGGTACACTGTATGTTTCTCTGTGGCTTGTATGGGTTTTCGGACAGGGACACTGTATGTTTCTCTGTGGCTTGTATGGGTTTTCGGACAGGGACACTGTATGTTTCTCTGTGGCTTGTATGGGTATTCTGACAGGGACACTGTATGTTTCTCTGTGGCTTGTATGGGTATTCTGACAGGGACACTGTATGTTTCTCTGTGGCTTGTATGGGTATTCTGACAGGGACACTATGTTTCTCTGTGGCTTGTATGGGTTTTCGGACAGGGACACTGTATGTTTCTCTGGCTTGTATGGGTATTCTGACAGGGACACTATGTTCTCTGTGGCTTGTATGGGTATTCTGACAGGGACACTATGTTTCTCTGCGTATTCGGAGAGGGGACACTGTATGTTTCTCTGTGGCTTGTATGGGTTTTCGGACAGGGACACTGTATGTTTCTCTGTGGCTTGTATGGGTTTTCGGACAGGGACACTGTATGTTTCTCTGTGGCTTGTATGGGTATTCTGACAGGGACACTGTATGTTTCTCTGTGGCTTGTATGGGTTTTCGGACAGGGACACTGTATGTTTCTCTGTGGCTTGTATGGGTTTTCGGACAGGTACACTGTATGTTTCTCTGTGGCTTGTATGGGTTTTCGGACAGGGACACTGTATGTTTCTCTGTGGCTTGTATGGGTTTTCGGACAGGGACACTGTATGTTTCTCTGTGGCTTGTATGGGTATTCTGACAGGGACACTGTATGTTTCTCTGTGGCTTGTATGGGGTTTCTGACAGGGACACTATGTTTCTCTGTGGCTTGTATGGGTTTTCGGACAGGGACACTGTATGTTTCTCTGTGGCTTGTATGGGTATTCGGAGAGGGACACTGTATGTTCTCCTTTGCGTTCTATCTTGCAATGGAAACCAAAAGTAATATGATCAAACCATCATAACATAATCCTCCTTAGCCAAGATTACCACCCACACCGGAACACACATTGGAATAGGTGGCATGTTTGAGGTGGCATAGAGAGGATGGTAGAGGTCTGGGGTTAAGCTGTTAGGCTGTTCTATCCTGGGGAGATAATATGCATGCATCTCCAATGGCACCCTATTCCCTTCATAGTGCACTACTTTAGACCAGAGTAGTGCACTACTTTAGGCCAGAGTAGTGCACTACTTTAGACCAGAGTAGTGCACTATGAAGGGAATAGGGTGATTTTTTGAGATGCACGTTACCCTATACCATTGGTGGAAGACCTGATCTGGTATCAGCTGTTGGTGTATTTTTACCCAGGACCTCTACGCCACGCTGTCCCAAGGGAAATTATCTCCGGCTAACAGCCCTGTGTTGTGACCTCCCCAAATGCTGTGAGATATTGGTGAGGGGCGAGAGGTGTGAGAGGGCGGAGGAGGGTGAGAGGGGCGGAGGGGCGAGAGGGGCAGAGGGGGATGAGAGGGGCGGAGGGGGATGAGAGGGGCAGAGGGGGGTGAGGGGGATGAGAGGGGCGGAGGGGCGAGAGGGGCAGAGGGGGTGAGAGGGGCGGGACAGGACAGCCGAGAGGGGGGTGAGATGGGTGGGACGGGTGAGAGGGGCGGGAGGGGGCGGGAGGGGTGGGGAGGGAGGGGAGCAGGTGGGGGGGTGGCTGGAGGGGCGGGAGAAGCGAGAGGGGCAGAGGGGGTCGAGAGGGGCGGGACGGGCGAGAGGGCCAAGAGGGGGGCGAGAGGGGCAAAGGGATATGACAGAAAGTAATAATGATTAGCAGGGCTTGGGACCCCGGCATGTGAACTTGAGTTAAAAATAACACCGCTGACCCAATTTGGGGCGACATGGATGCCAGTCAAACTCTGATCGCTGCCCGTCTGTCCGTTTGTTTAATGATTCCTTAGGATGAGCTACTAAAAGTAGCACACTAAATAGGGAATAGGGTGCCATTTGGGACACATCCTTGATGTTTGAGGTACAGATCCACAGAGTTGATGCACAAAGCCATAAAGTAGAGGCATAAGCCTTCATCAAAGAGCTAGGTGGGAAACCACGGTAACACCACATGGTGTGACACCTAGTCGGCTGTACTGTTGTTGTTAGGTTAGAGTAGAGCAGGGAGATTGGCCCGCGGACAAATAAATCAAATAAAAACTAACTGTTGAGAGTTAGAATCACAGAATAAACAAGGTGCCATTTTGAAATGTGGTTGTGCATCAGCATTCACTCAATTACGGGGCAGCAGGTAGCCTAGTGGTTAGAGCAGGTAGCCTAGTGGTTAGAGCAGGTAGCCTAGTGGTTAGAGCAGGTAGCCTAGTGGTTAGAGGCAGGTAGCCTAGCGGTTAGAGCAGGTAGCCAAGTGGTTAGAGCAGGTAGCCTAGTGGTTAGAGCAGGTAGCCTAGTGGTTAGAGCAGGTAGCCTAGCGGTTAGAGCAGGTAGCCAAGTGGTTAGAGCAGGTAGCCAAGTGGTTAGAGCAGGTAGCCTAGTGGTTAGAGCAGGTAGCCTAGTGGTTAGAGCAGGTAGCCTAGTGGTTCGAGCAGGTAGCCTAGTGGTTCGAGCAGGTAACCTAGTGGTTAGAGCAGGTTACCTAGAGGTTAGAGCAGGTAGCCTAGTGGTTAGAGCAGGTAGCCTAGTGGTTAGAGGCAGGTAGCCTAGCGGTTAGAGCAGGTAGCCAAGCGGTTAGAGCAGGTAGCCTAGTGGTTAGAGGCAGGTAGCCTAGCGGTTAGAGCAGGTAGCCAAGTGGTTAGAGCAGGTAGCCTAGTGGTTAGAGGCAGGTAGCCTAGTGGTTAGAGCAGGTAGCCTAGTGGTTAGAGCAGGTAGCCTAGTGGTTAGAGGCAGGTAGCCTAGCG
Source organism: Oncorhynchus kisutch (assembly GCF_002021735.2). Lineage (NCBI taxonomy): Eukaryota > Metazoa > Chordata > Actinopteri > Salmoniformes > Salmonidae > Oncorhynchus > Oncorhynchus kisutch. The sequence continues at coordinate 4,951,814 of NC_034185.2, read as the reverse complement.
GTTAGAGCAGGTAGCCTAGCGGTTAGAGCAGGTAGCCTAGTGGTTAGAGCAGGTAGCCTAGTGGTTAGAGCAGGTAGCCAAGTGGTTAGAGCAGGTAGCCAAGTGGTTAGAGCAGGTAGCCTAGTGGTTAGAGCAGGTAGCCTAGCGGTTAGAGCAGGTAGCCAAGTGGTTAGAGCAGGTAGCCTAGTGGTTAGAGCAGGTAGCCTAGTGGTTAAAACAGGTAGCCTAGTGGTTTAAAACAGGTAGCCTAGTGGTTAGAGCAGGTAGCCTAATGGTTAGAACAGGTAGCCTAGTGGTTAGAACAGGTAGCCTAGTGGTTAGAGCAGGTAGCCTAGTGGTTAGAGCAGGTTGCCTAGTGGTTAGAGCAGGTAGCCTAGTGGTTAGAGACAGGGAGCCTAGTGGTTAGAGCAGGTAGCCTAGTGGTTAGAGACAGGGAGCCTAGTGGTTAGAGCAGGTAGCCTAGTGGTTAGAACAGGTAGCCTAGTGGTTAGAACAGGTAGCCTAGTGGTTAGAGCAGGTAGCCTAGTGGTTAGAACAGGTAGCCTAGTGGTTAGAGGCAGGTAGCCTAGTGGTTAGAGCAGGTAGCCTAGTGGTTAGAGCAGGTAGCCTAGTGGTTAGTGCGTTGGACTAGTAACAGTAAAGGTTGCTAGATCAAATCCCTGAGCTGACAAGGTGAAAATCTGTCGTTCTGCACCTGAACAAGGCAGTTAACCCACTAAGAATTTGTCCTTAACTGACTTGCCTCGTTAAGTAGTTAAGTAAAGGTTAAGTAGCCTAGTTAAGTAAAGGTTTAGTTAAGCCTAGTTAAGTAAAGGTTTAAAAAAAATCTAATTAACCCCATGTCAGCAAAAAAATATATTGGCGGCCAGCTATCTGAACTTGTAGTAAGCATGGTCGAATTACCAAGCCGGGTGGGGCACATTGATCGTCAGTTATCATATAAAGAACTGCAAATATTTCCTCCACCCAATATGGCAAAAGGTGTTAGAATTGCACACAATCATATAAAATTGCTAAATCTTCTCTCTACCCTATGAAAAAATTTGAAGAATTTACAGGAAATTAACTTTGCAATGTGGATTGCAGGGGGGGGGGGCTGGACGTTGGTATGCAAACCCACGAGCCACTGCAGCCCCTTGTGATGAGTTCTGTTTTTTTTGTGGTCCCCCCAACCCCCCAAGTTGCCCAACCCTGGATCAGAGGTAACATGGTACTAGGATCCATGTTGAATGTTATAGGCCTAATGTCAGCCTGGGAGGTTCAGCCAGGCCTTTGCTGATGTAAATGACGTAGACCTGCCTTTGACATAAATTTAGCGTCACCCTCGTTCCCAAGTGGGAATTTCCTCTTGGTCAAATGGTCAAGGCATTCTTGGGCGAGAGAGTTGTATACCGATCCTAGAGTCACATGGGCAAATCCTTATTGCCAAATAACCCCTGTAGGTATTGTGATCACACACAAGCTTGCGTCCTAAACGGTACACTTAAATGGTACCCTAATTCCCTATGTAGCGCACTACTATTGACCAGACCCCTAATAGACCAGGATCCATAAGGGGTCAAAGTAGTGCACCACATAGGGTACAAATTAGGATTCACCCAGTCAGCTGTCCTACTGTCCTACCAATCCATTGTCCTCGTCTGTTATTGTTATGATGCATTTGAGTGTCGTTGCCTCTCTCTGAACCACTTGACCATGGGAAATAGAAATTAAACAACTGTTGAATGGAGTGACATCCTGTATGTGATGCTGGGGAGAAAGAAACCAACCGGCCCCCTATTCCCTAATGCATTATGTTTGACCAGAGCCCTATGAACCCTGGTCAGAAGTAGTGTACTTCATAGGGAATAGGGTTCGATTTTGGAAGCACCCCAGGGGCTTCAAAATATGGGATGCTATTTGTGGACGGTGAAGGCCTCTAAAATAGTGTGAGCATAAGGTTTCATTGTAAAGCCCCTGTAAGAGCCGTAGCTCTCTGTGAATGAGGCCCCCCCCCCCCCCCCCCCCCCCCCCCCGGTTCCAACTACCCCGGGACCATTTTTAGAAACACAGGTGTTGACCTTAGTGGAGCCGCTGAGCGCTGAGGCTTGTGCTTGCTGCAGAGGAAAATGTTAGCGACACTCACACACACACACACACACACACAGGGACACACACACAGGGACACACACATGCACATACGCTGCGTTATGCATTCAAACACACACACACACACAGCAAGCGCTGGCCTATTCTCCACTGCAGCTGAAGCCACCCAGCTCCTGTGGCTGATCTGAACATGGTATGAGGCATTAGAGATGCCTTAGAGGGAGAGAACGGTAGGAATTCATTAAGGAAATTACATTGCATTGATGTATATATAACATATGACATATTAATATAATTATTATACGTTTGTTGTTATGTTAATACTGGTTTATTACCGGACGTGGTAGCCTTCTGAATTCCAAGACATGAGACATACTGTTGGTGTCTGATGTCTGGGAACATTAGGTTACACATTGTAGGTTACACATTGTAGGTTACACATTGTAGGTTACACATTGTAGGTTACACATTGTAGGTTACACATTGTAGGTTACACATTGTAGGTTACACATTGTAGGATACACACTGTAGGATACACATTGCATCACGTTTGTTCCTGGCGTTTCCTCACCATCATCAATATACTTTATTTATTTATTTTCCCAACCACACAAGCTCCTACTATTTATAGTTGATCACATATCCACGTATCATATGTTACATCATATTGATATCAAACGTTAGATCGTATTTCAAAGCCCAAGCAGTCACTTTTTCAACTGGGTTATTTTTGAAACTGTTGTTGCCAATGTTTAATTTATTGCCTGGTTTGATGAAGTCATACAACACATCCACATGGCAGATTCTTCAGACTCATGTGACAGGAAGTTGAAAAGACTGTAAAATATGGAACTCATTCAGGGTGATGGTATAGGGCCTCAAAGGTGTCAAAGTGATTTAATATGTTACTGGTCATCTACTTGTTGGTAGACCTGTAGAACGTATCGCAATGTGCACAACATATTTACTTTGTAGATTAGGATCTCTGCAGGATGTGAACCAGACAGGGATCTCTACAGGATGTGAACCAGACAGGGATCTCTACAGGATGTGAACCAGACAGGGATCTCTGCAGGATGTGAACCAGACAGGGATCTCTGCAGGATGTGAACCAGACAGGGATCTCTGCAGGATGTGAACCAGACAAGGATCTCTGCAGGATGTGAACCAGACAAGGATCTCTGCAGGATGTGAACCAGACAGGGATCTCTGCAGGATGTGAACCAGACAAGGATCTCTACAGGATGTGAACCAGACAGGGATCTCTACAGGATGTGAACCAGACAGGGATCTCTACAGGATGTGAACCAGACAGGGATCTCTACAGGATGTGAACCAGACAGGGATCTCTGCAGGATGTGAACCAGACAGGGATCTCTACAGGATGTGAACCAGACAGAGATCTCTACAGGATGTGAACCAGACAGGGATCTCTGCAGGATGTGAACCAGACAGGGATCTCTACAGGATGTGAACCAGACAGGGATCTCTACAGGATGTGAACCAGTCAGGGATCTCTGCAGGATGTGAACCAGACAGGGATCTCTGCAGGATGTGAACCAGACAGAGATCTCTACAGGATGTGAACCAGACAGGGATCTCTGCAGGATGTGAACCAGACAGGGATCTCTACAGGATGTGAACCAGACAGGGATCTCTACAGGATGTGAACCAGTCAGGGATCTCTACAGGATGTGAACCAGACAGGGATCTCTACAGGATGTGAACCAGACAGAGATCTCTACAGGATGTGAACCAGTCAGGGATCTCTACAGGATGTGAACCAGACAGGGATCTCTACAGGATGTGAACCAGACAGGGATCTCTACAGGATGTGAACCAGACAGGGATCTCTACAGGATGTGAACCAGACAGGGATCTCTGCAGGATGTGAACCAGACAGGGATCTCTACAGGATGTGAACCAGACAGGGATCTCTACAGGATGTGAACCAGACAGGGATCTCTACAGGATGTGAACCAGACAGGAATCTCTACAGGATGTGAACCAGACAGGGATCTCTGCAGGATGTGAACCAGACAGGGATCTCTACAGGATGTGAACCAGACAGGAATCTCTACAGGATGTGAACCAGACAGGGATCTCTACAGGATGTGAACCAGACAGGGATCTCTGCAGGATGTGAACCAGACAGGGATCTCTACAGGATGTGAACCAGACAGGGATCTCTGCAGGATGTGAACCAGACAGGGATCTCTACAGGATGTGAACCAGACAGGGATCTCTACCGGATGTGAACCAGACAGGGATCTCTACAGGATGTGAACCAGACAGGGATCTCTACAGGATGTGAACCAGACAGGAATCTCTACAGGATGTGAACCAGACAGGGATCTCTGCAGGATGTGAACCAGACAGGGATCTCTACAGGATGTGAACCAGACAGGAATCTCTACAGGATGTGAACCAGACAGGGATCTCTACAGGATGTGAACCAGACAGGGATCTCTGCAGGATGTGAACCAGACAGGGATCTCTGCAGGATGTGAACCAGACAGGAATCTCTACAGGATGTGAACCAGACAGGGATCTCTACAGGATGTGAACCAGACAGGGATCTCTGCAGGATGTGAACCAGACAGGGATCTCTGCAGGATGTGAACCAGACAGGGATCTCTACAGGATGTGAACCAGACAGGGATCTCTGCAGGATGTGAACCAGACAGGGATCTCTACAGGATGTGAACCAGACAGGGATCTCTGCAGGATGTGAACCAGACAGGGATCTCTACAGGATGTGAACCAGACAGGGATCTCTGCAGGATGTGAACCAGACAGGGATCTCTACAGGATGTGAACCAGACAGGGATCTCTGCAGGATGTGAACCAGACAGGGATCTCTACAGGATGTGAACCAGACAGGGATCTCTGCAGGATGTGAACCAGTCAGGGATCTCTGCAGGATGTGAACCAGACAGGGATCTCTGCAGGATGTGAACCAGACAGGGATCTCTGCAGGATGTGAACCAGACAGGGATCTCTACAGGATGTGAAGCAGACAGGGATCTCTACAGGATGTGAACCAGTCAGGGATCTCTACAGGATGTGAACCAGTCAGGGATCTCTGCAGGATGTGAACCAGACAGGGATCTCTGCAGGATGTGAACCAGACAGGGATCTCTGCAGGATGTGAACCAGACAGGGATCTCTACAGGATGTGAACCAGTCAGGGATCTCTACAGGATGTGAACCAGACAGGGATCTCTACAGGATGTGAACCAGTCAGGGATCTCTGCAGGATGTGAACCAGTCAGGGATCTCTGCAGGATGTGAACCAGTCAGGGATCTCTGCAGGATGTGAACCAGACAGGGATCTCTACAGGATGTGAACCAGACAGGGATCTCTGCAGGATGTGAACCAGACAGGGATCTCTGCAGGATGTGAACCAGACAGGGATCTCTGCAGGATGTGAACCAGACAGGGATCTCTACAGGATGTGAACCAGACAGGGATCTCTACAGGATGTGAACCAGACAGGGATCTCTACAGGATGTGAACCAGACAGGGATCTCTACAGGATGTGAACCAGACAGGGATCTCTACAGGATGTGAACCAGACAGGGATCTCTACAGGATGTGAACCAGACAGGGATCTCTACAGGATGTGAACCAGACAGGGATCTCTACAGGATGTGAACCAGTCAGGGATCTCTACAGGATGTGAACCAGACAGGGATCTCTACAGGATGTGAACCAGACAGGGATCTCTACAGGATGTGAACCAGACAGGGATCTCTACAGGATGTGAACCAGACAGGGATCTCTACAGGATGTGAACCAGACAGGGATCTCTACAGGATGTGAACCAGACAGGGATCTCTGCAGGATGTGAACCAGACAGGGATCTCTACAGGATGTGAACCAGACAGGGATCTCTGCAGGATGTGAACCAGACAGGGATCTCTGCAGGATGTGAACCAGACAGGGATCTCTGCAGGATGTGAACCAGACAGGGATCTCTGCAGGATGTGAACCAGACAGGGATCTCTGCAGGATGTGAACCAGACAGGGATCTCTGCAGGATGTGAACCAGACAGGGATCTCTACAGGATGTGAACCAGACAGGGATCTCTACAGGATGTGAACCAGACAGGGATCTCTGCAGGATGTGAACCAGACAGGGATCTCTACAGGATGTGAACCAGACAGGGATCTCTGCAGGATGTGAACCAGAAAGGGATCTCTACAGGATGTGAACCAGACAGGGATCTCTACAGGATGTGAACCAGACAGGGATCTCTACAGGATGTGAACCAGACAGGGATCTCTACAGGATGTGAACCAGACAGGGATCTCTACAGGATGTGAACCAGACAGGGATCTCTACAGGATGTGAACCAGACAGGGATCTCTGCAGGATGTGAACCAGACAGGGATCTCTACAGGATGTGAACCAGACAGGGATCTCTGCAGGATGTGAACCAGACAGGGATCTCTGCAGGATGTGAACCAGACAGGGATCTCTACAGGATGTGAACCAGACAGGGATCTCTACAGGATGTGAACCAGACAGGGATCTCTACAGGATGTGAACCAGACAGGGATCTCTACAGGATGTGAACCAGACAGGGATCTCTACAGGATGTGAACCAGACAGGGATCTCTACAGGATGTGAACCAGACAGGGATCTCTACAGGATGTGAACCAGACAGGGATCTCTGCAGGATGTGAACCAGACAGGGATCTCTGCAGGATGTGAACCAGACAGGGATCTCTACAGGATGTGAACCAGACAGGGATCTCTGCAGGATGTGAACCAGACAGGGATCTCTGCAGGATGTGAACCAGACAGGGATCTCTACAGGATGTGAACCAGACAGGGATCTCTGCAGGATGTGAACCAGACAGGGATCTCTACAGGATGTGAACCAGACAGGGATCTCTGCAGGATGTGAACCAGACAGGGATCTCTACAGGATGTGAACCAGACAGGGATCTCTGCAGGATGTGAACCAGTCAGGGATCTCTGCAGGATGTGAACCAGACAGGGATCTCTGCAGGATGTGAACCAGACAGGGATCTCTGCAGGATGTGAACCAGACAGGGATCTCTACAGGATGTGAACCAGACAGGGATCTCTACAGGATGTGAACCAGTCAGGGATCTCTACAGGATGTGAACCAGTCAGGGATCTCTGCAGGATGTGAACCAGACAGGGATCTCTGCAGGATGTGAACCAGACAGGGATCTCTGCAGGATGTGAACCAGACAGGGATCTCTACAGGATGTGAACCAGTCAGGGATCTCTACAGGATGTGAACCAGACAGGGATCTCTACAGGATGTGAACCAGTCAGGGATCTCTGCAGGATGTGAACCAGTCAGGGATCTCTGCAGGATGTGAACCAGTCAGGGATCTCTACAGGATGTGAACCAGACAGGGATCTCTACAGGATGTGAACCAGACAGGGATCTCTACAGGATGTGAACCAGACAGGGATCTCTGCAGGATGTGAACCAGACAGGGATCTCTACAGGATGTGAACCAGACAGGGATCTCTACAGGATGTGAACCAGACAGGGATCTCTACAGGATGTGAACCAGACAGGGATCTCTACAGGATGTGAACCAGACAGGGATCTCTACAGGATGTGAACCAGACAGGGATCTCTACAGGATGTGAACCAGACAGGGATCTCTACAGGATGTGAACCAGTCAGGGATCTCTACAGGATGTGAACCAGTCAGGGATCTCTACAGGATGTGAACCAGACAGGGATCTCTACAGGATGTGAACCAGACAGGGATCTCTACAGGATGTGAACCAGACAGGGATCTCTACAGGATGTGAACCAGACAGGGATCTCTACAGGATGTGAACCAGACAGGGATCTCTGCAGGATGTGAACCAGACAGGGATCTCTACAGGATGTGAACCAGACAGGGATCTCTACAGGATGTGAACCAGACAGGGATCTCTGCAGGATGTGAACCAGACAGGGATCTCTACAGGATGTGAACCAGACAGGGATCTCTGCAGGATGTGAACCAGACAGGGATCTCTGCAGGATGTGAACCAGACAGGGATCTCTGCAGGATGTGAACCAGACAGGGATCTCTACAGGATGTGAACCAGACAGGGATCTCTGCAGGATGTGAACCAGACAGGGATCTCTGCAGGATGTGAACCAGACAGGGATCTCTACAGGATGTGAACCAGACAGGGATCTCTACAGGATGTGAACCAGACAGGGATCTCTGCAGGATGTGAACCAGACAGGGATCTCTACAGGATGTGAACCAGACAGGGATCTCTGCAGGATGTGAACCAGAAAGGGATCTCTACAGGATGTGAACCAGACAGGGATCTCTACAGGATGTGAACCAGACAGGGATCTCTACAGGATGTGAACCAGACAGGGATCTCTACAGGATGTGAACCAGACAGGGATCTCTACAGGATGTTAACCAGACAGGGATCTCTGCAGGATGTGAACCAGACAGGGATCTCTACAGGATGTGAACCAGACAGGGATCTCTGCAGGATGTGAACCAGACAGGGATCTCTGCAGGATGTGAACCAGACAGGGATCTCTACAGGATGTGAACCAGACAGGGATCTCTACAGGATGTGAACCAGACAGGGATCTCTGCAGGATGTGAACCAGACAGGGATCTCTACAGGATGTGAACCAGACAGGGATCTCTGCAGGATGTGAACCAGAAAGGGATCTCTACAGGATGTGAACCAGACAGGGATCTCTGCAGGATGTGAACCAGACAGGGATCTCTGCAGGATGTGAACCAGACAGGGATCTCTACAGGATGTGAACCAGACAGGGATCTCTACAGGATGTGAACCAGACAGGGATCTCTGCAGGATGTGAACCAGACAGGGATCTCTACAGGATGTGAACCAGACAGGGATCTCTGCAGGATGTGAACCAGACAGGGATCTCTACAGGATGTGAACCAGACAGGGATCTCTACAGGATGTGAACCAGACAGGGATCTCTACAGGATGTGAACCAGACAGGGATCTCTACAGGATGTGAACCAGACAGGGATCTCTGCAGGATGTGAACCAGACAGGGATCTCTGCAGGATGTGAACCAGACAGGGATCTCTGCAGGATGTGAACCAGACAGGGATCTCTGCAGGATGTGAACCAGACAGGGATCTCTACAGGATGTGAACCAGACAGGGATCTCTACAGGATGTGAACCAGACAGGGATCTCTACAGGATGTGAACCAGACAGGGATCTCTACAGGATGTGAACCAGACAGGGATCTCTACAGGATGTGAACCAGACAGGGATCTCTACAGGATGTGAACCAGACAGGGATCTCTACAGGATGTGAACCAGACAGGGATCTCTGCAGGATGTGAACCAGACAGGGATCTCTGCAGGATGTGAACCAGACAGGGATCTCTACAGGATGTGAACCAGACAGGGATCTCTGCAGGATGTGAACCAGACAGGGATCTCTGCAGGATGTGAACCAGACAGGGATCTCTACAGGATGTGAACCAGACAGGGATCTCTGCAGGATGTGAACCAGACAGGGATCTCTACAGGATGTGAACCAGACAGGGATCTCTGCAGGATGTGAACCAGACAGGGATCTCTACAGGATGTGAACCAGACAGGGATCTCTGCAGGATGTGAACCAGTCAGGGATCTCTGCAGGATGTGAACCAGACAGGGATCTCTGCAGGATGTGAACCAGACAGGGATCTCTGCAGGATGTGAACCAGACAGGGATCTCTACAGGATGTGAACCAGACAGGGATCTCTACAGGATGTGAACCAGTCAGGGATCTCTACAGGATGTGAACCAGTCAGGGATCTCTGCAGGATGTGAACCAGACAGGGATCTCTGCAGGATGTGAACCAGACAGGGATCTCTGCAGGATGTGAACCAGACAGGGATCTCTACAGGATGTGAACCAGTCAGGGATCTCTACAGGATGTGAACCAGACAGGGATCTCTACAGGATGTGAACCAGTCAGGGATCTCTGCAGGATGTGAACCAGTCAGGGATCTCTGCAGGATGTGAACCAGTCAGGGATCTCTACAGGATGTGAACCAGACAGGGATCTCTACAGGATGTGAACCAGACAGGGATCTCTACAGGATGTGAACCAGACAGGGATCTCTGCCAGGATGTGAACCAGACAGGGATCTCTACAGGATGTGAACCAGACAGGGATCTCTACAGGATGTGAACCAGACAGGGATCTCTACAGGATGTGAACCAGACAGGGATCTCTACAGGATGTGAACCAGACAGGGATCTCTACAGGATGTGAACCAGACAGGGATCTCTACAGGATGTGAACCAGTCAGGGATCTCTACAGGATGTGAACCAGTCAGGGATCTCTACAGGATGTGAACCAGACAGGGATCTCTACAGGATGTGAACCAGACAGGGATCTCTACAGGATGTGAACCAGACAGGGATCTCTACAGGATGTGAACCAGACAGGGATCTCTACAGGATGTGAACCAGACAGGGATCTCTGCAGGATGTGAACCAGACAGGGATCTCTACAGGATGTGAACCAGACAGGGATCTCTACAGGATGTGAACCAGACAGGGATCTCTGCAGGATGTGAACCAGACAGGGATCTCTACAGGATGTGAACCAGACAGGGATCTCTGCAGGATGTGAACCAGACAGGGATCTCTGCAGGATGTGAACCAGACAGGGATCTCTGCAGGATGTGAACCAGACAGGGATCTCTACAGGATGTGAACCAGACAGGGATCTCTGCAGGATGTGAACCAGACAGGGATCTCTGCAGGATGTGAACCAGACAGGGATCTCTACAGGATGTGAACCAGACAGGGATCTCTACAGGATGTGAACCAGACAGGGATCTCTGCAGGATGTGAACCAGACAGGGATCTCTACAGGATGTGAACCAGACAGGGATCTCTGCAGGATGTGAACCAGAAAGGGATCTCTACAGGATGTGAACCAGACAGGGATCTCTACAGGATGTGAACCAGACAGGGATCTCTACAGGATGTGAACCAGACAGGGATCTCTACAGGATGTGAACCAGACAGGGATCTCTACAGGATGTTAACCAGACAGGGATCTCTGCAGGATGTGAACCAGACAGGGATCTCTACAGGATGTGAACCAGACAGGGATCTCTGCAGGATGTGAACCAGACAGGGATCTCTGCAGGATGTGAACCAGACAGGGATCTCTACAGGATGTGAACCAGACAGGGATCTCTACAGGATGTGAACCAGACAGGGATCTCTGCAGGATGTGAACCAGACAGGGATCTCTACAGGATGTGAACCAGACAGGGATCTCTGCAGGATGTGAACCAGAAAGGGATCTCTACAGGATGTGAACCAGACAGGGATCTCTGCAGGATGTGAACCAGACAGGGATCTCTGCAGGATGTGAACCAGACAGGGATCTCTACAGGATGTGAACCAGACAGGGATCTCTACAGGATGTGAACCAGACAGGGATCTCTGCAGGATGTGAACCAGACAGGGATCTCTACAGGATGTGAACCAGACAGGGATCTCTGCAGGATGTGAACCAGACAGGGATCTCTACAGGATGTGAACCAGACAGGGATCTCTACAGGATGTGAACCAGACAGGGATCTCTACAGGATGTGAACCAGACAGGGATCTCTACAGGATGTGAACCAGACAGGGATCTCTGCAGGATGTGAACCAGACAGGGATCTCTGCAGGATGTGAACCAGACAGGGATCTCTGCAGGATGTGAACCAGACAGGGATCTCTGCAGGATGTGAACCAGACAGGGATCTCTGCAGGATGTGAACCAGACAGGGATCTCTGCAGGATGTGAACCAGCCAGGATCTCTGCAGGATTGACCAGCGGATCTCTGCAGGATGTGAACCAGACAGGGATCTCTACAGGATGTGAACCAGACAGGGATCTCTGCAGGATGTGAACCAGACAGGGATCTCTGCAGGATGTGAACCAGACAGGGATCTCTGCAGGATGTGAACCAGACAGGGATCTCTGCAGGATGTGAACCAGACAGGGATCTCTACAGGATGTGAACCAGACAGGGATCTCTACAGGATGTGAACCAGACAGGGATCTCTGCAGGATGTGAACCAGACAGGGATCTCTACAGGATGTGAACCAGACAGGGATCTCTGCAGGATGTGAACCAGACAGGGATCTCTGCAGGATGTGAACCAGACAGGGATCTCTGCAGGATGTGAACCAGACAGGGATCTCTGCAGGATGTGAACCAGACAGGGATCTCTACAGGATGTGAACCAGACAGGGATCTCTACAGGATGTGAACCAGACAGGGATCTCTGCAGGATGTGAACCAGACAGGGATCTCTACAGGATGTGAACCAGACAGGGATCTCTGCAGGATGTGAACCAGACAGGGATCTCTGCAGGATGTGAACCAGACAGGGATCTCTGCAGGATGTGAACCAGACAGGGATCTCTGCAGGATGTGAACCAGACAGGGATCTCTACAGGATGTGAACCAGACAGGGATCTCTACAGGATGTGAACCAGACAGGGATCTCTACAGGATGTGAACCAGACAGGAATCTCTACAGGATGTGAACCAGACAGGGATCTCTGCAGGATGTGAACCAGACAGGGATCTCTACAGGATGTGAACCAGAGAGGATCTCTGCAGGATGTGAACCAGAGAGGGATCTCTACAGGATGTGAACCAGACAGGGATCTCTACAGGATGTGAACCAGACAGGGATCTCTGCAGGATGTGAACCAGACAGGAATCTCTACAGGATGTGAACCAGTCAGGGATCTCTACAGGATGTGAACCAGACAGGGATCTCTACAGGATGTGAACCAGACAAGGATCTCTACAGGATGTGAACCAGACAGGGATCTCTACAGGATGTGAACCAGACAGGGATCTCTACAGGATGTGAACCAGACAGGGATCTCTACAGGATGTGAACCAGACAGGGATCTCTACAGGATGTGAACCAGACAGGGATCTCTACAGGATGTGAACCAGACAGGGATCTCTACAGGATGTGAACCAGACAGGGATCTCTACAGGATGTGAACCAGTCAGGGATCTCTACAGGATGTGAACCAGACAGGGATCTCTACAGGATGTGAACCAGACAGGGATCTCTACAGGATGTGAACCAGTCAGGGATCTCTACAGGATGTGAACCAGACAGGGATCTCTACAGGATGTGAACCAGTCAGGAATCTGTAAAAACTAAGGTCAAATAAAGAAATAAAACATTTGAATTTAAAGACTGAAATACTATTGGTTACTATTGGTTACTCACTCTTACACCTACTGGGTGTAACTGTCAAAGTACTCAGACAGAGTTTAACTCTAGCTTTGATAACTACTCAGACTTCATAGTTTAACTCTAGCTTTGATAACTACTCAGACTTCATAGTTTAACTCTAGCTTTGATAGCTACTCAGACACAGTTTACCTCTAGCCTTGATAGCTACTCAGACACAGTTTACCTCTAGCCTTGATAGCTACTCAGACACAGTTTACCTCTAGCCTTGATAGCTACTCAGACACAGTTTACCTCTAGCCTTGATAGCTACTCAGACACAGTTTACCTCTAGCCTTGATAGCTACTCAGACACAGTTTACCTCTAGCCTTGATAGCTACTCAGACACAGTTTACCTCTAGCCTTGATAGCTACTCAGACACAGTTTACCTCTAGCCTTGATAGCTACTCAGACACAGTTTACCTCTAGCCTTGATAGCTACTCAGACACAGTTTACCTCTAGCCTTGATAGCTACTCAGACACAGTTTACCTCTAGCCTTGATAGCTACTCAGACACAGTTTACCTCTAGCTTTGATAGCTACTCAGACTTCATAGTTTAACTCTAGCTTTGATAGCTACTCAGACTTCATAGTTTAACTCTAGCCTTGATAGCTCCATGTATGACACTCTAGGAACCAAAGAGGGACAAAATCCTAACTTTTCTTCAGCTGTGTCAGTGACTGCTGTTCTGTTCTGACTGTACCCCCAAACCAATAAAAACGCCCCAAGCCAAGAGCAGTTGTTTCTCGAGTCCTGTCTTTCTTCGACCAAGCATTACCCCTTCTTTCTTGTTTTCGAAAGGAATTAGGGTAGGGAGCTCTTGGCAGACGGGTGGGGGTGTAGGGTAGGGAACACTGGGCAGGCGAGTGGGGGTGTAGGGTAGGGAGCTCTTGGCAGACGGGTGGGGGTGTAGGGTAGGGCACCCTGGGCAGGCTAGTGGGGGTGCAGGATAGGGAGCTCTTGGCAGACGGGTGGGTGTGTAGGGTAGGGAGCGCTGGGCAGGCTAGTGGGGGTGCAGGATAGGGAGCTCTTGGCAGATGGGTGGGTGTGTAGGGTAGGGAACCCTGGGCAGGCTAGTGGGGGTGTAGGGTAGGGAATGCTGGGCAGGCTAGTGGGGATGTAGGGTAGGGAGCGCTGGTCAGACTAGTGGGGGTGTAGGGTAGGGAACGCTGGGCAGGCTAGTGGGGGTGTAGGGTAGGGAACGCTGGGCAGGCTAGTGGGGGTGTAGGGTAGGGAACGCTGGGCAGGCTAGTGGGGGTGTAGGGTAGGGAACGCTGGGCAGGCTAGTGGGGGTGTAGGGTAGGTAACGCTGGGCAGGCTAGTGGGGGTGTAGGGTAGGGAGCGCTGGGCAGACGGGTGGGGGTATAGGGTAGGGAGCGCTGGGCAGACGGGTGGGGGTATAGGGTAGGGAACGCTGGGCAGGCTAGTGGGGGTGTAGGGTAGGGAACACTGGGCAGACTTGTGGGGGTGTAGGGTAGGGAGCGCTGGGCAGGCTAGTGGGGGTGTAGGGTAGGGAGCGCTGGGCAGACGAGTGGGGGTGTAGGGTAGGGAACGCTGGGCAGGCTAGTGGGGGTGTAGGGTAGGGAATGCTGGGCAGACTTGTGGGGGTGTAGGGTAGGGAGCGCTGGGCAGGCTAGTGGGGGTGTAGGGTAGGGAGCGCTGGGCAGACGAGTGGGGGTGTAGGGTGTCTCAGGCCGAGTGTGAACAGCTGAGAGGTGTGATTTCACAGGCTCGCTGCCCCCTGTCAGGCTCTGATTGGGCTGGACAGGAGGTGCAGGCAAGGCCCAGGCTTCAGAGAGACACCAACAGGTGGCAGGCCGCTGCTCTGTGCTGGGGCTGGGAGGGGGGCAAGCCGAGGAGGAAGCTTGGGAGGGGGGGCAGGCCACGGCGGAGACTGGGGAAGGGGGGGGCACACCCGGCGGATAGAAAAGGCCAGGCGAGGAGTACTGATCGGGACACAATCCCCTGGCTGGACACAGAGGAAGGAACACCAGGACGGTACAACAGGAGAGGAGAGGACAGAAAAGAAAGAAGGAGAGAGAGACACAGATAGGTAAGATAGGGACTGGAGGAGAGGACAGCAGCCCAGGTGGGAAGGAAGGAAGGAAGAAAGGGGAGAGAGAGGTTGATGACTGCTACAGGAATGTTGGGGTCTGGTTGAGGGCCTGGTTGAGGGCCTGGTTGAGGGTCTGGTTGAGGGCCTGGTTGAGGGCTTGGTTGAGGGTCTGGTTGAGGGCCTGGTTGAGGGTCTGGTTGAGGGCCTGGTTGAGGGCCTGGTTGAGGGCCTGGTTGAGGTGTGTTGGCTGTGTCACTGTCAGTGGGTATTTAGTTTGGAGTTATGGCCACCAGGTGTGGCTGAGTTATGTTCTGTTTGTGGAGATCTGTTGGCTGTGAGGAACTGTCAGTGGGTATTTAGTTTGTGGAGATCTGTTGGCTGTGAGGAACTGTTGCTGGGTATTTAGTTTGTGGAGATCTGTTGGCTGTGAGGAACTGTTGCTGGGTATTTAGTTTGTGGAGATCTGTTGGCTGTGAGGAACTGTTGCTGGGTATTTAGTTTGTGGAGATCTGTTGGCTGTGAGGAACTGTTGCTGGGTATTTAGTTTGTGGAGATCTGTTGGCTGTGAGGAACTGTTGCTGGGCAGCTTTTCCAGTAAACCTTTTTTTTTGTTCAATAGTTTGAAAGTACTTTTCTAGAAGTTCTGCGAATTGATAAAAGTGAAAGGCTCCTGATTGTTCAATAGATGATTCGGAGTAGTAGATTAGTAGAATTGACTATAATATTACTGTTGTGACCAAGGAATCTTTTAATCTCTGTAAAAACCTAAGGTACTCATAATCAAATATCTTAGAGTCACATGTTCTGTGCTCTCTCTCACCATCAAATCCCCCTGATTTGCTGTACCATGTGAGCTGAGAGTGGGGTGGGGGACAGGGGACAGGGGACAGGGAGACAGGCGGAGCAGCAGGTGTTGGAACAGTTGTTAGGTAATGTCTATCTGTGGTTTATGACGTTGGGACAACGACACTCTGGACCACTAGCAGGATGAGGAGCAGAAAGGAGAGGGGTATTCTGTAGAGAGGAGCGGAGAGGGGATGAGAAGGGGGTGCAATCTAGAGGCCTGTTTGCTGAGGTGTCACACGGTTCCTGTCTTTGATCAACAGTGTGGTGTCAGGAAAGTGAGGACCATGTTAGCTGTTAGCTGTTGGTTTGCCTTTGTCTTGTTAGATTCTTTAAGGTTCCTAGAATGCTTTTAGGTTCTTAGAATGCTTTTAGGTTCTTAGAATGCTTTTAGGTTCCTAGAATGCTTTTAGGTTCCCAAAATTCATTGCAGAGAAGGGAAAGATGTAATAAGGTAGAATTTAAAATGTTCAGTGGAGCCAGCTTTCTGGATGGAGTTTAGTAGAGAGTGCAACAAGGATAGACTGTCTGAATGACCTATATCCACACTACGATGGAGACAAGGAAGACTCTGGGATGTGGATGAGACCATGAATCGCAGTAAAGGTACAGAAAATGATTTTGTTAAAAGTAAAAGTTTAATATTATATATTGTCTTGCCTCTACTTTTACTAGTGGCGGTCATCTTCAAACCGTTTCGTTGTTGACATTTCAGTCAAATGTATTTATTGGGGGTTTCAGATCTCACAACGTGACATACGGCACAATGTTGATGAACTTTAATGGCTGGTGACCTTCATGTGTTTGTAGTCAGTGTGTCTCACCCCTCTTGAGTTATCTAGACACATGAAATCTAAAGTTACTGACCACTAGGGACAGGACAGGCAGCCTCTCATCCAATAGGACTGCAGCATTATCCATCAAACTTCATCCTCTTTACACTGACTCAGGTTAGAAATAATCTGTTGTTGAAAATCCTCTTGATAGAAAAGTATTTGAATGCTTCAGATCTCAATTAAAACATTTTTTTTTATTGATAAAGGAATTAGATTTAAGACAATCGTCCCATTGAACAAGATTTAACCTTGTGAGTCTAATCTAACTGCACGGCAACGTTACCACCACAACGCGTCTCATGTCATCCTGCTACTTCCTTCAGGTTTAATCACCGTGTTTCACTTTAAACTGATTATGGAGGGAACTTCAGTTTACATCTCTCTCTCTCTCTCTCTCTCTCTCTCTCTCTCTCTCTCTCTCTCTCTCTCTCTCTCTCTCTCTCTCTCTCTCTCTCTCTCTCTCTCTCTCTCTCTCTCTCTCTCTCTCTCTCTCTCTCTCTCTCTCTCTCTCTCTCTCTCTCTCTCTCTCTCTCTCTCTCTCTCTCTCTCTCTCTCTCTCTCTCTCTCTCTCTCTCTCTCTCTCTCTCTCTCTCTCTCTCTCTCTCTCTCTCTCTCTCTCTCTCTCTCTCTCTCTCTCTCTCTCTCTCTCTCTCTCTCTCTCTCAAATGACACCCTATGTAGTGCACTACTTTTGTACAGGGTCCGTAGAGCCCTGTTTAAAATAAGTGCACTATATAACCAATAGGATGCCATTTTGTATGCTGCTACAGTTAACCAATAAGATGTAATTTTGTATGCTGCTACAGTTAACCAATAGCGGCAGGGTAGCCTAGTGGTTAGAGCGTTGAACTAGTAACCGGAAGGTTGCAAGTTCAAATCCCCGAGCTGACAAGGTACAAAGCTGTCGTTCTCCCCCTGAACAGGCAGTTAACCCACTGTTCCTAGGCTGTCATTGAAAATAAGAATTTGTTCTTAACTGACTTGCCTAGTTAAATGAAGGTAAAAATAGGATGCCATTTTGTATGCCTCTACAGTTAACCAATAGGATGCCATTTTGTATGCCTCTACAGTTCACCAATAGGATGCCATTTTGTATGCCTCTACAGTTCACCAATAGGATGCCATTTTGTATGCCTCTACAGTTAACCAATAGGATGCCATTTTGTATGCCTCTACAGTTCACCAATAGGATGCCATTTTGTTTGCCTCTACAGTTCACCATTGTTAGACAGTTAAGGTTCTGCTCACACTGCCCTGTGTCTGTGTGGTAATGAAAGGGTGCTTTGTGTCCTCTAGCCGTGGGCCGGAGGGAGGACATCCTGTCGTTGCCTCCTGTGAAGACATGCTTCCTTATATCCCCATATGAATACTGCCGTTATGGAATGTAAGGAAGTGTGTGGTTACAAGGGGACTGGAGCTCCGAACTGAGAAGAGGATGTTTGTTTGTTTGGATGAAAACTAAAGGCTGCAAGACTGAATGGGTGTTTTATTGTCATTTGAATAGAGGAGTAGAAGTTTGGTGTGTGTGTGTGTGTGTGTGCGTGCGTGCGTGTGCGTGTGTGTGTGTGTGGCCCAGCCAACAGGTGGAAGGGGCTGTTCTTCATTTGGAGTCCTTCAGCCCAGACACGTGTGGTCGTTAACCACTAGCTGGGTGTGTGGGTGAAATGGCACCCTATTTCTTAAATAGTGCACTACTTTTGACCAGAGCCTTATGGGCCATTGTCAAAAGTAGTGCCCTTGAAAGGAAATAGGCTGCCATTTGTGACATACCTCTGCCCTGCCCAGCCCTGCTGCTGACAGTCATGGGGGATTGACAGAACAGCTGTTCCCAGTTATAGCAACAGGAGGAGTGGTTTTGGGAAAGAAGGGGAGAGGGAGGGAGAGGTGGGGTTGGGAAAGAAGGGGAGAGGAAGGGAGAGGTGGGGTTGTCATTGGGAGTGGGGAGTGTTGGGTAGAGGTTGAGTGTTGACTGGTTGTTTGTATATCTAATAATATTATTTATTTATTTAACTTTTATTTAACTAGGTGAGTCAGTTTAAGAACACGTTATTATTTACAATGACGGGCTAGGATGGGAGAGGTCTACTCTGCTTAGTAACATAACTTTCTCCATGTCTGTCTAGTCCAGTCAAACATGATTTAGCTCACAGCTCATATTAGTTTCCAGATTGGACAGAGATAGTTCTGTGAGTAATGTTATGGTAGTGAAGATGACAGCCTCTCCATTTCACGTGTTATACTCCCGTATCATCACTGTTGTGATTTTACTGACCTCCCTTTTTCCTGTTTTTCTTCATCTCTTTTCTAAACAGGAACAAGAGGACGATGTGGGACTCTGACATCATGGATCCAAAATATCATCTCCACTACCCTCCTGTCTGTCTGTCTCTCTTTCTTCCTCTCCTCGCCCCTGTCCTATCTCCTTCCTCCTCTCTTTCTTTCTTTCTTCCTCTCCTCGCCCCTGTCCTTTCTCCTTCCTCCTCTCTTTCTTTCTTCCTCTCCTCGCCTCTGTCCTATCTCCTTTCTCCTCTCTCTCTTTCTTCCTCTCCTCGCCCCTGTCCTATCTCCTTCCTCCTCTATCTCTTTCTTCCTCTCCTCACCCCTGTCCTATCTCCTTCCTCCTCTCTTTCTTTCTTCCTTCCTCTCCTCACTCCTGTCCTATCTCCTTCCTCCTCTCTTTCTTTCTTCCTTCCTCTCCTCGCCCCTGTCCTATCTCCTTCCTCCTTTCTTTCTTTCTTCCTCCTCTCCTCGCCCCTGTCCTATCTCCTTCCTCCTTTCTTTCTTTCTTCTTCCTCTCCTCGCCCCTGTCCTATCTCCTTCCTCCTCTCTTTCTTTCTTCCTTCCTCTCCTCGCCCATGTCCTATCTCCTTCCTCCTCTCTCTCTTTCTTCCTCTCCTCGCCCCTGTCCTATCTCCTTCCTCCTCTCTCTCTTTCTTCCTCTCCTCGCCCCTGTCCTATCTCCTTCCTCCTCTCTCTCTTTCTTCCTTCCTCTCCTCGCCCCTGTCCTATCTCCTTCCTCCTCTCTCTCTTCTTCCTTCCTCTCCTCGCCCCTGTCCTATCTCCTTCCTCCTCTCTCTCTTTCTTCCTTCCTCTCCTCGCCCCTGTCCTATCTCCTTCCTCCCCTCTCCTCCTCTCTCTCTTTCTTCCTTCCTCTCCTCGCCCCTGTCCTATCTCCTTCCTCCTCTCTCTCTTCTTCCTTCCTCTCCTCGCCCCTGTCCTATCTCCTTCCTCCTCTCTCTCTTTCTTCCTTCCTCTCCTCGCCCCTGTCCTATCTCCTTCCTCCTCTCTCTCTTTCTTCCTTCTCTCCTCGCCCTGTCCTATCTCCTTCCTCCTCTCTCTCTTTCTTCCTTCCTCTCCTCGCCCCTGTCCTATCTCCTTCCTCCTCTCTCTCTTTCTTCCTTCCTCTCCTCGCCCCTGTCCTATCTCCTTCCTCCTCTCTCTCTTTCTTCCTTCCTCTCCTCGCCCCTGTCCTATCTCCTTCCTCCTCTCTCTCTTTCTTCCTTCCTCTCCTCGCCCCTGTCCTATCTCCTTCCTCCTCTCTCTCTTTCTTCCTTCCTCTCCTCGCCCCTGTCCTATCTCCTTCCTCCTCTCTCTCTTTCTTCCTTCCTCTCCTCGCCCCTGTCCTATCTCCTTCCTCCTCTCTCTCTTTCTTCCTTCCTCTCCTCGCCCCCTGTCCTATCTCCTTCCTCCTCTCTCTCTTTCTTCCTTCCTCTCCTCGCCCCTGTCCTATCTCCTTCCTCCTCTCTCTCTTTCTTCCTTCCTCTCCTCGCCCCTGTCCTATCTCCTTCCTCCTCTCTCTCTTTCTTCCTTCCTCTCCTCGCCCCTGTCCTATCTCCTTCCTCCTCTCTCTCTTTCTTCCTTCCTCTCCTCGCCCCTGTCCTATCTCCTTCCTCCTCTCTCTTTCTTCCTTCCTCTCCTCGCCCCTGTCCTATCTCCTTCCTCCTCTCTCTCTTTCTTTCCTTCCTCTCCTCGCCCCTGTCCTATCTCCTTCCTCCTCTCTCTCTTTCTTCCTTCCTCTCCTCGCCCCTGTCCTATCTCCTTCCTCCTCTCTCTCTTTCTTCCTTCCTCTCCTCGCCCCTGTCCTATCTCCTTCCTCCTCTCTCTCTTTCTTCCTTCCTCTCCTCACCCCTGTCCTATCTCCTTCCTCCTCTCTCTCTTTCTTCCTTCCTCTCCCCTGTCCTATCTCCTTCCTCCTCTCTTTCCTATCTCCTTCCTCCTCTCTTTCTTTCTTCCTTCCTCTCCTCGCCCCTGTCCTATCTCCTTCCTCCTCTCTTTCTTTCTTCCTTCCTCTCCTCGCCCCTGTCCTATCTTCTTCCTCCTCTCTTTCTTTCTTCCTTCCTCTCCTCGCCCCTGTCCTATCTTCTTCCTCCTCTCTCTCTTTCTTCCTCTCCTCGCCCCTGTCCTATCTCCTTCTTCCTCTCTCTCTCCCTTCCCCCCCATTCTCCCCCCCTCCCTCTCGCTTTCCCTCTCGTCCTGAACAGCACGCCTTGCTGTGGCTGGTCAAACGGAACCAAGTCAGGTGTTTCAGTGAGGTTTGGTCCCCTTCAACCAGCTACTGCGTCGTGAACTCAGTCAGCAGACATACATCCACAGAGGGAATGAAAGACAGTGTACGCTGCTACTACTGTACTACTGTAGCCTACTGCTGCTGTTTTTGTGTCCGAATCACCTCAAATTATTATACTTTTTTGTACCACTATAGATTACTTCTTTAGATGTTTCTGTTACGTTCATGTTTATGTTGTGTTTCATAAAATAAAGAATTAAAGATGTGACCGTGCTTTTATCTCTGCCATATTTACATTGGGTTGCTGTGCTATGAGTTGTTGGGTATTAGCCAAGAGATGAAACTGTTAAATTCCCTGTATTAACTAAGGGATGGAACTATTTAATTCCCTGTATTAACTAAGGGATGGAACTATTAATTCCCTGTATTAACTAAGGGATGGAACTATTTAATTCCCTGTATTAACTAAGGGATGGAACTATTTAATTCCCTGTATTAACTAAGGGATGGAACTATTTAATTCCCTGTATTAACTAAGGGATGGAACTATTTAATTCCCTGTATTAACTAAGGGATGGAACTATTTAATTCCCTGTATTAACTAAGGGATGGAACTATTTAATTCCCTGTATTAACTAAGGGATGGAACTATTTAATTCCCTGTATTAACTAAGGGATGGAACTATTTAATTCCCTGTATTAACTAAGGGATGGAACTATTTAATTCCCTGTATTAACTAAGGGATGGAACTATTTAATTCCCATTTCAACGTAGGGCCTACATTAGCTAAAAATGTAACTCCAATGTTGCCAGTAATGTTACCATTGGAGTTAAATTCTTGTCTAATTAAACACATGATCCAGTACTTTGGCAATTAGTAAGTCTTTTTTTTAAACCTCCCGCTTTGGGCTGGTTGTGTCAATGTGTAGTTCCTGCATGCATAATCTATGAGCAGAATTACTGTCTTACCTCAATTAGCCACGAAATCCCTCGTTTGTGTCAATGTGTAGTTCCTGCATGCATAATCTATGAGCAGAATTACTGTCTTACCTCAATTAGCCACGAAATCCCTCGTTTGAATGCGACTGTTTCTGGAAGATGTGCTGTGCCCACAGGCTTTTATATTTTTCGAAATCGTCTCCGATTCGTCAGATTTTGGCAGGTTATTTACCAATCACGTGTTGTGTTGTATTCCCATTGTGATTGGTCCCTGAACCAATATGAGGGCATTTTGAAATAAAAGCCTGTTTCATGTGTCCATTCTCCAAAAAACTGACAAAGGCTGAGGGTTTTACTTTAACCTCTACGGGATCGGTGTCGTTGTTGTTGTCCCCCTCCCCCACCACGTGGGATGGTTGAGCTAATGTGCGCTAATGTGATTAGCATGAGGTTGTAAGTAACAAAAACATCTCCCAGGACATAGACATATCTGATATGAGCAGAAAGTTTAAATTCTTGTTAATCTAACTGTACTGCCAAATTTACAGAAGCTATTACAGTGAAATAATACCATGCTGTTGTTTGAGGAGAGTACACAGTTATGAACTTGAAAATGTATTGATAAACCAAATAGGCATATTTGGGCAGACTTGATACAACATTTTGAACAGAAATGCAACAGTTCATTAGATCAGTCTAAAACTTTGCACATACACTGCTGCCACCTAGAGGCCAAAATCTAAATTGTGCCTAAACTGGAATAATACATTGTGGCCTTTCTCTTTCATTTAAAAAATATATCTGTTTTTTTTCTTTGTATTATCTTTTACCAGATCTAATGTGTTATATTCTCCTACATTGATTTCACATTTCCACAAACTTTAAAGTGTTTCCTTTCAAATGGTACCACGAATATGCATATCCTTGCTTCAGGTCCTGAGCTACAGGCAGTTAGATTTGGGGATGTAATTTTAGGCGAAAATTGGAAAAAAGGGTGGGATCCTGAAGAGGGTTTATACAATAAAGAAAGACCTCATCTGAGAGAACCATGAGTACATGGAAGTCCGATGACTGACACAATATATTTTTTTCTAAAGAACAAGGCCTCAACGTAGCCCAAAGGCCAGCTGGTGATGGTGATATTGAGTTCATCTTGATTTGATTTGATTTGATATTGAGTTCATCTTACCGTCCAAATGCATTGTGTGCAGCCGGCTATACACTGGTATCCCCCGTGGACCGGTTCGTACCTAAAACATTCTCCATTCAGGCTGCAATTCGATTTACTCCTTAAATGTGCTTTCCTCCACTATGCTAAAGTGGCTAAATACTAATCCTGGAATGTTACATATCAGGAAGTAGCATTCCTAGGCGTCTGCCATTCTAGCATGGTGGTGGAAAATGGTGTTTCATAAAGAAAGTAGGCATATTTTAACACATTTTTCCAGCCTAAAAAAAGTGAATGATGAAATCGAATTGCAGCCTGAATGGAGAATGTTTTAGGCAGTTCCCCTTGAATGAGATGTTAGCTCTCCTAAATGCAACAAAAGTCCAACTTTGAGGGGTGGGGGTGTCTCTAAACCCTGCTAATTTAACCATTCCCCTGTTGGTTTAAAATGTAGTGGTAAATATGTTTTACAGTGGTAAATATGGAAATAAAAACGAACCTCCTTCTCTATCATGGTTTAAGTTTAAACCATTTCTTTCTATTTGGTGGCGCTGTCCACTCAGTAGTGCTGAATTTCAGTCTCAGCTAAGCTCCTTTAAGCACAGATTTTCCTTTGTGTTTCCTAATGTTTGCCATTTGTTTGGCATGTGTCCTTGATTTTTTTTTAATCCTTTGTTCAAATGCATTAGATTTGTTCATTGATTTATCACTGTATTGCTTTGCCAGGTCAGCTGTTTAGAGTGCTCATTGTGGCAGGTAGCCTCGTGGTTAGAGCGTTGGGCCAGTAACCGAAAGGCTCGTGGATTGAATCCTCGAGCTGACAAGGTAAAAATCTGTAGTTCTGCCCCTGAACAAGGCAGTTAACCCACTGTTTCTAGACTGTTACTGTAAAAAAGAATTTGTTCTTAACTGACTTGCCAAATTAATAAAAATTGCTTTTGTTTTCCAGGTGCACCGTGGGTACTGGTGGTCTCCGTGACCAGAAGTCGTAGACCATTTATTTAGCTTCATTATTTACTTTCTTTCCTGGTCGGCTGAGGATGGTTGACAATATCACTAGACAACTAGCCTATATCTAGCCAGTGCGCATCCAATCCATCAAACAAGTAGGCTATACGTTAATGACAGTAGGCCTATAAAGTGACTCTTTCAGATAGAAGAGGTTAATGTAGAAGGATTCGGATTTGCGATGGCCTAGGCTTACATTATTGTGTATTTGTGTTCCCATGAGAACTATTTTCACGGCAAAAACATTTACGTAGGCATAGTTACACTTACAGTGCATCGCCAAGATCCATGATTTGAACAGGGTGCCTTTCCTGCAGTCAAATGACCAAATCGCCCTCTAGTGGCCTCACGCGGAGAACTGCAACACAGATATCTGATCCATATTTTGGGGGCGAAAACCCACTGCTTCTTTTTCAAACAGTTTAGTAATATTTTAGTCTTCTGTGATGAACATTCTGAAAGTATTCAGATCCCTTGACATTTTGTTGCGTTACAGCCTTACTCTAAATTGGATTAAATATATTTTGTTCTAATCAATCTACACTCAATACCCAATTAATGACCAAGTGAAAACAGGTTAAGAATGTTGTATTTTATCATTACATTTTAAAATAAAAACAGACACCTTATTTACATAAGTATTCAGACCTTTTGCTATGAGATTCGAAATTGACCTCAGGTGCATCCTGTTTCCATTGATCATCCTTGAGAAGTTTCTACAACTTGATTGGAGTCCACCTGTGGTAAATTCAATTGATTGGACATGATTTGGAAAGGCACACACCTGTCTATATAAGGTCCCCCAGTCGACAGTGCATGTCAGAGCAAAAACCAAAGCCATGAGGTGGAAGGGATTGCCTGTAGAGTTCAGAGACAGGATTGTCTGTAGAGTTCAGAGACAGGATTGTGTCGAGGAACAGATCGGGGGAAGGGTACCTAAACATTTCTACAGCATTGAAGGTCCAAGAACACAGGGGCCTCCATTTTTAATTGAATGGAAGAAGTTTGGAACCACCAAGACTCTTCCTAGATCTTGCCAGCCGGCCAAACTGAGCAATCGAATGGAGAAGGGCCTTGCAAAAGGACAACCATCTCTGTACCAATCAGGCCTTTATGGTAGAGTGGCCAGACAGAAGCCACTCCTCAGTAAAACGGTACATGACAGTCTGCTTGGAGTTTGCCAGTAATAAACTAAGACTTTCAGACCATGAGAAACAAGATTCTCTGGTCTGATGAAACCAAGATTGAACTCTTTGTCCTGAAAGCCAAGCGTCACACTGTATAATGATAGGAGGCAGGCACAGGAATATGTCATTGGAGGTTTTTATTTCTCCACCGAAAATAAAGTATGCCATGAAAATGGACAAAGCCCAAAAGTGTTATTTTTGTTATATTACTGATATTGTAACGGTATTCGTCGTCTGAAGAAGAGGAATGATCGGACTTTCTTTATTAAAACTGAACACTATAACAAAGAGAAATAACCGAAACAGTCCTGAAAGGTGCAGAACACTAAACAGAAATTAACTACCCACAAAAACCCTGTGGGGAAAAAGCTACCCAAGTATGGTTCCCAATCAGAGACAACGATAGACAGCTGTCCCTGATTGGAGAACCATACATGGCCAAAAACAAAGAAATACAAAAACATAGAAAATAGAACATAGAATGCCCACCCAAATCATACGCTGACCAAACCAAAATAGAGACATAAAAAGCTCTAAGGTCAGGGCGTGACAGATATATATATAGATATATATAAGTGGCTACAATTCACAATAGATTTAATAGAACAAGATCATTTGGGACAAAAACCAAAAAATACCAAAACTCTCTCACTCAGGTGATTTATTTCAAATTTGTTGTGTACTTAATTTTTTATACGCGTGTGTGTGTGTGTATGTGTGTATATATATATATATTACTTAAATATAACACAGGGATGTAATCCAAACAAAAGAGCGAGGTGTAAACCTCTAATACACGAGATGAGACCCGTGATAACAAGTGCACAATAACACGTAGCACAAAAGCCGATAAAACAGAGCACAGGTACACAAGACCAACGGACATGGTAACAATAACCGACAAAGACAATGAGGAACAGAGGGAACATACACATGCTAATCAGGGAGAATGGGAACCACGTCTGGAGGAAACCTGCCACCGTCCATACGGTGAAGCATGGTGGTAACAGCATCAAGCTGTGGGAATGATTTTCAGTGGCAGGGACTGGGAGGAAAGATGATTTTCAGTAGTCAGGGACTGGGAGGAAAGATGATTTTCAGTAGTCAGGGACTGGGAGGAAAGATGATTTTCAGTAGCAGGGACTGGGAGGAAAGATGATTTTCAGTAGCAGGGACTGGGAGGAAAGATGATTTTCAGTAGTCAGGGACTGGGAGGAAAGATGATTTTCAGTAGTCAGGGACTGGGAGGAAAGATGATTTTCAGTAGTCAGGGACTGGGAGGAAAGATGATTTTCAGTAGTCAGGGACTGGGAGGAAAGATGATTTTCAGTAGTCAGGGACTGGGAGGAAAGATGATTTTCAGTAGCAGGGACTGGGAGGAAAGATGATTTTCAGTAGCAGGGACTGGGAGGAAAGATGATTTTCAGTAGTCAGGGACTGGGAGGAAAGATGATTTTCAGTAGTCAGGGACTGGGAGGAAAGATGATTTTCAGTAGTCAGGGACTGGGAGGAAAGATGATTTTCAGTAGTCAGGGACTGGGAGGAAAGATGAACGGAGAAATCCTTGATGAAAACCTGCTCTAAAGCACTCAGGACTGCAGACTGGGGCCAAGGTTCACCTTCCAACAGGAAAACAACCCTAAGCACACAGCCAAGACAATGCAAGACAATGCAGGAATGGCTTCAAGACAAGTCGGAGCGGCAGGTAGCCCAGTGATTAGAGCGTTGGACTAGTAACCGAAAGGTTGCTAGTTTGAATCCTTGAGCTGACAAGGCAAAGATCTGTCGTTCTGCCCCTGAACAGGCAGTTAACCCACTGTTCCTAGGCCATCATTGAAAAAAAGAATTTGTTCTTAACTGACTTGCCTAGTTCCATTAAGGTAAAAAAAAAACTATTATTAAAAAGTCTCTGAATGTCATTGAGTGGCCCAGCCAGAGCCTGGACTTAAACAGGATTGAACATCTCTGGCGAGACCTGAAAATATCTGCGCAGTGACTCACCCAATCCAACCTGACAGAGCTTCAAAGGATCTGCAGAGAAGAATGGGAAAAACTCCACAAATACAGGTGTTCCAAGCGTCATACCCAAGAAGACTCGAGGCTGTAATCGCTGCCAACTGCTGGCCTTTGGGCTCCCCTCAACAAATACCTAATTTATAGGCACTTCGGAGCTTCGTCTACTTCAACCGCAAGAGGGCACTGTGAATTTTCCCACCAGCTCAGTTCTGACACATTTCCATGCTTGTTAACTTCAGCAGTTATCGTAAACATGGCGGACTGTGGAGAAGCAGGTGAGTCTGAAATGACAGCTGTCAACATACTTTAAATAAAAACACACTAGGTACAGCTCTGGCTACAATATCACGGAATTAACTAACGTGGCAGCTCGTCTGCTGTGAATGTTGTCCATGTTACAGCAGAGTTGTAATTAGCTCGCTAACTATCGTTAGCCTGGGAAGTGATGGGCTAGTAGCTAACGTTAGCCTGAGAAGTGATGGGCTGGTAGCTAACGTTAGCCTGGGAAGTGATTGGTCTCGTAGCTAACGTTAGCGTGAGAAGTGATGGGCTAGTAGCTAACGTTAGCGTGAGAAGTGATGGGCTAGTAGCTAACGTTAGCGTGAGAAGTGATGGGCTGGTAGCTAACGTTAGCCTGAGAAGTGATGGGCTAGTAGCTAACGTTAGCCTGAGAAGTGATGGGCTAGTAGCTAACGTTAGCCTGAGAAGTGATGGGCTAGTAGCTAACGTTAGCCTGAGAAGTGATGGGCTGGTAGCTAACGTTAGCCTGTGGCTTCACTGTTACATGTTGCCGATTCATATTGCATCATTCATGTTGGTTGTTACTTGAACCACCATAGTTAAACACGCTTTTACTCGTTGACTAGTTTTAGGCTGGTTATTTCTGTACAGCACTTTGTGACATCAGCTGACTGTAAGAAGGGCTTTATAAATACATTTGATTGATAGTTTATGCACACGAACCTTAGATACCGAGCCAGTTAAAGTTAGTAGCTAATTTGCTAACCTGTCTGTCTATATTTAGCCAGTTAAAGCTATAAGGCTAGTTAGCTACCTACCTGGCTAGTTAGCTACCTACCTGGCTAGTTAGCTACCTACCTGGCTAGTTAGCTACCTACCTGGCTAGTTAGCCACCGACCTGGCTAATTATCTAGCAAGATCGCACTGTCAGCTGGATGTAAATGCAACTTCGTCGTCATCACGACACTGTTACAGATGGACCTGTGAAGAAAGATGACATCGTACGCGCTAAAGTAAGTATCATTCTAAACCAAAAGTTAATTCAGTTTTTCCAAGTGACAAAAATGTCATGAAATGGACAATATTGTCAATAGCATACATGTTGTCCACTGTCCAACTCGCTAACCAGTGTTTCTTCCTGTTGTTAATCCGCATCACTTTTAGAATGAAGGGAAGGAGTTGACCAAAGAGGAGAAGCAACGGCTGAGGAAAGAGAAGAAACACCAGAAGAAACAGAAGGATGAGAAGCGCCCATCAGAAAGAGTGAAGGAAAAGAAGCCTGTCGCTCCATCACAACCTGTGGCAACACAACCCCCAACACAGAAAGGTGTTCTAGTCTGGTTCCATATTTTATCTTCCATGCTGTAACCTACTCTTCTACTGTTGTCAACATGTCTTAAATGTTCTACTTGTGGTCTGATTGTATCATTTTATATCTTTGGAAAAACAAATACCAATAGTTGTTGACTAATTTCCATAAAGTGCTAGCTTTCTTCATTGGTCCATTTACCCATGAATCCTATCCAGCATCCACTTCATTGGTCAATGCACCTGTCTGTCTCTGTCCCCAGCTCCCACAGTGTTACCTGCCTCTGCACCAATACCTGTGCCTGTCTCAGGAGCTCCCTCCTACTCCTCTCCTGCCCCCTCCCCAGCAGACAAGCCAGCCAAAAGCAGAGCTGAGCAGAAGGCAGAGAGGAGAGCAAGGCAGGAAGCTGATAGAGCCTCTAAACAACAGAGTTGCTCCTCCAGCAGCAAGACCAAGGCCCCTCCAAGTGAACTAAACCCAGGTACAACACGACTTCTGCTGGTGGACCTGTGGAGCACCTTGTTGACTTGTGATATGATGTATCTTATTGTCCTAGAGGGGAAATTACTTGGACAATTAAAGAGTGCAGCTTCTTTCATAGACATGCATACAATCAACATATAATTACCCCCTCATCACACCCCCCTCTCCTCATTATACCCCCTCCCCCATCATCACCCCCCCCCCCTCCTCATCTTAACCCCCCCATACATCACCATACACACAAGTGAATGAGTTGATGCCAGGACAGGCTGTGACTAGGGGACAGTTCTACATGATGAAGGTCCTACAGGACAGGCTGTGACTAGGGGACAGTTCTACATGATGAAGGCCCACAGGACAGGCTGTGACTAGGGGACAGTTCTACATGATGAAGGCCCACAGGACAGGCTCCAGTCTATTAGTCCCTTTAATCTGCCTCTTGACTTCTAAGGGTATCCCCTATTGAAAAATACATTGGACTTTTACAACGTGAAATAGTAAGTCCCATTTATTCAAAGATTGCTTCCTGTCCTTGTTAGTGGTGAAGAGACTTCCGGAACATGTCCAAGTGGACGACCCTGCAGTGGTGAAGAGACTGACCAAGAAGTTTGAAAGACAACAGGTTTGTGGCAATGTTATTGACATTATACAATATCCTGCTCTCTGTCCTCAAGGCACTGCTTGACTAGCAGGCTATCCAAACATTACTTACAGGAGTAGATTAAGGTTTAGTGCCTTCCTCACATTCAGATGTTTTGTTGTTGTTGTTGACCTAGTTGGGTCAGGGATTTGAACCAGCAACCTTTCGGGTTAGTGGCCCAACCTTCTTAACCGCTAGACTACCTGCCACTCCTAACTTGCTAGTACCACTGAGGTTAGTCATCTCAGTATAGATTTACATTGTCAGTGTTTCCCCTAGATTCATTTCCAGGCAAGGCGCACACAACCCCACAACAACATCCAGTGCCTTTTATAAACAGCATTATAAGGCTATATAATGGTCTGGGGAAACATTGGATTAGTTATACATGAAAATATAAACTCAGCAAAAAAAGAAACACCCCTTTTTCAGGACCTCGTCTTTCAAAGATCATTCGTAAAAATCCAAATAACTTCACAGATCTTCATTGTAAAGGATTTAAACACTGTTTCCTATGCTTGTTCAATGAACCATAAACAATTAATGCACATGCACCTGTGGAACGGTTGTTAAGACACTAACAGTTTACGACGGTAGGCAATTAAGGTAAGTTATGTAAACTTAGGCCTCTTTAGTGTCCTTTCTACTGATCCTGAAAAAAAACAAAAGAAAGATGCCCAGGGTCCCTGCTCATCTGCTTGAACGTGCCTTAGGCATGCTGCAAAGAGGCATGAGGACTGCAGATGTGCCAGGGAAATAAATTGCAATGTCCATACTGTGAGACGCCTAAGACAGCGATACAGGGAGACAGGACGGACAGCTGATCGTCCTCGCAGTGGCAGACCACATGTAACAACACCTGCACAGGATCGGTACATCAAAACATCACACCTGCGGGACAGGTACAGGATGGCAACAACAACTGCCCGAGTTACACCAGGAACGCACAATCAGTGCTCAGACTTTCCACAATAAGCTGAGAGAGGCTGGAATGCAGGCTTGTAGGCCTGTTGTAAGGCAGGTTCTCACCAGACATCACCGGCAACAGCGTCGCCTATGGGCACAAACCCACCGTCGCTGGACCAGACAGGACTGGCAAAACGTGCTCTTCACTGACGACTCGTGATTTTGTCTCACCAGGGGTGATGGTCGGATTCGCGTTTATAATCGGAGGAATGAGCGTTACACCGAGGCCTGTACTCTGGAGCGGGATCGATTTGGAGTTGGAGGGTCCGTCATGGTCTGGGGTGGTGTGTCACAGCATCATCGGGCTGAGCTTGTTGTCATTGCAGGCAATCTACGCTGTGTATTACAGGGAAGACATCCTCCTCCCTCATGTGGTACCCTTCCTGTAGGCTCATCCTGACATGACCCTCCCTCATGTGGTACCCTTCCTGCAGGCTCCTCCTGACATGACCCTCCCTCATGTGGTACCCTTCCTGCAGGCTCATCCTGACATGACCCTCCATCATGACAATGCCACCAGCCATACTGATTTTTCTGTGCGTGATTTCCTGCAAGACAGGAATGTCAGTGTTCTGCCTGGCCAGCGATGAGCCCGGATCTCAATCCCATTGAGCACGTCTAGGACCTGTTGGATCGGAGGGTGAGGGCTAGGACCATTCCCCCCCCCCCACCCAGAAATATCAGAGAACTTGCAGGTGTCTTGTTGGAAGAGTGGCAAGAACTGGCAAATCTGGTGCAGTCCATGAGGAGGAGATGCACTGCAGTACTTAATGCAGCTGGTGGCCACACCAGATACTGACTTTTGATTTTGAACCCCCCCCCTTTGTTCAGGGACACATTCCATTTCTGTTAGTCACATGTCTGTGGAACTTGTTTTGTTTGTCTCAGTTATTGAATCTTATGTTCATATAAATATTTACACAAGTTAAGTTTGCTGAAAATAAACAGTGAGTGTTTATTTTTGTTTTGCTGATTTTATAAGCATCAAGCTAAACTTCACAGCACTAACTACCTGTGCTTCTATTCATTTAGCCTCATGTTTTTTCCAGACGCACGGCGCCACCTATAAAGGTACCAGGTATCAAGGTTCAACTTGTTAAGTTTTGATGTTTACCGTTTTGGTCAAATCAAATTTTATTGGTCACATACACATGGTTAGTAGATGTTATTGGTCACACGGTTAGCAGATGTTATTGGTCACATGGTTAGTAGATGTTATTGGTCACATGGTTAGTAGATGTTATTGGTCACATGGTTAGCAGATGTTATTGGTCACATGGTTAGCAGATGTTATTGGTCACATGGTTAGTAGATGTTATTGGTCACATGGTTAGTAGATGTTATTGGTCACATGGTTAGTAGATGTTATT
This sequence comes from Oncorhynchus kisutch, assembly GCF_002021735.2. Taxonomy (NCBI): domain Eukaryota; kingdom Metazoa; phylum Chordata; class Actinopteri; order Salmoniformes; family Salmonidae; genus Oncorhynchus; species Oncorhynchus kisutch. The sequence goes on along the minus strand of NC_034185.2, from coordinate 4,918,871 downwards.
GGTCACATGGTTAGTAGATGTTATTGGTCACATGGTTAGCAGATGTTATTGGTCACATACACATGGTTAGCAGATGTTATTGGTCACATGGTTAGCAGATGTTATTGGTCACATACACATGGTTAGCAGATGTTAATGGTCACATGGTTAGCAGATGTTATTGGTCACATACACATGGTTAGCAGATGTTATTGGTCACATACACATGGTTAGCAGATGTTAATGGTCACATGGTTAGCAGATGTTAATGGTCACATGGTTAGCAGATGTTAATGGTCACATGGTTAGCAGATGTTAATGGTCACATGGTTAGCAGATGTTAATGGTCACATACACATGGTTAGCAGATGTTATTGGTCACATACACATGGTTAGCAGATGTTAATGGTCACATGGTTAGCAGATGTTAATGGTCACATGGTTAGCAGATGTTAATGGTCACATGGTTAGCAGATGTTAATGGTCACATGGTTAGCAGATGTTAATGGTCACATGGTTAGCAGATGTTAATGGTCACATACACATGGTTAGCAGATGTTAATGGTCACATGGTTAGCAGATGTTAATGGTCACATACACATGGTTAGCAGATGTTATTGGTCACATACACATGGTTAGCAGATGTTAATGGTCACATACACATGGTTAGCAGATGTTATTGGTCACATACACATGGTTAGCAGATGTTAATGGTCACATGGTTAGCAGATGTTAATGGTCACATGGTTAGCAGATGTTAATGGTCACATGGTTAGCAGATGTTAATGGTCACATACACATGGTTAGCAGATGTTAATGGTCACATACACATGGTTAGCAGATGTTAATGGTCACATGGTTAGCAGATGTTAATGGTCACATACACATGGTTAGCAGATGTTATTGGTCACATACACATGGTTAGCAGATGTTAATGGTCACATACACATGGTTAGCAGATGTTATTGGTCACATACACATGGTTAGCAGATGTTAATGGTCACATACACATGGTTAGCAGATGTTATTGGTCACATACACATGGTTAGCAGATGTTATTGGTCACATACACATGGTTAGCAGATGTTATATTGGTCACATACACATGGTTAGCAGATGTTATTGGTCACATACACATGGTTAGTAGATGTTATTGGTCACATACACATGGTTAGCAGATGTTATTGGTCACATACACATGGTTAGCAGATGTTATTGGTCACATACACATGGTTAGCAGATGTTAATGCGAGTGTAGCGAAATGCTTGTGCTTCTAGTTCCGACAATGCAGTAATAACCAACAAGTAATCTAGCTAACAATTCCAAAACTACTACCTTATAGACACAAGTGTAAGGGGATAAAGAATATGTACATAATGATATATGAGTGAGTGATGGTACAGAGCGGCATAGGCAAGATACAGTAGATGGTATTGAGTACAGTATATACATATGAGATGAGTATGTAAACAAAGTGGCATTGTTTAAAGTGGCTAGTGATACATGTATTACATAAAGATGCAGTAGATGATATAGAGTACAGTATATGCGTATACATATGAGATGAATAATGTAGGGTATGTAAACATTATATTAGGTAGCATTGTTTAAAGTGGCTAGTGATATATTTTACATTTCCCATCAATTCCCATTATTAAAGTGGCTGGAGTTGAGTCAGTGTGTTGGCAGCAGCCACTCAATGTTAGTGGAGGCTGTTTAACAGTCTGATGGCCTTGAGATAGAAGCTGTTTTTCAGTCTCTCGGTCCCAGCTTTGATGCACCTGTACTGACCTCGCCTTCTGGATGATAGCGGGGTGAACAGGCAGTGGCTCGGGTGGTTGTTGACCTTGATGATTTTTATGGACTTCCTGTGACATCGCGTGGTGTAGGTGTCCTGGAGGGCAGGTAGTTTGCCCCCGGTGATGCGTTGTACAGACCTCACTACCCTCTGGAGAGCCTTACGGTTGTGGGCGGAGCAGTTGCCGTACCAGGCGGTGATACAGCCCGACAGGATGCTCTCGATTGTGCATCTGTAGAAGTTTGAGTGCTTTTGGTGACAAGCCAAATTTCTTCAGCCTCCTGAGGTTGACGAGGCGCTGCTGCATGGTTAGCAGATGTTATTGGTCACATGGTTAGCAGATGTTATTGGTCACATGGTTAGCAGATGTTATTGGTCACATACACATGGTTAGCAGATGTTAATGGTCACATACACATGGTTAGCAGATGTTATTGATCACATGGTTAGCAGATGTTACTGGTCACATATACACATGGTTAGCAGATGTTATTGGTCACATGGTTAGTAGATGTTATTGGTCACATACACATGGTTAGCAGAAGTTAATGGTCACATGGTTAGCAGATGTTATTGGTCACATGGTTAGCAGATGTTAATGGTCACATGGTTAGCAGATGTTATTGGTCACATGGTTAGCAGATGTTATTGGTCACATGGTTAGCAGATGTTATTGATCACATGGTTAGCAGATGTTACTGGTCACATATACACATGGTTAGCAGATGTTATTGGTCACATGGTTAGTAGATGTTATTGGTCACATACACATGGTTAGCAGAAGTTAATGGTCACATGGTTAGCATATGTTATTGGTCACATGGTTAGCAGATGTTAATGGTCACATGGTTAGCAGATGTTATTGGTCACATGGTTAGCAGATGTTATTGGTCACATGGTTAGCAGATGTTATTGGTCACATGGTTAGCAGATGTTATTGGTCACATGGTTAGCAGATGTTATTGGTCACATGGTTATGTTATTGGTCACATGGTTAGCAGATGTTATTGGTCACATACACATGGTTAGCAGATGTTATTGGTCACATACACATGGTTAGCAGATGTTATTGGTCACATACACATGGTTAGCAGATGTTATTGGTCACATACACATGGTTAGCAGATGTTAATGGTCACGTACACATGGTTAGCAGATGTTATTGGTCACGTACACATGGTTAGCAGATGTTATTGGTCACGTACACATGGTTAGCAGATGTTATTGGTCACATACACATGGTTAGCAGATGTTAATGGTCACATGGTTAGCAGATGTTAATGGTCACATGGTTAGCAGATGTTAATGGTCACATGGTTAGCAGATGTTAATGGTCACATGGTTAGCAGATGTTATTGGTCACATGGTTAGTAGATGTTATTGGTCACATGGTTAGCAGATGTTATTGGTCACATACACATGGTTAGCAGATGTTATTGGTCACATGGTTAGCAGATGTTATTGGTCACATACACATGGTTAGCAGATGTTAATGGTCACATGGTTAGCAGATGTTATTGGTCACATACACATGGTTAGCAGATGTTATTGGTCACATACACATGGTTAGCAGATGTTATTGGTCACATACACATGGTTAGCAGATGTTATTGGTCACATACACATGGTTAGCAGATGTTATTGGTCACATACACATGGTTAGCAGATGTTATTGGTCACATACACATGGTTAGCAGATGTTATTGGTCACATACACATGGTTAGCAGATGTTAATGGTCACATGGTTAGCAGATGTTAATGGTCACATGGTTAGCAGATGTTAATGGTCACATGGTTAGCAGATGTTAATGGTCACATACACATGGTTAGCAGATGTTAATGGTCACATACACATGGTTAGCAGATGTTATTGGTCACATACACATGGTTAACAGATGTTAATGGTCACATGGTTAGCAGATGTTAATGGTCACACGGTTAGCAGATGTTAATGGTCACATGGTTAGCAGATGTTAATGGTCACATGGTTAGCAGATGTTAATGGTCACATACACATGGTTAGCAGATGTTAATGGTCACATACACATGGTTAGCAGATGTTAATGGTCACATGGTTAGCAGATGTTAATGGTCACATGGTTAGCAGATGTTAATGGTCACATACACATGGTTAGCAGATGTTATTGGTCACATACACATGGTTAGCAGATGTTAATGGTCACATACACATGGTTAGCAGATGTTATTGGTCACATACACATGGTTAGCAGATGTTATTGGTCACATACACATGGTTAGCAGATGTTAATGGTCACATACACATGGTTAGCAGATGTTATTGGTCACATACACATGGTTAGCAGATGTTATTGGTCACATACACATGGTTAGCAGATGTTATATTGGTCACATACACATGGTTAGCAGATGTTATTGGTCACATACACATGGTTAGTAGATGTTATTGGTCACATACACATGGTTAGCAGATGTTATTGGTCACATACACATGGTTAGCAGATGTTATTGGTCACATACACATGGTTAGCAGATGTTAATGCGAGTGTAGCGAAATGCTTGTGCTTCTAGTTCCGACAATGCAGTAATAACCAACAAGTAATCTAGCTAACAATTCCAAAACTACTACCTTATAGACACAAGTGTAAGGGGATAAAGAATATGTACATAATGATATATGAGTGAGTGATGGTACAGAGCGGCATAGGCAAGATACAGTAGATGGTATTGAGTACAGTATATACATATGAGATGAGTATGTAAACAAAGTGGCATTGTTTAAAGTGGCTAGTGATACAAGTATTACATAAAGATGCAGTAGATGATATAGAGTACAGTATATGCGTATACATATGAGATGAATAATGTAGGGTATGTAAACATTATATTAGGTAGCATTGTTTAAAGTGGCTAGTGATATATTTTACATTTCCCATCAATTCCCATTATTAAAGTGGCTGGAGTTGAGTCAGTGTGTTGGCAGCAGCCACTCAATGTTAGTGGAGGCTGTTTAACAGTCTGATGGCCTTGAGATAGAAGCTGTTTTTCAGTCTCTCGGTCCCAGCTTTGATGCACCTGTACTGACCTCGCCTTCTGGATGATAGCGGGGTGAACAGGCAGTGGCTCGGGTGGTTGTTGACCTTGATGATTTTTATGGACTTCCTGTGACATCGCGTGGTGTAGGTGTCCTGGAGGGCAGGTAGTTTGCCCCCGGTGATGCGTTGTACAGACCTCACTACCCTCTGGAGAGCCTTACGGTTGTGGGCGGAGCAGTTGCCGTACCAGGCGGTGATACAGCCCGACAGGATGCTCTCGATTGTGCATCTGTAGAAGTTTGAGTGCTTTTGGTGACAAGCCAAATTTCTTCAGCCTCCTGAGGTTGACGAGGCGCTGCTGCATGGTTAGCAGATGTTATTGGTCACATGGTTAGCAGATGTTATTGGTCACATGGTTAGCAGATGTTATTGGTCACATACACATGGTTAGCAGATGTTAATGGTCACATACACATGGTTAGCAGATGTTATTGATCACATGGTTAGCAGATGTTACTGGTCACATATACACATGGTTAGCAGATGTTATTGGTCACATGGTTAGTAGATGTTATTGGTCACATACACATGGTTAGCAGAAGTTAATGGTCACATGGTTAGCAGATGTTATTGGTCACATGGTTAGCAGATGTTAATGGTCACATGGTTAGCAGATGTTATTGGTCACATGGTTAGCAGATGTTATTGGTCACATGGTTAGCAGATGTTATTGATCACATGGTTAGCAGATGTTACTGGTCACATATACACATGGTTAGTAGATGTTAGTGGTCACATGGTTAGTAGATGTTATTGGTCACATACACATGGTTAGCAGAAGTTAATGGTCACATGGTTAGCATATGTTATTGGTCACATGGTTAGCAGATGTTAATGGTCACATGGTTAGCAGATGTTATTGGTCACATGGTTAGCAGATGTTATTGGTCACATGGTTAGCAGATGTTATTGGTCACATGGTTAGCAGATGTTATTGGTCACATGGTTAGCAGATGTTATTGGTCACATGGTTAGCAGATGTTATTGGTCACATACACATGGTTAGCAGATGTTATTGGTCACATACACATGGTTAGCAGATGTTATTGGTCACATACACATGGTTAGCAGATGTTAATGGTCACGTACACATGGTTAGCAGATGTTATTGGTCACGTACACATGGTTAGCAGATGTTATTGGTCACGTACACATGGTTAGCAGATGTTATTGGTCACATACACATGGTTAGCAGATGTTAATGGTCACATGGTTAGCAGATGTTAATGGTCACATGGTTAGCAGATGTTAATGGTCACATGGTTAGCAGATGTTAATGGTCACATGGTTAGCAGATGTTAATGGTCACATGGTTAGCAGATGTTAATGGTCACATGGTTAGCAGATGTTATTGGTCACATGGTTAGCAGATGTTATTGGTCACATGGTTAGCAGATGTTATTGGTCACTTACACATGGTTAGCAGATGTTATTGGTCACATACACATGGTTAGCAGATGTTATTGGTCACATACACATGGTTAGCAGATGTTATTGGTCACGTACACATGGTTAGCAGATGTTAATGGTCACGTACACATGGTTAGCAGATGTTAATGGTCACGTACACATGGTTAGCGGATGTTAATGGTCACGTACACATGGTTAGCGGATGTTAATGGTCACGTACACATGGTTAGCAGATGTTATTGGTCACGTACACATGGTTAGCAGATGTTATTGGCCACATGGTTAGCAGATGTTAATGGTCACATGGTTAGCAGATGTTAATGGTCACATGGTTAGCAGATGTTAATGGTCACATGGTTAGCAGATGTTATTGATCACATGGTTAGCAGATGTTATTGGTCACATGGTTAGCAGATGTTAATGGTCACATGGTTAGCAGATGTTATTGGTCACATTCACAACCTTTTACCTATTCCATATTTTGTTGTGTTATAAATTAAATACAATTCAAATGTATCTACACAAAATACTCTTGTCAAACTGGTTAAATAATCTCTTAACATAAAAAAAAAGTGTGTAATAAATCCCTAATATATCTTGTTTTAGATAAGTATTCAACCCCCTGAGTCAATACATGTTAGAGTCAGCTTTTTAATTACAGCTGTGAGTCTTTCTGGGTAAGTCTCTAAGAGCTTTTCACATCTGGATTGAACAATATTATCAAAAGAAAATTCAAGCTTTGTAAAGTTGGTTGTTAATCATTGCTGGACAGCCATTTTCAAGTCTTGCAAAAAAAGTCCAACTATAACTAGTCCACTCAGGAAGATTCAATGTCATCTTGGTAAGCAACTTCAGTGTCGATTTGTCCAGCTGAAAGGTGAATTTGTCTCCCAGTGTCTGTTGGAAAGCAGACTGAACTAGGATTTTGCCTGTGCTTATCTCTATTCCATTTCTTTTTATCCTGAAAAACTCCCAAGTCTTTGGCGATGACAAGTATACCCATAAGATGATGCAGCCACCACCATGCTTGAAAATATAGAGTGGTACAATGTGTTGTATTGGATTTGCCCCAAACATAATGCTCTCTATTCAGGAAAAACAGTTAATTTCTTTGCCACATGTTTTGCAGTTTTACTTTAGTGCCTTTTTGCAAACAGGATGCATGTTTTGGAATATTTGTATTCTGTAAAGGCTTCCTTCTTTTCACTCTGTCATTTAGGTTAGTATTGTGGTGTAACTTCAATGTTGTTGTTCCGTCCTCAGTTTCCTCCGATCACAGCCATTAAACTCTGTAACTGTTTTAAAGTCACCATTGGCCTCATGGTGAAATCCCTGAGTGGTTTCTTTCCTCTCCGGCAACTGAGTTAGGAAGGACACCTTTATCTTTGTAGTGACTGGGTGTATTGATACACCATCCAAAGTGTAATTAAGAACTTCACCATGCTCAAAGGGATATTAGGTAGGCCGTCATTGTAAATAAGAATTTGTTCTTAACTGACTTGCCTAGTTAAATAAATATATATATATTCTGTTGGAAAACCTCCCTGTTTTTGTGGTTGAATCTGTGTTTGAAATTCACTGCTCGACGGAGGGACCTTACTGTCTGTATGTGGGATACGAAGATGAGGCAGTCATTCAAAAATCCTGTTAAACACTATTGCACACACTGAGACCATGCTATTGATTATGTGACAACGGGGTTTAAAACCTTATTGACTCAAGACATTTCAGCTTTTCATTTTTAATTCATTTGTAAACAGAAAAAAATAACATGATTCCACTTTGACATTTTGGGGTATTGTGTGTAGGCCAGAGACACAAACAAAATGTGGAACAAGTCAAGGGATGTGATTACTTTCTGTATGGTGTGTGTGTGTGTTTCAGATCCCCCTACGATCTGACTATGACTACAAAGTCAGCCTGTTCTCTCACCTGCACCAGTACAGCCGCAAAGCCCCCCTCACCCAGCAACTCAGGTAACTTCCTACCTGCCCCTACCCAGAGCCCCCCTCACCCAGCAACTTGGGTAACTACTTACCTGCCCCTTCTAGTTGGCACGTTGTGGTTTTTGTCTCAACCATCTGAAGTTGAAGCTGAGCCAATCAAAGGACTTGGGCGTGGAGAACAAATCTCTAGCTCTCCGCTCCGGCTCGGACCCGTGTAGTCATATTTCCACATAGACGCCTATTAATTAGAATAATCATTACCCCTAAATTTAACTTAGAAAGTCATTGAGACCACCTCCAAGTCATTTATGATCAGGAAATGGCAGTTACAGGTTTTTCAAAAAACGCTAAACGCTCCAACTTCCTGAGGGGTAAGTTGACGGACCCCCCCCTCCTCCAGACCTCCCTATTCCCAACGTTCGGCCTACATCAGCACCACCTCGTCAGAATACCCTAGGGAGAACTCTGGGGTGTATTCAATCAGCAAATCTGTTTCAAAGCGTTTCTTAAACTGAAGCAAACTGAGCAAAACGCGGAGGGACTTACCTAAATTTGTCAAATAGAAATTTGTTTTAGTTGCAAAACGTTCCTGTTTGGATCATTTACTGATAGTTGCTTCTAACACCGATATACACTGATAGCTTGTATCTTTTTGACGGTATCTGTAATTGTTCTGTCTGTCAGCATACCCTCTACAGTGATCCACCCCTCCATCGTGCGGTTGGGTCTGCAGTACTCCCAGGGTATCGTGGTGGGATCCAACGCTCGCTCTGTAGCCCTGCTCCACGCCTTCAAACAGGTACAGTACTACTGACCCCAGGCCTGCTCTTAGTTCTAATCCTCCTCGGCTGTATGGCTACTTCAGATAAACGTGTACAGTACTACTGACCCCAGGCCTGCTCTTAGTTCTAATCCTCCTCGGCTGTATATCTAAAGTAGCCAAACGGGTACAGTACTACTGACCCCAGGCCTGCTCTTAGTTCTAATCCTCCTCGGCTGTATGGCTACTTCAGATAAACGGGTACAGTACTACTGACCCCAGGCCTGCTCTTAGTTCTAATCCTCCTCGGCTGTATGGCTACTTCAGATAAACGGGTACAGTACTACTGACCCCAGGCCTGCTCTTAGTTCTAATCCTCCTCGGCTGTATATCTAAAGTAGCCAAACGGGTACAGTACTACTGACCCCAGGCCTGCTCTTAGTTCTAATCCTCCTCGGCTGTATATCTAAAGTAGCCAAACGGGTACAGTACTACTGACCCCAGGCCTGCTCTTAGTTCTAATCCTCCTCGGCTGTATATCTAAAGTAGCCAAACGGGTACAGTACTACTGACCCCAGGCCTGCTCTTAGTTCTAATCCTCCTCGGCTGTATATCTAAAGTAGCCAAACAGGTACAGTACTACTGACCCCAGGCCTGCTCTTAGTTCTAATCCTCCTCGGCTGTATATCTAAAGTAGCCAAACGGGTACAGTACTACTGACCCCAGGCCTGCTCTTAGTTCTAATCCTCCTCGGCTGTATATCTAAAGTAGCCAAACGGGTACAGTACTACTGACCCCAGGCCTGCTCTTAGTTCTAATCCTCCTCGGTTGTATAATTAACATTTTAAATGGTCTTTCAAGTCAATCCACTGTTTTAACCATTTCGGTGGTGATCTCTGTCCCGTCCGTACAGGTGATCAGGGACTATACTACTCCTCCTAATGAGGAGCTGGCCAGAGACCTGGTCAACAAGCTCAAGCCCTATATCAGGTACAGGATCTACAGCCTATTTCTCAAATCATCATCTCCAGGGCTCCACATTAACGTTCTCTTGTCCAGGACAAGTTTTTTATTTTTTTTATTTATAAAAAAATGATGTTCATGCAGGTAGTCTAGTGGTTAGAGTGTAGAGGCGGCACGGTAGCCTAGTGGTTAGAGTGTAGAGGCGGCAGGTAGTCTAGTGGTTAGAGTGTAGAGGTGGTACGGTAGTCTAGTGGTTAGAGTGTAGAGGAGGCACGGTAGTCTAGTGGTTAGAGTGTAGAGGAGGCAGGTAGTCTAGTGGTTAGAGTGTAGAGGTGGCAGGTAGTCTAGTGGTTAGAGTGTAGAGGAGGCAGGTAGTCTAGTGGTTAGAGTGTAGAGGAGGCACGGTAGTCTAGTGGTTAGAGTGTAGAGGCGGCAGGTAGTCTAGTGGTTAGAGTGTAGAGGCGGCAGGTAGTCTAGTGGTTAGAGTGTAGAGGAGGCAGGTAGCCTAGTGGTTAGAGTGTAGAGGTGGCAGGTAGCCTAGTGGTTAGAGTGTAGAGGAGGCACGGTAGTCTAGTGGTTAGAGTGTAGAGGAGGCAGGTAGCCTAGTGGTTAGAGTGTAGAGGAGGCAGGTAGTCTAGTGGTTAGAGTGTAGAGGAGGCAGGTAGTCTAGTGGTTAGAGTGTAGAGGTGGCAGGTAGTCTAGTGGTTAGAGTGTAGAGGAGGCAGGTAGTCTAGTGGTTAGAGTGTAGAGGAGGCACGGTAGTCTAGTGGTTAGAGTGTAGAGGCGGCAGGTAGTCTAGTGGTTAGAGTGTAGAGGCGGCAGGTAGTCTAGTGGTTAGAGTGTAGAGGAGGCAGGTAGTCTAGTGGTTAGAGTGTAGAGGTGGCAGGTAGTCTAGTGGTTAGAGTGTAGAGGAGGCAGGTAGTCTAGTGGTTAGAGTGTAGAGGTGGCAGGTAGTCTAGTGGTTAGAGTGTAGAGGTGGCAGGTAGTCTAGTGGTTAGAGTGTAGAGGCGGCAGGTAGTCTAGTGGTTAGAGTGTAGAGGCGGCAGGTAGTCTAGTGGTTAGAGTGTAGAGGCGGCAGGTAGTCTAGTGGTTAGAGTGTAGAGGTGGCAGGTAGTCTAGTGGTTAGAGTGTAGAGGAGGCACGGTAGTCTAGTGGTTAGAGTGTAGAGGCGGCAGGTAGTCTAGTGGTTAGAGTGTAGAGGAGGCAGGTAGTCTAGTGGTTAGAGTGTAGAGGTGGCAGGTAGTCTAGTGGTTAGAGTGTAGAGGAGGCAGGTAGTCTAGTGGTTAGAGTGTAGAGGTGGCAGGTAGTCTAGTGGTTAGAGTGTAGAGGTGGCAGGTAGTCTAGTGGTTAGAGTGTAGAGGTGGCAGGTAGTCTAGTGGTTAGAGTGTAGAGGCAGCACGGTAGTCTAGTGGTTAGAGTGTAGAGGTGGCAGGTAGTCTAGTGGTTAGAGTGTAGAGGAGGTACGGTAGTCTAGTGGTTAGAGTGTAGAGGTGGTACGGTAGTCTAGTGGTTAGAGTGTAGAGGTGGCAGGTAGTCTAGTGGTTAGAGTGTAGAGGTGGCAGGTAGTCTAGTGGTTAGAGTGTAGAGGAGGCAGGTAGTCTAGTGGTTAGAGTGTAGAGGTGGCAGGTAGTCTAGTGGTTAGAGTGTAGAGGTGGCAGGTAGTCTAGTGGTTAGAGTGTAGAGGAGGCAGGTAGTCTAGTGGTTAGAGTGTAGAGGAGGCAGGTAGTCTAGTGGTTAGAGTGTAGAGGTGGCAGGTAGTCTAGTGGTTAGAGTGTAGAGGAGGCAGGTAGTCTAGTGGTTAGAGTGTAGAGGTGGCAGGTAGTCTAGTGGTTAGAGTGTAGAGGAGGCAGGTAGTCTAGTGGTTAGAGTGTAGAGGAGGCAGGTAGTCTAGTGGTTAGAGTGTAGAGGTGGCAGGTAGTCTAGTGGTTAGAGTGTAGAGGTGGCAGGTAGTCTAGTGGTTAGAGTGTAGAGGAGGCAGGTAGCCTAGTGGTTAGAGTGTAGAGGAGGCAGGTAGCCTAGTGGTTAGAGTGTAGAGGCAGCACGGTAGTCTAGTGGTTAGAGTGTAGAGGAGGCAGGTAGTCTAGTGGTTAGAGTGTAGAGGCGGCAGGTAGTCTAGTGGTTAGAGTGTAGAGGAGGCAGGTAGTCTAGTGGTTAGAGTGTAGAGGAGGCAGGTAGTCTAGTGGTTAGAGTGTAGAGGTGGCAGGTAGTCTAGTGGTTAGAGTGTAGAGGAGGCAGGTAGTCTAGTGGTTAGAGTGTGGAGGAGGCAGGGTAGTCTAGTGGTTAGAGTGTAGAGGAGGCAGGTAGTCTAGTGGTTAGAGTGTAGAGGCGGCAGGTAGTCTAGTGGTTAGAGTGTAGAGGCGGCAGGTAGTCTAGTGGTTAGAGTGTAGAGGAGGCAGGTAGTCTAGTGGTTAGAGTGTAGAGGAGGCACGGTAGTCTAGTGTTAGAGTGTAGAGGCGGCAGGTAGTCTAGTGGTTAGAGTGTAGAGGCGGCAGGTAGTCTAGTGGTTAGAGTGTAGAGGCGGCAGGTAGTCTAGTGGTTAGAGTGTAGAGGCGGCAGGTAGCCTAGTGGTTAGAGTGTAGAGGCGGCAGGTAGTCTAGTGGTTAGAGTGTAGAGGCGGCAGGTAGTCTAGTGGTTAGAGTGTAGAGGCGGCAGGTAGTCTAGTGGTTAGAGTGTAGAGGAGGCACGGTAGTCTAGTGGTTAGAGTGTAGAGGAGGCACGGTAGTCTAGTGGTTAGAGTGTAGAGGTGGTACGGTAGTCTAGTGGTTAGAGTGTAGAGGTGGCAGGTAGTCTAGTGGTTAGAGTGTAGAGGTGGCAGGTAGTCTAGTGGTTAGAGTGTAGAGGAGGCAGGTAGTCTAGTGGTTAGAGTGTAGAGGTGGCAGGTAGTCTAGTGGTTAGAGTGTAGAGGTGGCAGGTAGTCTAGTGGTTAGAGTGTAGAGGAGGCAGGTAGTCTAGTGGTTAGAGTGTAGAGGAGGCAGGTAGTCTAGTGGTTAGAGTGTAGAGGTGGCAGGTAGTCTAGTGGTTAGAGTGTAGAGGAGGCAGGTAGTCTAGTGGTTAGAGTGTAGAGGTGGCAGGTAGTCTAGTGGTTAGAGTGTAGAGGAGGCAGGTAGTCTAGTGGTTAGAGTGTAGAGGAGGCAGGTAGTCTAGTGGTTAGAGTGTAGAGGTGGCAGGTAGTCTAGTGGTTAGAGTGTAGAGGTGGCAGGTAGTCTAGTGGTTAGAGTGTAGAGGAGGCAGGTAGCCTAGTGGTTAGAGTGTAGAGGAGGCAGGTAGCCTAGTGGTTAGAGTGTAGAGGCAGCACGGTAGTCTAGTGGTTAGAGTGTAGAGGAGGCAGGTAGTCTAGTGGTTAGAGTGTAGAGGCGGCAGGTAGTCTAGTGGTTAGAGTGTAGAGGAGGCAGGTAGTCTAGTGGTTAGAGTGTAGAGGAGGCAGGTAGTCTAGTGGTTAGAGTGTAGAGGTGGCAGGTAGTCTAGTGGTTAGAGTGTAGAGGAGGCAGGTAGTCTAGTGGTTAGAGTGTGGAGGAGGCAGGTAGTCTAGTGGTTAGAGTGTAGAGGAGGCAGGTAGTCTAGTGGTTAGAGTGTAGAGGCGGCAGGTAGTCTAGTGGTTAGAGTGTAGAGGAGGCAGGTAGTCTAGTGGTTAGAGTGTAGAGGAGGCAGGTAGTCTAGTGGTTAGAGTGTAGAGGAGGCACGGTAGTCTAGTGGTTAGAGTGTAGAGGCGGCAGGTAGTCTAGTGGTTAGAGTGTAGAGGCGGCAGGTAGTCTAGTGGTTAGAGTGTAGAGGCGGCAGGTAGTCTAGTGGTTAGAGTGTAGAGGCGGCAGGTAGCCTAGTGGTTAGAGTGTAGAGGCGGCAGGTAGTCTAGTGGTTAGAGTGTAGAGGCGGCAGGTAGTCTAGTGGTTAGAGTGTAGAGGCGGCAGGTAGTCTAGTGGTTAGAGTGTAGAGGAGGCACGGTAGTCTAGTGGTTAGAGTGTAGAGGAGGCACGGTAGTCTAGTGGTTAGAGTGTAGAGGCGGTACGGTAGTCTAGTGGTTAGAGTGTAGAGGCGGCAGGTAGTCTAGTGGTTAGAGTGTAGAGGCGGCAGGTAGTCTAGTGGTTAGAGTGTAGAGGCGGCAGGTAGTCTAGTGGTTAGAGTGTAGAGGAGGCACGGTAGTCTAGTGGTTAGAGTGTAGAGGAGGCACGGTAGTCTAGTGGTTAGAGTGTAGAGGGCGGCAGGTAGTCTAGTGGTTAGAGTGTAGAGGAGGCGGCAGGTAGTCTAGTGGTTAGAGTGTAGAGGAGGCACGGTAGTCTAGTGGTAGAGTGTAGAGGCGGCACGGTAGTCTAGTGGTTAGAGTGTAGAGGCGGCACGGTAGTCTAGTGGTTAGAGTGTAGAGGCGGCACGGTAGTCTAGTGGTTAGAGTGTAGAGGAGGCACGGTATTCTAGTGGTTAGAGTGTAGAAGCGGCACGGTAGTCTAGTGGTTAGAGTGTAGAGGAGGCACGGTAGTCTAGTGGTTAGAGTGTAGAGGAGGCACGGTAGTCTAGTGGTTAGAGTGTAGAGGCGGCACGGTAGTCTAGTGGTTAGAGTGTGGAGGCGGCACGGTAGTCTAGTGGTTAGAGTGTAGAGGAGGCACGGTAGTCTAGTGGTTAGTGTAGAGGCAGCACGGTAGTCTAGTGGTTAGAGTGTAGAGGAGGCACGGTAGTCTAGTGGTTAGAGTGTAGAGGAGGCACGGTAGTCTAGTGGTTAGAGTGTAGAGGCGGCACGGTAGTCTAGTGGTTAGAGTGTAGAGGAGGCACGGTAGTCTAGTGGTTAGAGTGTAGAGGAGGCACGGTAGTCTAGTGGTTAGAGTGTAGAGGAGGCACGGTAGTCTAGTGGTTAGAGTGTAGAGGAGGCACGGTAGTCTAGTGGTTAGAGTGTAGAGGAGGCACGGTAGTCTAGTGGTTAGAGTGTAGAGGCGGCAGGTAGTCTAGTGGTTAGAGTGTGGAGGTGGCACGGTAGTCTAGTGGTTAGAGTGTAGAAGCGGCACGGTAGTCTAGTGGTTAGAGTGTAGAGGAGGCACGGTAGTCTAGTGGTTAGAGTGTGGAGGCGGCACGGTAGTCTAGTGGTTAGAGTGTGGAGGCGACACGGTAGTCTAGTGGTTAGAGTGTGGAGGCGGCACGGTAGCCTAGTGGTTAGAGTGTGGAGGCGGCACGGTAGCCTAGTGGTTAGAGTGTAGAGGAGGCACGGTAGTCTAGTGGTTAGAGTGTAGAGGAGGCACGGTAGTCTAGTGGTTAGAGTGTAGAGGAGGCACGGTAGTCTAGTGGTTAGAGTGTGGAGGAGGCACGGTAGTCTAGTGGTTAGATTGTAGAGGAGGCAGGGTAGCCTAGTGGTTAGAGTGTAGAGGCGACAGTGGTTAGTAGCCTAGTGGTTAGAGTGTAGAGGCGACAGTGGTTAGTAGCCTAGTGGTTAGAGTGTAGAGGCGACAGTGGTTAGTAGTCTAGTGGTTAGAGTGTGGAGGTGGCACGGTAGTCTAGTGGTTAGAGTGTAGAGGCGGCACGGTAGTCTAGTGGTTAGAGTGTGGAGGTGGCACGGTAGTCTAGTGGTTAGAGTGTAGAGGAGGCACGGTAGTCTAGTGGTTAGTGTAGAGGCAGCACGGTAGTCTAGTGGTTAGAGTGTAGAGGAGGCACGGTAGTCTAGTGGTTAGAGTGTAGAGGAGGCACGGTAGTCTAGTGGTTAGAGTGTAAAGGCGGCACGGTAGTCTAGTGGTTAGAGTGTAGAGGAGGCACGGTAGTCTAGTGGTTAGAGTGTAGAGGAGGCACGGTAGTCTAGTGGTTAGAGTGTGGAGGTGGCACGGTAGTCTAGTGGTTAGAGTGTGGAGGTGGCACGGTAGCCTAGTGGTTAGAGTGTAGAGGCGACAGCGTAGCCTAGTGGTTAGAGTGTAGAGGCGACAGTGGTTAGTAGCCTAGTGGTTAGAGTGTAGAGGCGACGGTGGTTAGTAGCCTAGTGGTTAGAGTGTAGAGGCGACAGTGGTTAGTAGCCTAGTGGTTAGAGCGTAGAGGCGACAGTGGTTAGTAGCCTAGTGGTTAGTAGCCTAGTGGTTAGAGTGTAGAGGCGACAGTGGTTAGTAGTCTAGTGGTTAGAGTGTAGAGGCGGCAGGTAGTCTAGTGGTTAGAGCGTTGGACTAGTAAACCGAAAGGTTGCTAGATCGAATCCCTGAGCTGTCAGGGTAAAACATCTGTCATTCTGCCCCTGAACAAGGCAGTTAACCCACTGTTCCCCTGAACAAGGCAGTTAACCCACTGTTCCCCTGAACAAGGCAGTTAACCCACTGTTCCCCTGAACAAGGCAGTTAACCCACTGTTCCCCTGAACAAGGCAGTTAACCCACTGTTCCCCTGAACAAGGCAGTTAACCCACTGTTCCCCTGAACAAGGCAGTTAACCCACTGTTCCCCTGAACAAGGCAGTTAACCCACTGTTCCCCTGAACAAGGCAGTTAACCCACTGTTCCCCTGAACAAGGCAGTTAACCCACTGTTCCCCTGAACAAGGCAGTTAACCCACTGTTCCCCTGAACAAGGCAGTTAACCCACTGTTCCCCTGAACAAGGCAGTTAACCCACTGTTCCCCTGAACAAGGCAGTTAACCCACTGTTCCCCTGAACAAGGCAGTTAACCCACTGTTCCCCTGAACAAGGCAGTTAACCCACTGTTCCCCTGAACAAGGCAGTTAACCCACTGTTCCCCTGAACAAGGCAGTTAACCCACTGTTCCCCTGAACAAGGCAGTTAACCCCACTGTTCCCCTGAACAAGACAGTTAACCCCACTGTTCCCCTGAACAAGGCAGTTAACCCACTGTTCCCCTGAACAAGGCAGTTAACCCCACTGTTCCCCTGAACAAGGCAGTTAACCCACTGTTCCCCTGAACAAGGCAGTTAACCCACTGTTCCCCTGAACAAGGCAGTTAACCCACTGTTCCCCTGAACAAGGCAGTTAACCCCACTGTTCCCCTGAACAAGGCAGTTAACCCACTGTTCCCCTGAACAAGACAGTTAACCCCACTGTTCCCCTGAACAAGGCAGTTAACCCACTGTTCCCCTGAACAAGGCAGTTAACCCCACTGTTCCCCTGAACAAGGCAGTTAACCCACTGTTCCCCTGAACAAGGCAGTTAACCCACTGTTCCCCTGAACAAGGCAGTTAACCCCACTGTTCCCCTGAACAAGGCAGTTAACCCCACTGTTCCCCTGAACAAGGCAGTTAACCCACTGTTCCCCTGAACAAGACAGTTAACCCCACTGTTCCTAGGCCGTCATTGAAAATAAAAATGTGTTCTTAACTGACTTGCCTAGTTGAATAAAGGTAAAATGTAATGCACATAAATAAGCCTATAGGTTAAAGTATAGATGATATGTATATTGTATATTGTCTACAGCCTCATGTCCAACCGATGAGGGAGGAGCCACGAAAATGTAGCAAACTTTAACGAGACTTTTAGTGATATAAATATTGGCAAAACAACTAGTCATGTTTAACATACAATGAACATAAATGTCTAACATTATGTCGACGTACTTGAGGCACAGTTTGTTCAGATCAAATACACAAGAGCGGAGAATGAAGGACAGTGCCTGTTGGCTCACTGGACATCACCCACCTTGAATCTGAGCAGAGGCGCTCAGCATTTTGGAAACTATTTAAACCATCAACTTAATTGTATAAAACATGGATGTTTTATGTCATTTTTTTTATGAAGCATGTCTTGCGTAGCCTAGCCTAAGTAGCCTAGCCAAAGTAGCCTAGCCTAAGTAGCCTAGCCTAAGTAGCCTAGCCAAAGTAGCCTAGCCAAAGTAGCCTAGCCAAAGTAGCCTAGCCAAAGTAGCCTAGCCTAAGTAGCCTAGCCTAAGTAGCCTAGCCTAAGTAGCCTAGCCTAAGTAGCCAAGCCAAAGTAGCCTAGCCAAAGTAGCCTAGCCAAAGTAGCCTAGCCAAAGTAGCCTAGTCTAAGTAGCCTAGCCTAAGTAGCCTAGCCTAAATACAACCACAATTTATTTTTATTTTTTATTAACACTTAATATCTCATTGAAACCAGAATTTCTCTAGTGTTCTTTTGCTTTTCAAATCAACATTTATTTTATTGTCCAGCAGCCAAAAGCACAATCCTGGTCATATTAGTAACCCGTGTGCTAGTCTATTGATAATCCTGGTCATATTAGTAACCCGTGTGGTAGTCTATTGATAATTCCAGTCATATTAGTAACCCGTGTGCTAGTCTATTGATAATCCCAGTCATATTATCTGTTCTAGCTGTGTCTGAATCCTGGCTTAGGAAGACCACCAAAAATTCTGAAGTTTTAATTCCAAACTACAACATTTTCAGACAAGATAGAACTGCCAAAGGGGGCGGTGTTGCAATCTACTGCAAAGATAGCCTGCAGAGTTCTGTCCTACTATCCAGGTCTGTACCCAAACAATTTGAACTTCTACTTTTAAAAATCCACCTCTCTAAAAACAAGTCTCTCACCGTTGCCGCCTGCTATAGACCACCCTCTGCCCCCAGCTGTGCTCTGGACACCATATGTGAACTGATTGCCCCCCATCTATCTTCAGAGTTCGTGCTGCTAGGCGACCTAAACTGGAACATGCTTAACACCCCAGCCATCCTACAATCTAAACTTGATGCCCTCAATCTCACACAAATAATCAATGAACCTACCAGGTACCTCCCCAAAACCTTAAACACGGGCACCCTCATAGATATCATCCTAACCAACTTCCCCTCTAAATACACCTCTGCTGTCTTCAACCAAGATCTCAGCGATCACTGCCTCATTGCCTGCATCCGTAATGGGTCAGCGGTCAAACGACCTCCACTCATCACTGTAAAACGCTCCCTGAAACACTTCTGCGAGCAGGCCTTTCTAATCGACCTGGCCGGGGTATCCTGGAAGGATATTGATCTCATCCCGTCAGTAGAGGATGCCTGGATATTTTTTAAAAATGCCTTCCTAACCATCTTAAATAAACATGCCCCATTCAAGAAATTTAGAACCAGGAACAGATATAGCCCTTGGTTCTCCCCAGACCTGACTGCCCTTAACCAACACAAAAACATCCTATGGCGTTCTGCATTAGCATCGAACAGCCCCCGTGATATGCAGCTGTTCAGGGAAGCTAGAAATCATTATACACAGGCAGTTAGAAAAGCCAAGGCTAGCTTTTTCAAGCAGAAATTTGCTTCCTGCAACACTAACTCAAAAAAGTTCTGGGACACTGTAAAGTCCATGGAGAATAAGAACACCTCCTCCCAGCTGCCCACTGCACTGAAGATAGGAAACACTGTCACCACTGATAAATCCACCATAATTGAGAATTTCAATAAGCATTTTTGTACGGCTGGCCATGCTTTCCACCTGGCTACTCCTACCCCGGACAACAGCACTGCACCCCCAACAGCAACTCGCCCAAGCCTTCCCCATTTCTCCTTCTCCCAAATCTATTCAGCTGATGTTCTGAAAGAGCTGCAAAATCTGGACCCCTACAAATCAGCCGGGCTAGACAATCTGGACCCTTTCTTCCTAAAATTATCTGCCGAAATTGTTGCCACCCCTATTACTAGCCTGTTCAACCTCTCTTTCGTGTCGTCTGAGATTCCCAAAGATTGGAAAGCAGCTGCGGTCATCCCCCTCTTCAAAGGGGGGGACACTCTTGACCCAAACTGCTACAGACCTATATCTATCCTACCGTGCCTTTCTAAGGTCTTCGAAAGCCAAGTCAACAAACAGATTACCGACCATTTCGAATCTCACCATACCTTCTCTGCTATGCAATCCGGTTTCAGAGCTGGTCATGGGTGCACCTCAGCCACGCTCAAGGTCTTAAACGATATCTTAACCGCCATCGATAAGAAACATTACTGTGCAGCCGTATTCATTGATCTGGCCAAGGCTTTCGACTCTGTCAATCACCATATCCTCATCGGCAGACTCGACAGCCTTGGTTTCTCAAATGATTGCCTCGCCTGGTTCACCAACTACTTCTCTGATAGAGTTCAGTGTGTCAAATCGGAGGGTCTGCTGTCCGGACCTCTGGCAGTCTCTATGGGGGTGCCACAGGGTTCAATTCTTGGACCGACTCTCTTCTCTGTATACATCAATGAGGTCGCTCTTGCTGCTGGTGAGTCCCTGATCCACCTCTACGCAGACGACACCATTCTGTATACTTCCGGCCCTTCTTTGGACACTGTGTTAACAACCCTCCAGGCAAGCTTCAATGCCATACAACTCTCCTTCCGTGGCCTCCAATTGCTCTTAAATACAAGTAAAACTAAATGCATGCTCTTCAACCGATCGCTACCTGCACCTACCCGCCTGTCCAACATCACTACTCTGGACGGCTCTGACTTAGAATACGTGGACAACTACAAATACTTAGGTGTCTGGTTAGACTGTAAACTCTCCTTCCAGACCCATATCAAACATCTCCAATCCAAAGTTAAATCTAGAATTGGCTTCCTATTTCGCAACAAAGCATCCTTCACTCATGCTGCCAAACATACCCTTGTAAAACTGACCATCCTACCAATCCTCGACTTTGGCGATGTCATTTACAAAATAGCCTCCAATACCCTACTCAACAAATTGGATGCAGTCTATCACAGTGCAATCCGTTTTATCACCAAAGCCCCATATACTACCCACCATTGCGACCTGTACGCTCTCGTTGGCTGGCCCTCGCTTCATACTCGTCGCCAAACCCACTGGCTCCATGTCATCTACAAGACCCTGCTAGGTAAAGTCCCCCCTTATCTCAGCTCGCTGGTCACCATAGCATCTCCCACCTGTAGCACACGCTCCAGCAGGTATATCTCTCTAGTCACCCCCAAAACCAATTCTTTCTTTGGCCGCCTCTCCTTCCAGTTCTCTGCTGCCAATGACTGGAACGAACTACAAAAATCTCTGAAACTGGAAACACTTATCTCCCTCACTAGCTTTAAGCACCAACTGTCAGAGCAGCTCACAGATTACTGCACCTGTACATAGCCCACCTATAATTTAGCCCAAACAACTACCTCTTTCCCAACTGTATTTAATTTTAATTTATTTATTTATTTTGCTCCTTTGCACCCCATTATTTTTTTATTTCTACTTTGCACATTCTTCCATTGCAAAACTACCATTCCAGTATTTTACTTGCTATATTGTATTTACTTTGCCATCATGGCCTTTTTTGCCTTTACCTCCCTTCTCACCTCACATTGTATATAGACTTGTTTATACTGCATTATTGACTGTATGTTTGTTTTTACTCCATGTGTAACTCTGTGTCGTTTTATCTGTCGAACTGCTTTGCTTTATCTTGGCCAGGTCGCAATTGTAAATGAGAACTTGTTCTCAACTTGCCTACCTGGTTAAATAAAGGTAAAATAAATAAAATAAAATTAGTAACCCGTGTGGTAGTCTATTGATAATCCTGGTCATATTAGTAACCCGTGTGGTAGTCTATTGATAATCCCAGTCATATTAGTAACCCGTGTGCTAGTCTATTGATAATCCCAGTCATATTAGTAACCCGTGTGCTAGTCTATTGATAATTCCAGTCATATTAGTAACCCGTGTGCTAGTCTATTGATAATCCCAGTCATATTAGTAACCCGTGTGCTAGTCTATTGATAATTCCAGTCATATTAGTAACCCGTGTGCTAGTCTATTGATAATCCTGGTCATATTAGTAATCCGTGTGGTAGTCTATTGATAATCCCAGTCATATTAGTAACCCGTGTGGTAGTCTATTGATACTCCCGGTCATATTAGTAACTCGTGTGCTAGTCTATTGATAATCACTGTCATATTAGTAACCCGTGTGCTAGTCTATTGATAATCACTGTCATATTAGTAACCCGTGCTAGTCTATTGATAATCACTGTCATATTAGTAACCCGTGCTAGTCTATTGATAATCACTGTCATATTAGTAACCCGTGTGCTAGTCTATTGATAATCACTGTCATATTAGTAACCCGTGTGGTAGTCTATTGATACTCCCGGTCATATTAGTAACCCGTGTGCTAGTCTATTGATAATCACTGTCATATTAGTAACCCGTGCTAGTCTATTAATAATCACTGTCATATTAGTAACCCGTGCTAGTCTATTGATAATCACTGTCATATTAGTCACCCGTGTGCTAGTTGATGCCTCTTTAGATCTCCCCTCTTAATATCAAACAGCCATTTCAATCTATGTCCCATGAAACTGCTTGCGCGTTTGAGAACGGTGTTTTCCCTCTAATTGCATTTTGGATCATTTGCGCGTAGCCTACAGCCATGTTAACCTTCTTATGGTATAAGGTAATAAAACATAACATTTTAAACTAAACGTTCTGATCTGTTGCATCAGCCTCGTTGCTTTTTTAAAACATGTTTTAATGTACAGTGGTTGTATGAATTGTGGATCTGTCGTCCCAGAATCGTCCCAGTCGGTTTTGAACCGTAGATGTATTTTTCGATTGTCCCCGGGACAACGGGATGCCCTTAATTTCCATCCCTGGAGGGAATTATTTTATAAAAACATAAAAAGTATTTGGTTCTAATTGTAATATTGCAATATTTTATAGGCTACCAAGGGGGGCCAATCATCTTCCAGGAGATCCTTAAAGGGGCAGTGTTTGTATTTCGAGACGGGCTTGATGATGCAGAGACGCCATAAGACAGAGTGTAGCCTACATTTCTGTCTCTCTGTGGTTCAAAAAAAATTGTTGAGCATTTTGTTTTTGTGAAGTGGTTCCTTTCATCATACAATGATGAATAACCGGTGTTACAGACTGCTTTTGGGGACGGGGACAATTTTTTTATTTTTTATTTAACTAGGCAAGTCAGTTGAGAAGAAATTCTTATTTTCAATGATGGTCTAGGAACAGTGGGTTAACTGGTCTAGGAACAGTGGGTTAACTGGTCTAGGAACAGTGGGTTAACTGGTCTAGGAACAGTGGGTTAACTGGTCTAGGAACTGTGGGTTAACTGCCTGTTCAGGGGCAGAACGACAGATTTGTACCTTGTCAGCTCGGGGGTTTGAACTTGCAACCTTCCGGTTACTAGTCCAACGCTCTAACCACTAGGCGACCCTGCCGCCCCATGACTTAAGCTTTTGTCATACTTGTCCATAGGACAAATGGCTACAAAAGTTAATGTCAAACCCTGATTTAATATGAAGCTGATTGAAGAAATCAGGCCAAACATTTTGTGTATTTTGTTTTTGTCTTTGCAGTTTTCTCAATCAATGTCGCCCTCTGTCGGCGAGCATGGGCAACGCAATCAAGTACATCAAGAAAGAAATCTCTAATATTCCTAGTCAGTTCAAAGAAGAGGAAGTGAGTTTCAGAATACAGTTTTAATTCTTGTTTGTAAAAAAGGCCAGTTTCAGTTTCTTGGTCACATTTTAACTCATCATGTCCATTTCTATGGCAACGACCATTTTCTCTCTCTCTTTTCTAGGCGAAGACCAAACTGCAGACGTGTATAGACCGTTACATAAACGAAAACGTAGTTCTGGCTGCCAAGGCGATCTCTAAATACGCCATAGAGAAGATCAGTGACGGAGACGTCATTCTGGTTTATGGATGGTGAGATCTAACGTCTGTTATCTGACAGAACATGGAAGTGGATAGGTGGTCGCCACCCAGCCACTCTGCATGAAGCACAGAGAAGCTCTCCCTGTAACCATCCCTATTGCTTGAATTGTTTCCAATCCTCTCAGCTTTACAGTAGTGCCTAGAGTGTAGGGGTCGGGGGTTGGTTTTACAATCCAGTAGTGATCGTCTAGTGATCGAGCTGTTCTCACCCTCTGTAGCAGATCTGAGACCAGGCTAGGTGTCAATAAGGAAGGCATCAGTTATTGAGTTCTCATGTCTCTTCTCCCCCTCTGTAGCTCGTCCCTGGTGAACCACATCCTTTGCGAGGCATATGATAAGAACAGGAAGTTCCGTGTGATCGTTGTGGACAGCCGGCCTCGTCTGGAGGGAAGGGAGGCTCTGAGACGTCTCGTACAGCGAGGCATCAGCTGCACCTACGTCCTCATCTCTGCCCTCTCGTACATACTACCTGAGGTAACCTAGGTCCTCATCTCTGCCCTCTCGTACATACTACCTGAGGTGACCTGGGTCCTCATCTCGGCCCTCTCATACATACTACCTGAGGTGACCTAGGTCCTCATCTCTGCCCTCTCGTACATACTACCTGAGGTGACCTGGGTCCTCATCTCTGCCCTCTTGTACATACTACCTGAGGTGATTCCATAACAGATGACTGCCCCTTGGGGGACCGGAGGTGTCATTACACTGTGGAATTTAGAACGTAGGCTTTTGGTGTTTTAGACATGAGTTGATTTAATCAGAAATGTTGTTGTCCTCTTGTAGAAAATCCAAACAGTGATTTATTTTTCTTCCAATGCTTCTCAGTTCAACCCTCTTTCTTCCCTGTCCTGTTTTTGTTTGTAACAAATGTCCAATATATTTAACGTCTAGGTGTATTCATTAAACTCCCCCTCTCCCAGGTATCTAAGGTGTTCCTGGGTGCCCATGCTCTGCTGGCTAATGGCTACGTGATGTCTCGTGTGGGCACATCTCAGATAGCTCTGGTGGCTAGGACCTTCAACGTGCCGGTTCTGGTCTGCTGTGAGACATACAAGTTCTGCGAGAGGGTGCAGACTGACTCCTTCGTCTCAAACGAGCTTGGTACTGTGGGAGTTATTTGGCCTCATTGACTTTGTTATGGCATGTAAAAGAGCTACAGTATGGGGTTATCTTTCTAGAGATAATGAAGTAATCTAGTTTATGTAAAGCAAGTAATTTCCATTCTGCTTCTAGTCAACACAGATAAGGATGTGCAAATGTGATTTTAACTTGGATAGACAAACTTATCCACATTTTAAATTCTATTCCTAAACTGACTAGACTTGAAACAGAATTGACACAAACTTTAGTAATCATTAGCAGTAAGACTTTCACTAACCCTCGCCTTCGACCAATCACTTTCTGTCCTCAGATGACCCCGATGACCTGATGGTGACCCGGAAGGGGAAGACCCAGCTGGAGAACTGGCATGATGTCAGCTCCCTGAGGCTGTTGAATCTGGTCTACGACGTAACGCCACCAGATTTTGTTGACCTGGTCATCACAGACCTGGGCATGATCCCCTGTACCTCCGTTCCTGTTGTACTCCGGATCAAAAACTTGGAACAGTAGAGGGGGGGGGAGTAGGGGATGACGTGGGGGTCTGATGTAGACTTGATCTGACTGTGTTCTAGAAGAAGTGCTTGTCTGGCAAGTTATAGGCTGTCTCAAATGGCCCCCTATTCCCTATATAGTACACTACTTTTGACCAGGGCCCATACGTCTCTGGTCAAAAGTAGTGCTTTATATAGTGCATTACAAAATGCCAACCTATGTTCCAATGTCCAGTCTAGCATCCGTCTTACAATGCGCAGACCGACCTGATAAATTGCTTCATTCTTAGTAGCGTGCCAGTGTGTGTATGTTGGAATGGGACTTTAGATACAAAGTCTGTCCCCGCCTCAGTCTTCCTACATGCTAGGCTACACGCCCACTGGCCCAAGTCAGACGACAGAAGTGCCAAACCGCGAGTCTACACTGTGCACACATTCACACTTGTGCTTTTGGCATTTAAATAAATGTACATCTGAAATGGCTTTTTAAACTAGAGTTCCTGTGTGTTCTTTTGGTAAGGCCTGAAGCTGGTAAGGGGACCAGAGTGTGGGCCTGAAGCTGGTACAGGGGCCAGAGTGTGGGGAAGTGGGCCTGAAGCTGGTAAGGGGATCAGAGTGTGGGGAAGTGGGCCTGAAGCTGGTAAAGGGGCCAGAGTGTGGGGAAGTGGGCCTGAAGCTGGTAAGGGGATCAGAGTGTGGGCCTGAAGCTGGTAAGGGGACCAGAGTGTGGGCTTGAAGCTGGTACAGGGGCCAGAGTGTGGGGAAGTGGGCCTGAAGCTGGTAAGGGGATCAGAGTGTGGGGAAGTGGGCCTGAAGCTGGTAAGGGGATCAGAGTGTGGGGAAGTGGGCCTGAAGCTGGTAAAGGGGCCAGAGTGTGGGGAAGTGGGCCTGAAGCTGGTAAGGGGCCAGAGTGTGGGGAAGTGGGCCTGAAGCTGGTAAGGGCCCAGAGTGGGGAAGTGGGCCTGAAGCTGGTAAAGGGGCTAGAGTGTGGGGATGTGGGCCTGAAGCTGGTAAAGGGGCCAGAGTGTGGGGAAGTGGGCCTGAAGCTGGTAAGGGCCCAGAGTGTGGGGAAGTGGGCCTGAAGCTGGTAAAGGGGCTAGAGTGTGGGGATGTGGGCCTGAAGCTGGTAAAGGGGCCAGAGTGTGGGGAAGTGGGCCTGAAGCTGGTAAGGGGCTAGAGTGTGGGGAAGTGGGCCTGAAGCTGGTAAGGGGCCAGAGTGTGGGGAAGTGGGCCTGAAGCTGGTAAGGGAATCAGGGTGTGGGGAAGTGGGACAGAAGCTGGTAAGGGTGTGAGGGAAGTGGGCCTGAAGCTGGTAAGGGTATCAGGGTGTGGGGAAGTGGGCCTGAAGCTGGTAAGGGAATCAGGGTGTGGGGAAGTGGGCCTGAAGCTGGTAAGGGTATCAGGGTGTGGGGAAGTGGGACTGAAGCTGGTAAGGGAATCAGGGTGTGGGGAAGTGGGACAGAAGCTGGTAAGGGTGTGAGGGAAGTGGGCCTGAAACTGGTAAGGGTATCAGGGTGTGGGGAAGTGGGACAGAAGCTGGTAAGGGTATGGGGAAGTGGGACAGAAGCTGGTAAGGGAATCAGGGTGTGGGGAAGTGGGACAGAAGCTGGTAAGGGTGTGGGGAAGTGGGACAGAAGCTGGTAAGGGAATCAGGGTGTGGGGAAGTGGGACAGAAGCTGGTAAGGGAATCAGGGTGTGGGGAAGTGGGCCTGAAGCTGGTAAGGGTATCAGGGTGTGGGGAAGTGGGACAGAAGCTGGTAAGGGAATCAGGGTGTGGGGAAGTGGGACAGAAGCTGGTAAGGGTGTGGGGAAGTGGGACAGAAGCTGGTAAGGGAATCAGGGTGTGGGGAAGTGGGACAGAAGCTGGTAAGGGAATCAGGGTGTGGGGGAGTGGGCCTGAAGCTGGTAAGGGAATCAGGGTGTGGGGAAGTGGGACTGAAGCTGGTAAGGGAATCAGGGTGTGGGGAAGTGGGACAGAAGCTGGTAAGGGTGTGGGGAAGTGGGACAGAAGCTGGTAAGGGTGTGGGGAAGTGGGACAGAAGCTGGTAAGGGTGTGGGGAAGTGGGACAGAAGCTGGTAAGGGTGTGGGGAAGTGGGACAGAAGCTGGTAAGGGTGTGGGGAAGTGGGACAGAAGCTGGTAAGGGTGTGGGGAAGTGGGACAGAAGCTGGTAAGGGTGTGGGGAAGTGGGACAGAAGCTGGTAAGGGTGTGGGGAAGTGGGACAGAAGCTGGTAAGGGTGTGGGGAAGTGGGACAGAAGCTGGTAAGGGTGTGGGGAAGTGGGACAGAAGCTGGTAAGGGTGTGGGGAAGTGGGACAGAAGCTGGTAAGGGTGTGGGGAAGTGGGACAGAAGCTGGTAAGGGTGTGGGGAAGTGGGACAGAAGCTGGTAAGGGTGTGGGGAAGTGGGACAGAAGCTGGTAAGGGTGTGGGGAAGTGGGACAGAAGCTGGTAAGGGTGTGGGGAAGTGGGACAGAAGCTGGTAAGGGTGTGGGGAAGTGGGACAGAAGCTGGTAAGGGTGTGGGGAAGTGGGACAGAAGCTGGTAAGGGTGTGGGGAAGTGGGACAGAAGCTGGTAAGGGTGTGGGGAAGTGGGACAGAAGCTGGTAAGGGTGTGGGGAAGTGGGACAGAAGCTGGTAAGGGTGTGGGGAAGTGGGACAGAAGCTGGTAAGGGTGTGGGGAAGTGGGACAGAAGCTGGTAAGGGTGTGGGGAAGTGGGACAGAAGCTGGTAAGGGTGTGGGGAAGTGGGACAGAAGCTGGTAAGGGTGTGGGGAAGTGGGACAGAAGCTGGTAAGGGAATCAGGGTGTGGGGAAGTGGGACAGAAGCTGGTAAGGGTGTGGGGAAGTGGGACAGAAGCTGGTAAGGGTGTGAGGGAAGTGGGACCAGAGAACAAAGGCACATCTAAATGGCTGTGGGAGCATTCAAGACTGGGACCATAAAACATGAGACCAGCACTTTACATTTATATTACATTTATATTTTTGTTCAGTGTATATTTTCAGTATATCATGTCTATACTGAATACAAATATAAATGCAACAATCAAAAGATTTCACTGAGTTACAGTTCATATGAGGAAATCGGTCAATTGAAATTAATGAATTAGACCTTAATCTATGAATTTCACATGACTGGGCAGGGGCGCAGCCAATCAGAATGGGTTTTTCAACACAAAAAAGGCTTTAATACAGACAGAAATACTCCTGTTTCATCATCTGTCCAGGTAGCTGGTCTCAGACAATCCCACAGGTGAAGAAGCTGGAT
Organism: Oncorhynchus kisutch; assembly: GCF_002021735.2. Classification (NCBI taxonomy): domain Eukaryota; kingdom Metazoa; phylum Chordata; class Actinopteri; order Salmoniformes; family Salmonidae; genus Oncorhynchus; species Oncorhynchus kisutch. Next base: position 4,890,521 of record NC_034185.2, on the reverse strand, counting down.
GTGGAGGTCCTGGGATGGTGTGGTTACACCTGGTCTGTGGATGTGAGACCAGTTGGACTGCCAACTTCTCTAAAATGACGTTGGAGGCGGCTTATGGTAGAGAAATTATCATAAAATTATCTGGCAACATCTCTGGTGGACATTCTTGCATTCTAATTGCACGCTCCCTCAACTTGAGACATCTGTGGCATTGTTAATTTATTCATGAATTTATTTCACCTTTATTTAACCAGGTAGGCTACTTGAGAACAAGTTCTCACATTGTGTTGTGTGACACAACTGCATATTTGAGTGGCCTTCTATTGTCCCCAGCACAAGGTGCACCTGTGTAATGATCATGCTGTTTAATCAGCTTCTTGACATGCCACAGCTGTCAGGTGGATGGATAATATTGGCAAAGGAGAAATGCTCACTCACAGGGATGTAAACAAATTTGTGCATAACATTTGCAAGATATAAGCTATTTTTGTGCGTATGGAAATTTCTGGCATCTTTTATTTCAGCTCATGAAACATGGGACCAACACTACATGTTGCTTTTATATTTTTGTTCAATAGACAGTATATTGTCAGTATATCATATCTATATTGTCAGTATATCATATCTATATTGTCAGTATATCATATCTATATTGTCAGTATATCATATCTATATTGTCAGTATATCATATCTATATTGTCAGTATATCATATCTATATTGTCAGTATATCATATCTTCTTTAATCCAAGATGAAATACAAAATGCAAACAGCAAAAATGTATTATTACATGAACAATCTGTACACACAACAACAATTCAACATTTGCAGTACTCTCTGCAAATGTGTTTTGCTCATGTCTCCCCATGATGTAATTAATTCATCGATATCTTTGTCAGTTTTCCCCAAAAATTAGGGGGGGGGGGGGGGCCTAATGCATCTTTATACTGCATATTATTGCTTCTACTACAATTCATGCTTAATTTATCAAGTTTAAGGTTCGATTTCCCAGACACAGATTAACCGTAGTGCTGGACTAAAAACATGCTCGATGGAGAATCTCTATTGAAATAGATGTTTTAGTCCTGTACGAGGCTTAGTCGATGTCCCGGGAAACTGGCCCCAAGCATCTTAGTCAACTTTTTCTAAACATGATTTGGCACAAACTGTAGACCATAAAGTGAGGTCATGTATTGTCCCGCATCACAATCTCTTAGATTTCATGTTGATCTAAGGAAATGTCTGCAAGGTTGTTTTTTTTTAAAGGCTACAACAATTGCAACATCTGTGGTGATAAAACAAAGATTTAACAACCCCATCAAAACAGACGATTAAAACTATAAAGGTCAATGATACAACTGTCTCCATAGAATACACTGACTTTCCACGCTAAAGTCAGTTTTAAAATGGTCACATATTTTTCCCCCCCTGTCTCTTCATGTCAGCATCACTGGAAAACAAGTGTTTTCCAAATAGAGTCCCAGGACCAGGCCTCAGACCAGGGGAGTGGGTACAACCTCAGGCAGATTTGACCTTGCGTCTCTGGGTGACCCATAGCAGGATGGAGACCAGGACTGTGGAGGCCCCTAGAATCCCGAACACCTTGATTATAGGGAACTTCCCCTGTCAACAACAGAGACGGAGAACAACAATGTGACTCGGTGTTACCATGGCACTTACACCACAATGGGGTTTTGTTTGAAAGGCTGTGAATTCCCCTCGGTAATTAATTAACGCTCATGCTGTCTTCAACAATCAGAGATTGGATATGTTGTTGAGGATAAAGTTAAAGCCATTGTCTTGACAATAGTCATACATGGATGATGTGGTGTACTCACTGACCTCTCGGAGACACTTGTATCCATGGAAGTTGTCCACACAGCTACACTCAAAGAAGCCCGGACCGTACGCTGCACAGAAGGAGTTCTCAGGGCAGTTCAACGCTGTAGAAGGGGGAGGGGGGGGGGAAATACCTAGTCAGTTGTACAACAGAATGCATTTAACTGAAATGTGTATTCCGCATTTAACCCAACCCCTGTGCGGGGTGCTGCCTTAATCAACATCCACGTCTTCGGCACCCGGGGAACAGTGGGTTAAACGCCTTGCTCAGAAGCAATGTTATAGTCTCTATGATACTTTATAAACAGATATTATGACAGTAATGCCAACTATAATATTGATGCCAGATCACTGTATTCAGAATCACAGCTAAAATGAAGCGGACATTTTAATTGCCCAAAGTGAGTTTAAATTAATGGCATATTACTGATTATTGAAGAATATAACTTATTAATACCTCATTAGTTTTGTTCAACTTTGGCCGTCATTAGAACAAAATATATGCTTTTTTTTTTATTCCAATGATAGTAAAACAAAGTTATTGCAAACAAACACTGTCTTGCCTCAAAATGTGGTTAAAACTATAATTTGATATCATGAACGGTCAGCCATTCCATCCAAAGCTTTGTCTATGAATTTGAGAGTGGTTACATTTTCCCCATCCCTATCCTTCTATTTACCAAAACAGTGGTGTTTTGTGTCTTTTCAACTACTAGGCTACTTCTTTATTAAACACAACAAGGATCATGCAGCAAAAAAAGGTTGACACGTGACTTACACAGATGTCCGGTCTGGTTGCAGATGTCCTTCTGTCCTTCACAGTGACGTGTGTCCCCTTTGACCTCCATTTTATTCCATGATGCATTGCCTCCTGGACAGGTCAGGTTGACAGGCAGAATCCTTACAGAAAGGGTATAGGCTCATTAAAATGTTCTATTCTTATAAGGACCTGATTGGACATTCAAATATCTGTGAATTCTATTCTAATAAGGACCTGATTGGACATTCAAATATCTGTGAATTCTATTCTAATAAGGACCTGATTGGACATTCAAATATCTGTGAATTCTATTCTAATAAGGACCTGATTGGACATTCAAATATGTGTGAATTCTATTCTAATAAGGAACTGATTGGACATTAAAATATGTGTGAATTCTATTCTATTAAGGAACTGATTGGACATTCAAATATGTGTGAATTGTATTCTAATAAGGAACTGATTGGACATTAAAATGTGCATTGCAAGGTTGGACTCGGTAACACAGCTCAGTGAGTTGTACTTACAGGTTATCCAACTGAATGAAGCCTTGAAACAGTGAATTGTTCAGTTGAACTATGGGGTTCAGTGAGATATCTCTGTAGAAGAACAGAGAGAGTACAATAGGTTCTATAAAAACATGAACAAACTGACCAGGTTTGTAGCCCCAATGTAAACGGTCTGTTTAACATACATCATTGCAGCTGTTGATGCCTCTTGAAGGTCCTCGACATGACTTAGAGAACAGTTTGATAGGTCCAACCTGAGTGAGAAAACAGAGTGGGATAAATAACGTTTTTAGGGGAAATACACAACATAATGTAACAATGACAATGACAATGAGACATTGGCTACAAGACAAGTAATCAGTTTGTATGTTTTACTAAACAGTTGTTACACGTTATTAGAGTTGTTATAGATGTTGAATGTTTCTACATATGTTATTACATCAAGTGAATAATCAATAATCATCAAAACGAAGCCTGGTGTTGCCAAAGCACAACTTCCTACCCGATGACGTAGTCAGCATTGCTGGTGTTTTCTTTTCGCAGCAGGCAGCAGCATCCGTCAACCAAGCCCGCAGACGCGGAACAGAACTGGCCCAGAGCGGTGCTATTCTGCACTGTTCTGTTGCAGAGATGACATACCTGTTTGTTCAGCAGAAATTCACAACGCCTTTATCAACATCAACATCTTCACCAACTGATTAATAATAAAAGTCATAATAATCAAGCTACAAATCTCTGTCAATGTAGCAGGCAGGCTAGCAGAAGACAGTTATTTATACCCCGTTTACATCGTAACGTATTTCATTACACCGTAGGTCATCTTCACGGAGTCCTGCACCGCTTCTGAACCGACACGTGAGGTGTTTGTAACGCAATAAGGAGGAGAGGCTGTGCTTTTAGTTATTCAACTATGCCAGTCAGTTAAGAACAAATTCTTATTTACAATGACAGCCTAGGAATAGTGGGTTAACTGCCTAATCAGGGGGGCAGAACAACATATTTGTACCTTGTCAGCTCGGGGGGGGGGGGGGGGGGGGGGGGGGGTTTGATCCCCCAACCTTTCGGTTACTAGTCCGACACTGACCACTAGGCTCTCGGTCGCCCCGGTGTCTCGTCAGAGATCGCATTTATTTTGGGAGATGGCAAAATATGACCTTTCCATTCGAGATATGCTAAATATATTGTTTCAGGTGATAATAAAACATGTTTTGTTTAGTTACATTTTCCTCAACTTGTTTCTCTAACTTTATAGCAAGTCAAGTTAGCTTGCACTGCAGAACAGCTAGCTAGCTTAAAGCTAGGCTAGGTCGAAGGTACCACTGTAGCTAGCTAAAAGCTAGGCTAGGTTGAAGGTACCACTGTAGCTAGCTAAAAGCTAGGCTAGGTTGAAAGTACCACTGTAGCTAGCTAAAAGCTAGGCTAGGTTGAAAGTACCACTGTACCTAGCTAAAAGCTAGGTTGAAAATACCACTATAGCTAGCTTAAAGCTAGGCTAGGTTGAAAATACCACTGTAGCTAGCTAAAAGCTAGGCTAGGTTGAAAATACCACTGTACTGCTTGTGACCTCCATCTAATAATTATCATCAAAAACAAACACCATTACCATCACCAACTTAAACGGAATGCAACAGTCTTATAATTAAATTGGCTTAACAGCCTATGTGTATTATTTAACATTACCAGTAGTGATGTGTGGATAAAATCACTGGGGAAGCCCAGACAGAATATTTATTGATTTAGACCCATGGAGAGTCACAAAGAAAACTGGAGCTGCCTCCACTATTCCAGCACCATGTCAACTTCAACATTTCAACATCATCAAATCACTTATGCTTATTCTAATACATTGACAACTAAAAAGATACTGAAAACAATTTAGTCCAATCATTATAAGCTAAATACGATGTGGCTGCCCATGGTTCTGATTTCTGTGTGTGTGTGTGTGTGTGCAAGTAAAAACCATGTTGACTCACCCTACTTGTAGAGAAATGCCAATGCCATCCTCCTCACTTTCATGTTGACCAAACGGTCTATGACTCTGTCATACATTACCATTTTTTTTATAGTATTTGTTGTCCCTGGCTACCTGGCCTAACTTCCATTCACGGGCAACGTTAGCTGGTTAACATTAGCCTTCTACATCTAGTTACATATTGAACTTCCATCCTCTCAGGCCAGGGGCACAATGTATGAATTAATGGTTGGATCAGAATTGCCATTACCATTATAATCATTGGCCAATATGGAGAATTAGGTAAAACCACAAGTCAAAATCCCTTTCTCCATCCCATGGCTAATTTAGAAAAGGGCAATTTTAGCTAGCTAGCTAGCTAGCCACCAGAGGACAATAACACAATGAGATGCAACAAGTTTCTGTCAATGACGTATGCTCTCGGTGCGATGTGATAGGAGTGAAGCCAAACCCAAACTGGCTTCCCTTTACACTTTTATTTTGGTGTGCCAGGACCATGCACAGTTGAGCTCACTCACTTTAGCTCAACGCTGATTGGCTATTTTATACTCTTTTTTTTAATCAAGGGAGGCGAAATACTCACTGGCTTCCCTTGCATTCAATTATCGGGAGCGGAAAACAATGTCATACTTTTTTTGGCCAGACAGCATCGAATAGATGGCCTACAGAGACAGAGTGGCGCTGTTTCTCTCGCTTTCTTCAGTAAGAAACATAGAGAGAAGAAAGATTTAAAAAATTAAAAATTCTTGGTGATTTTTTTGGGGGGAAGCCTGGCTTCATTTGGCATGCATGAATACACGTTACTGAACATAACTATTCAAATAGTACTTATAGGAATTCGTCACGGTTTTAAAGGTGCTAGATATCCCATAAAGCCACCACCAAAACCACATATTTTCATCTAGTTCTTCTACTGAAGATTACGTAAAGTTTTTAAAATGTCAATGTATATGGCATCCGCATCACAACGGAGCCTTCAACTGCAATGGGGCGTTGCGATTCCACTCCGTTGTGGACGTCCCCATTGAAATTCATGACATCCGGCATAACATGCTTATGTGTAATGTGAACAAGGCGCCGGATATCATTCATTTCAATGGGGACGTCAACAACGGAGTGGAATCACACCGCCCGCATGTGGTTGAAGGATCTGTGTGCGAGATGGATGCCACTTTACGACATTTTCAGTCCAGCCAGAGTCCGTAGAAGAACAGGAGGTTACCAAACCACAGAAGAAGATGAAAATATGTGGTTTTCGGTGTTGGCTTTATGGGATAGCTAGTAACTTGTAAACAATTACCCATTAATATAAGTACAATTTTAATAGTCATGTTAAATAATACACATTGGCTGTTAAGCCAATTTGGTTATATGACTTTTGCCTCCCATTTTAGTTTATTGTGACCCTAATGTAGTTTGTTTTTTATGATAATTATTAGGTGGAGGTCGCTAGCTACAGTGGTATCTTGAACCTAGTCTAGCTTTTAGCTCTGCAGTGCAAGCTAATTTGACATGCTATAAAGTTAGAGAAACAAGTTGAGCAAAAAGTAACTAAACAAAAAAAAAATTATCACCGGAAACAATATATATATATATCCTGTCTTGAAAGAAAATGTAATATTTTGCAATCTCCCAAACTAAATGCGATCGCTGACTAGAGACAGGCTCTTCTCCATATTGCGGTTACAAACACCGCAGACGTCCATTCCCTAGTGGGACAAGATGACGTAGCGCCTAATGAAATATGTCAAGGTGTAAAACGGGTCAGTAACAACAATGAGTGTAGCATAGTAGTTACAATGTAACAATAGAACGTAACACATCCGAGTGTATAAACAATGTAACAACTGAACTCTTGACCGTAGCAGCAGCTGCAATGTAAGAACACATTCTTCTGAGTGTTGCCTACTAGCAGCAGTTACAATGTAAATAACCGGTTATGGCGAGTTGCGCAGCATTCCTGTATAGCATAGAGCTGAAGCAGACCACTTACCTGTAACTCAGTCAGTTGATAACTCCCATATAAATATAAATGAAAGATCAATAAGACCACTGCTGCATTCCGCTGGCTGGATCCAGCTGTCATTTTTGAACGCGATATTCATATGATCAATACAAGATAAACATGTGACTGACTGTACGCTACTAAAATCACAGCCGCTTCCTTAATACACTCGCATGTCTCCTTGTTTCGTTTCCTTTGTATCATTGTCTGATCTCTACAAGACCTGGATTGGTTCAATCACAGTACGGTAACGTGGGGACATCCGGTATTGCTAGTTCTATTATCAGGTTATCCGTCTTTTCACATTAATTAATGATCGATAAGACTGAGACGAGAAAAAATAAAGAAAACCCATCCGTGTGTGTTTGAAAGCAGACAGTGCTTCATAGCATTACAAATTGCCCGACCTTTTTGCACAGCCCAGCCTATAAAGAGGATCTCATATCCAAAATATTGTACAACAATATGAAATGTGTTGCATTATTCATTAGCCATATTTCTTTGTTTCTTGGCTTCAAAACAAAGAAAATGGACAGGCCTACATAGACAAAATACCTCATTTCATTTTTTTTTTACAATTTCATTTATAATAATTATGTTATTAAGAAAACATTTCAATTGATTTTGGAAGCTGCCAGATGACTGTTCTCGAATTCACCGTCATCTGACCATCCCCACACTCTGAAATATACCATTACAGTAGAGGGGTCAGAAGACGATAATAAATCATTTACGTAAGTGATTTGAAGCTGTTGTTAGAAAACATAATATATAGCCTATGTTATGTATGTCTTGCCTACAGACTAAAATACATGTATATTAGTCGTGGAAATTCCTTTAAAAAATTGGCACATAGTTGTTTTGTAATGTTTAAAATAAATGTGGTCCCCTCTACCAGAAATGGTTTGGCCCAGAGGACTGTTGCAATGCTTCTTGAAGAGCGATTTGATACATATTGGTTACATTATTGCTTAACGGTAAACAATGTAGTCAGTTTCCTTGGGATTTGTATCACATTTGGTCTGTTTCCTGAACTGCTTGCTCGCCAACCAATGAAACCTATTTTGGATAACTTCAAGAAGCAGAAAGAGGCAAATGTAACACATGTTTTGCTTGTTCCCCTCTCTCTCAATCATACCAGTGTGTTGTGAACAACATTACCGTGAGCAACAATAGTGGAATCGGCGGTTCGCCTTCAAAATCAAAGTCCCCCATTGAAACTGACGCAAACGAATAAAAATAGTGGTGTCATACCACAATTGGACTAGATAATACTAAACACGCTTTGAATGTAGTTATATATTCAACAAAATACAAATATTAGTTAATTTGACCAAAAATGTAAAGTGTTGTTCCTATGTTTCATGAGCTGAAATAAAAGATCCCAGGAGTGTTTTCTCTGCAAAAAAAGATTATTTATTTCAAATGTTGTGCACAAAGGTGTTTACATCCCTGTTAATGAGCATTTATCTTTTGCCAAGATAATCCATCCACCTGACAGGTGTGGCATGTCAAGAAGCCGATTAAACAGCATGATCATTTAAACGTTTTTAATTTTACTAGGCAAGTCAGTTAAGAACAAATTCTTATTTTCAATGACGGCCTAGGAACAGTGGGTTAACTGCCTGTTCAGGTGTAGAACGGCAAATTTGTACCTTGTCAGCTAGTGGATTTGAACTTGCAACCTTCCGGTTACTAGTCCAATGCTTTTTTGTTTTTTTTACCTTGGCAAGTCAGTTAAGAACAAATTCTTATTTACAATGACAGCCTCCACCTGCCAAACCTTGATTGTCTGAGACCAGCCACCCGGACAGCTGATGAATCTAAGGAGTATTTCTGTTTGTAATAAAGCCCTTTTGTGGGGAAAAACTCCTTCTGATTTTTATTTATTTATTTTTATTTTACCTTTATTTAACCAGGCAAGTCAGTTAAGAACAAATTCTTATTTTCAATGACGGCCTGGGAACAGTGGGTTAACTGCCTGTTCAGGGGCAGAACGACAGATTTGTACCTTGTCAGCTCGGGGGTTTGAACTCACAACCTTCCGGTTACTAGTCCAACGCTCTAACCACTAGGCTACCCCCGATTGGCTGGGCCTGGCTCCCAAGTGGTTTGCCTTATGCCTTCCCAGGCCCACCCATGGCCACACCCCTGCCCAATGATGTGAAATCCATAGATTAGGGCCTAATGAGGTTTTCATCATATTTTTTTACCTTTATTAATTTAACTAGGCAAGTCAGTTAAGAACAAATTCTTATTTACAATGATGGCCTACCCTGGCCAAACCCCAACGACGCTGGGCCAATTGTGTGCCGCTCCATCGGACTCCCAATCACGTCCGGTTGTGTTACAGCCTGGAATCGAACCAGAGTCTGTAGTGACGCCTCTAGCACTGAGATGCTAGATGCTGTGCCACTGAGGAGCCCCAATTGACTGATTTCCTTATATGAACTGGGTGGGAAACCGTGGGGTGTTGGATTGAGCGTGCAGAGATTGACACAGAGACAGGGAGGCTTTAGTCCGCAAAAACAACTTTACTAAGACAGAAATGGAAAAGAACAAAGAAAATCACTTAGGTTCTTCTTCTCTACTGTGGCTTGGTGTCGGTCTCTCCCCATTCTCTCTCGTGGTGTGCCCCTGTGCTCCATTTTCTTTTGGCCTCCACGGTTGGTTGGCACATTCCTCTAATTACCTCCCACTTAGAGCTGTCCATGTCGGGGTTCCCAGCTCACGTATTCCCAGCAGAGGGAGCCAACGTCGCCTCACGTACCTCCCCTCTATTACCAGACCTCCTGGGATACCACAACTGTAAATCAGTAAAATCACAGATGTCACCATGTTGCGTTTATATTTCCGTTCAGTATCATTTTATTGATCTAAATCAAATTAGGCATGTTGAAAGGTGTCGCCTGGACTCTGACTTGCAGACTGAAATAGAACAGAACAATTATTTTTCATCTGAGTTTTATTCATAAAGAACATATATTTCACTGCCTGTAGATATAAAAATGACTGTATGGATCAGTTGAACCAACAGCTTGTATTTGGAAACGTACAAACATTTCCAATAGCTACACTCACTGAACACTGGAGGGATTCTAGATCTTTCTGTGCATCAGGTTTATTATACTGGGCCTCCAGTTTTATGCTTATTGCATGAGTTGGTATTCAGGGAAACTATTTTGGATTTCTTAGCAGGTGGACCTTGAGAAGACCTACGGGGGAGCTTAGGTGGCCGGTTTGTTTTCTGCCATGTTTCTACCATGTTTCAGTCATGTTTCTGCCATGTTTCAGTCATGTTTCTACCATGTTTCAGTCATGTTTCTACCATGTTTATATATACCATGTTTCAGTCATGTTTATACCATGTTTCTACCATGTTTATATATACCATGTTTCTGCCATGTTTCAGTCATGTTTCTACCATGTTTCAGTCATGTTTCTACCATGTTTATATATACCATGTTTCAGTCATGTTTATACCATGTTTCTACCATGTTTCTACCATGTTTCTGCCATGTTTCTACCATGTTTCTACCATGTTTCTGCCATGTTTCTACCATGTTTCTACCATGTTTCTACCATGTTTCTACCATGTTTCTATGGCTTGTGTCTGTGTCAATTGTTTTTTGATAGCTTCTTCTGGATTTTTATACAGAGGACTCCCTCACAAACTATAATCAAAGGGTGAAATTTAGTTATACACTCATCTGATCTATGTTTTTAATATTCAAAGTATAACATTTGAGTATTTTTAAACATAGCCTGACTCACTGCTGTGCTTATTTGATTCTGACTTGATTTTGTAGGATACTGACGAGAATCTCTGTAAATGTCCTCTCATAAAGTCAAACCAGATTGGGATTACAGGAAGGAAATTAGTTTATAAACTTTTGTCCATAGTACTGTTTTTTTTATCAGTGCAATGGACAATGTCTTCGAGGGCCTGCTTCCTGATTTTTTTCAAAACACTCACTGAATGGCGATTTAGCTTTTTCCTCAAGCGCTTCTTTCCCAAAGTCCTCAAGAGTTATCAGACACCAAAAACATCCACGTTGTCTTGTCTTTCCTCTGGAATTAGAGTTCAATTTGTCTATTTGACTCTGTAACTCATGACCTTCACCAATATCGAGTTACTTACGCTACCAAGAACTATGCAAATATCACAATGGATTTAATGTCATCTTGATTTGGTAGAGTTCAACAGTAAACTGAACATGTACTTGCCCATCTCATCCTTACCTCTTTACTGTGACTTACAAAGTTCACTAGCCTGCCGTATTAAATGACATGTACATACCCGTGTACATACCCGTGTACATACCCGTGTACATACCCGTGTACATTCCCGTGTACATACCCGTGTACATTCCCGTGTACAGACCCGTGTACATACCCGTGTACAGACCCGTGTACATACCCGTGTACAGACCCGTGTACATACCCGTGTACATACCCGTGTACAGACCCGTGTACATACCAATGTACATACCTGTGTACAGACCCGTGTACAGACCCGTGTACATACCCGTGTACATACCCATGTACAGATCCTTTTACAGACCTGTGTACATAACTGTGTACAGACCTGTGTACATAACCGTGTACAGACCCGTGTACAGACCTGTGTACATACCCGTGTACAGACCCGTGTACAGACCCGTGTACATACCCGTGTACAGACCTGTGTACATAACCGTGTACAGACCTCTACATCTGTTTTAGTGGCACTCCAGTAATTATTTTCCAACAGTGCTGCAATTACGTCTTCATATTGTCCCTATTAAAGACTTTCATACATGCTATGGATCCATCACTAGTACAGGTAATGTGTTGCTGGGAAACACTTCCCTCTCTTTCTATTGCATTCAGAAATTGCTCAACCGTGTGTCTGTGTTCCTCAGTCCAGCATAAATACCACAGGAATACAATATATTGGGTTTAGATGAAGTAGAAACTGCAATTTCATAAAGCAACAAAAACATTTTTTTTCACTTTAGGACGTGATTATACCACCCAGGGGCACAACTTTCACTAGCGATGGGGATGTCATGTCCCTCCCAAATTCTGAAATTGCATTTTTGTCCTCCCCACTTTTATCATTGCAATGTGATACAAAAAAACAGCAACGGTGTGCTTTAGGACCATGCGGATGCCTCAGAGTGGTCGGCTGGATTTAGGACCAAAGGCTGTCAGGCTGTGTGAAGGCAAAGCTTCTGGAAGGATGGCTGGACCAGCACAGAAGAGCATAGTTCAGTGTGTATGTGTTGCGATCTTTCACCGAGTTGTAAAAGCAAGCAGAGCAGAAACTGGCTACTCTTTAGTTTACTGATGCACAGTACCAGACAAAGGTTTGGACACATCTACTGATTCCAGGGTTTTTCTTTATTTTTATTATGTTCTACATTGTAGTATTATAGTGACAACATCAAAACGATGAAATAACACTTATGGAATCATGTAGTAACCAAAAAAGTGTTAAACAAATCCAAATATATTTTATATTTGAGATTCTTAAAAGTAGCCACCCTCTTGGTATTCTCTCAACCAGCTTCACCTGGAAGTTAATTTGTGGAAATTCTTTCCTTCTTAATGCGTTTGAGCCAATCAGTTGTGTTGTGGCAAGGTAGGGCTGGTATACAGAAGACAGGGGTGGACAACTCCTCGATGGCCTGATTGGTGTCACACTTTTTCTCCATCCCTAGCAAACACAATGGATTAATCAAATTGCATTCTAATCTGATGATCAGGATTAGGTGATTATTGGTGTGTTTGCTGGGGCTGGGGGTAAAATGGTGACACCAATCAAGCCCTCGAGGACTGGAATTGTCCACCCCTGCTTTAAGACATGAAGTTCAGTCAATACAGAACATTTAAAGAACTTTGAAAGTTTCTTCAAGTGCAGTCGCGAAAACCATCAAGCTCTATGATGAAACTGGCTCTCATGAGAACCGCCACAGATAAGGAATACCCAGAGTTAACTCTGATGCAGAGGATAAGTTTATTACAGCTACCAGCCTCAAATACTGCAGCACAAATAAATGCTTCACAGAGTTCAAGTAACAGACACATCTCAGCATCAACTGTTCAGAGGAGATTGTGTGAATCAGGCCTTCATGTCAAATTGCTGCAAAGAAACCACTACTAAAGGACACCAATAAGAAGAAGAGACATGCTTGGGACAAGAAAAACGACCAATGGACATTAGACCGGTGGAAATCTATTCTTTGGTCTGATGAGTCCAAATTTGAGATTTTTGATTCCAACCGCCATGTCTTTATGAGATGCAGAGTGTATTTCCCACCGTGAAGCATGGAGGAGGAGGTGTGATGGTGTGGAGGTGCTTTTCTGGTGACACTGTCAGTGATTTATTTAGAATTCAAGGCACACTTAACCAGCATGGCTACCACAGCATTCTTCAGCGATACGCCATCCCATCTGGTTTGCGCTTAGTGGGACTTTTTGTTTTTCAACAGGACATTGACCCAACACACCTCCAGGCTGTGTAAGGGCTAATTGACCAAGAAGGAGAGTGATGGAGTGCTGCCTCAGATGACCTGGCCTCCACAATCACCCGACCTCAACCCAAATGAGATGGTTTGGGATGAGTCGGACCGCAGAGTGAAGGAAATGCAGCCAACAAGTGCTCAGCATTATGTAGGAACACCTTCAAGACTATTAGAAAAGCATTCCTCATGAAGCTGGTTGAGAGAATTCCAAGAGTGTGCAAAGCAGTCATCAAGGCAAAGGGTGGCTACTTTGAGGAATCTAAAATCTATTTTGATTTCTAAAACACTTTTTTGGTTGCTACATGATTCCATATGTGTTATTTCATAGTTCTAACGTCTTCACTATTATTCTACAATGTAGAAATAGTAAAAAATGAAGCCTTTGAATGAGTAGGTGTGTCTTAAGCTTTTGGCTGGTACTGTATATTGGTAAAAGTCACCTTGTCTGAGAGAGATGTCCATGGTTATCAACACGTCACACCAAGGTAATTCTACACGAAACACAGCCCTTGTTTTTTAAATTTTAATTTCTAAAATCCTCGATGGGAAAAATGAATGGTTGGAAAAACGATTGAAACCATTTCCCTGTTTGACCATCAGGTTTTATGGGTATTATGACACTGTGGGGCTCTATAGAGTCTCATAGGTGCAACAGTGCATGAGGATGGCCTGGAAATAGCAGATTAAAACTCCACCAAAACATGTTGATGTACACCACATGGTCATAAGTATGTGGACACCATTCAAATAGTGGATTCGGCTATTTCAGCCACACCTGTTTTTATTTATTTAACCTTTATTTATACAGGTTTTTTCTCATTGAGATAACATCTCTTTTCCAAGAGAGACCTGGTCCAATAGCAGCAGGGGGAACAAAGTTTCAGACAAAACAACTTACATACACTAACACACCATTAAACACAACTATAAACACACATACAGTACAACAATTACATATTGCATTAAAAACACAAACATCTTGACTAATAACAGCTGGCCTAAAGACAATAACACTCTTCTATGATATATACATCGATTAAGTGTTTAAACTCCACCAATGAAACTAGATCAGCACATTTTTTAATGTTCAGGAGAGAATTCCAGAACCACGTTGCTTAGTAACTAAAACTATTTCTACCATGACCTGTTCTAATGTTTGGTTCTGTCAGAATTTAATCAGAACGGGACCGTAATTGATATTTATTTATCAATCTGACTAAAAAAGAACAGAGATAAAATGGCATTTTACCCAACATGGCCTTAAAAAGCAGTGTACACCAGTGTTTAAGCCTACACAAGGTCAATGACGACCAGCCAACAGAGCTGTAGAGATCACAATGATGTGTTAGAGGTTTCTGATTTGTAATGAACCTGAGGGCTGCATGATACACTGAATCAAGTGCTCTCAGGGTAGTGGCTGAGGCCTGCATATATATAACATCACTAAAACCGACAGTAATGTACATCGTACCAGCTCCTTCCTGGTCCCCAAAGAAAATCAAGCCTTATGCTGACAGGTGTATAAAATGAGCACACAGCCATGCAGTCTCCATAGACAAACATTGGCAGTAGAATGGCCAGTTCTGAAGAACTCAGAGACTTTCAACATGGCACCACCATCTCCCCAATAAGTCAGTTTGTAAAAATTCTGCCCTGCTAAAGTTTCCCCGGTCAACTGTAAGAGCTGTTATTGTGAAGTGGAAATGTCTAGGAGCAACAACGGCTCAGACACAAAGTGGTAGGAAACACAAGCTCACAGAACGGGACTGCCGAGTGCTGAAGCGCGTAGCGTGTAAAAAAAATCATCATCGGGTTCCAATACTCAGTCGCACACAAGCCTAAGATCAGCATGCGCAATGCCAAGCATCATCTGGGGTGGTGTAGAGCTTGCGATCATCTGGGGTGGTGTAGAGCTTGCCATCATCTGGGGTGGTGTAGAGCTCGCCATCATCTGGGGTGGTGTAGAGCTCGCCATCATCTGGGGTGGTGTAGAGCTCGCCATCATCTGGGGTGGTGTAGAGCTCGCCATCATCTGGGGTGGTGTAGAGCTCGCCATCATCTGGGGTGGTGAAGAGCTCGCCATCATCTGGGGTGGTGTAGAGCTCGCCATCATCTGGGGTGGTGTAGAGCTCGCCATCATCTGGGGTGGTGTAGAGCTCGCCATCATCTGGGGTGGTGTAGAGCTCGCCATCATTTGGGGTGGTGTAGAGCTCGCCATCATCTGGGGTGGTGTAGAGCTCGCCATCATCTGGGGTGGTGTAGAGCTCGCCATCATCTGGGGTGGTGTAGAGCTCGCCATCATTGGACTCTGGAGAAGTGGAAACGCATTTTCTGGAGTGATGAATCACCAACTGGCAGTCCGACGCTTCACCAACTGGCAGTCCGACGCTTCACCAACTGGCAGTCCGACGCTTCACCAACTGGCAGTCCGACACTTCACCAACTGGCAGTCCGACACTTCACCAACTGGCAGTCCGACGCTTCACCAACTGGCAGTCCGACGCTTCACCAACTGGCAGTCCGACGCTTCACCAACTGGCAGTCCGACCCTTCACCAACTGGCAGTCCGACCCTTCACCAACTGGCAGTCCGACGCTTCACCAACTGGCAGTCCGACGCTTCACCAACTGGCAGTCCGACGCTTCACCAACTGGCAGTCCGACGCTTCACCAACTGGCAGTCCGACGCTTCACCAACTGGCAGTCCGACGCTTCACCAACTGGCAGTCCGACGCTTCACCAACTGGCAGTCCGACGCTTCACCAACTGGCAGTCCGACGCTTCACCAACTGGCAGTCCAACTGACGAATCTGGATTTGGCGGATGCCAGGAGAACACTACCTGCACCAATGCATAGTGCCAACTGTAAAGTTTGGTGGAGGAGGAATAATGGTCTGGGGATGTTTTTCATGGTTGAGACCTCTTAGTTCCAGTGAAGGGAAATCTTAATGCTACAACATACAATGACATTCTAGACGATTATGTGCTTCCAACTCTGTGGCAACAGTTTGGGGAAGGTCCTTTCCTGTTTCAGAATACCAAGGCCCCACCATGCACAAAGCGAGATTGGTGTGAAAGAACTTGACTGGCCTGCACAGAGTTCCGACCTCAACCCCATCTTTGGGATGAATTGGAAAGCAGACTGCGAGCCAGGCCTAATCGCCCCACATCAGTGCCCGACGTCATTAATGCTCATGTGGCTGAATGGAAGCAAGTCCCCGCAGCAATGTTCCAACATCTAGTGGAAAGGCTTCGCAGAAGAGTGGAGGCTGTTATAGCAGCAAAGGGGGGACCCAACTCCATATTAATGCCCATGATTTTGGAATGAGATACTTTTGGTCATATAGTGTGTATAAAGTACACTTCTGGATAAACAGAATTCCGTTTTTCCTCCAGGTTTTCTTCAAATTTCTGCAATGTTGCCAACTAGCTAGCTTATGGAACCACTTTCATTCAATCAGAAATCTTGCTGCTGAGAGCCAGCAGACGATTCAAACCATTTTTGCGATACAAAATTCAACAGACCTCTAAGGGAGGCGTGACTTAATAGCGCAACTTAATAACGGAGGAATGGCAACGCGAGACTATTGAGTACCCCTCGTCATGCCCCCAATGCAATTCACATGCATCCACAGTGCAATTTCAACTGATATGAACTTTTTGGAGGGGCAACTCAACTTTTATTAACTAATAATTGTATTTCGTTGAATTTAACCACATTCCAACCTGGTCTATCATTATCTAGTCCAATTATGGCATGTTTCCACTATTTTTATCCGTTTGTATCAGTTTCAATAGGGGACTTTTATTTTGAAGGCGAACCGCCGGTTCCACTTCTGTTGTTCACAATAATACTGTTCACGACACACACGCCTCAGCCGTTTATACAATTTAGGGAAGTGACGAGGGTTGTCAGGAGCTAACTGCGCCTTTTCATCCAAAAAGTTCTAATGAGAAAGAACATGAATGGAATCGTTGGTACGAATTGAGAACGGATTGTTATAACAGGGCCAACGGTAACGGTGAATGTTTTTGGACCTCCACACACAATCGACGAATAAATATAATTTTTACAGCCAACAATGAATGTGCAATTCCCTACATCTGCAACATGGCTGCTAGGAGAACGCTAGTGGGAAAAGTTTAGAGTACTGACGTGGGAGAAGTTGTCTCGTAATCCAGGTCAGTGCAGCAGAAATGGTTGGATAAGCAACATTTTTTCCCCCATGTTTATCTTCTTCTATCGCATCGGATTGAACAAACGAACGGAACACTGGATTACGGAGTCAATGCAGAGGAGTGCAAGACCACTTTCGCAATAGACTTTACCTTCTAGATTTGTGGTGCCCTTTTCATCCAAAAATAGTGGTCCTCTCGTCCAGTGGTCCATCTAAAAATGCATTTCTCCATTCCCGAAACGGAGGTTCGTTCGGGAGAAAATGGATCAACTTATGTGGTGAGTTCCACAAATGATTTATTTGTCTGTTGCGACATAGTTATTTTACTGCAGATTCCTAGCATGTGAAATCAATTCCAGTGATTTTACTTTGTTATTTTTAATCACCCCAACCAGACTCTTGTAATATGACTTTAGAGGTTGGCCCAGGTCCGGTTACTAGTAAACAATTTGACAGGACTTTCTGTCATAATACCTCACAAGGCATTGCCATTTTGTAATACAATGTAAGTTAACCCCTTAGTCCTTGTGGAATCATACACGATTGACACATCCAATCAATACATTGTGGATCAGTAGACATCGATCCACATCAATATAAAGTTACCCTGTAATAAAATCAATCCTTTTATTAGGAATGCAATATAATATCCCAATATCCCGATATAAAACCACAGCAATTCCATCATAGGTGATGATTGGACAGTAGGTGCCAATGCGTCATTGGTTTTATCGGACACTTCTCACTACAGTCACACCGTAAGTATACGGTCTCTGAATGCCGGGTATCACAAGAAAAACCCCATTTAGCACCGGTTATAGATCTTATCTTTCAAGGCAAATATGTTTCGAGTTTTATTACTTCTATGTTCAGGATACACTTGCAGGTTCCTTCTCCACAATGCAAAGATAATAAGAGATAATACAAGATAAGAATACAAACATAAAGTAAATGACTCAGTAGAATAGAACAAACATTTAATATATATATATATATATATTAATTTAATACAGGAAGGCACAATTTATTGTCCAAAATGTACATGTTTTGGTTGAAGATGGGTGGCAAGTGTTTAAATTGTGCAGTATTTAGCAATCACAATAAGAGGTGTGTGTGTGTTAAGGTGCAGGTGGTCAGCCCAGTTCAAATGTTCAGCCGTCTAATGGCTTGTAGATAAATACTGAGTCAGTTTCTATCAGACCTCTTTGGTCTGGTACCGTCTGCCTGACGGTCAGGGACTGAACAGCTCGTGGCTGGGGTGTGTGGGGTTCTCGATGATGCTGCGGGCCTTCTTCTTCGGGCACTGTTTCAACTAGATGTCCTGGATTGACAGGAGGGTGGTCCCAGTGAGGTACTGGGCTGTCTTCACCGCCCACTGGAGGGCCTTGTGGTTGTGGACGGAGAGAAATTCTCGTACCAGGCCGTGATGCAACCGGTCAAGATGCTCTCGATGGTGCAGCGGTAGTATTTGGAGAGGACCCGGGTTGGCATGACGAATTTCTTCTGCTGCCTTAGGAATTAGAGACTCTGTTGCTCCCTCTTGACAAGAGTGGTGGTGATGTCGGTCCATGATGTCATGTCAAGTCCTCAGTGAAGTGGACACAGAGGAACTTAAAACTGCTGACTCTCTCTACTGCAGTCCTGTTGATTTGGATCGGGGCGTGTTCTCTCCTCTGCTTCCTGAAGTCAACAATCAACTCCTTACTTTTGCTGACGTTGAGGGAGTTGTTGTCCTGGCAACATGTCGAAGGTGTGTTATGACCAGCAAGTGCAATGTCAGTGCAATGAACTACACTAAGGACTTGAGGTTGTGAAAGGTTTTGTTCTTTCGAGTCCTATTTAAACCTAAATATTTTAGGTACACCCAGCCCCCTACAGTACACCCAGCCCCCTACAGTACACCCAGCCCCCTACAGTACACCCAGCCCCCTACAGTACACCCAGCCCCCTACAGTATACCCAGCCCCCTACAGTACACCCAGCCCCCTACAGTACACCCAGCCCCTACAGTACACCCAGCCCCCTACAGTACACCCAGCCCCCTACAGTACACCCAGCCCCCTACAGTACACCCAGCCCCCTACAGTACACCCAGCCTCCTACAGTACACCCAGCCTCCTACAGTACACCCAGCCCCCTACAGTACACCCAGCCCCCTACAGTACACCCAGCCCCCTACAGTACACCCAGCCCCCTACAGTACACCCAGCCCCCTACAGTACACCCAGCCCCCTACAGTACACCCAGCCTCCTACAGTACACCCAGCCCCCTACAGTACACCCAGCCCCCTACAGTACACCCAGCCCCCTACAGTACATCAAGCCACACCCGGTACACCCCACACAGTCTATGCTCACTCTTCTAGAATGATGTAAAAATGCTCAGTGCTGCTGGACAAAGTATAGCTTAGCTTGATTATGAAACGCTGATATGGCCCTGTGAGCTCCTTGCTTGACCTCGTAGTACAATGTCCCTTTGTTTTAAAGCAGATTAAGTGAGCTGTTAAATCCCCTCTCTCGGATCTGAGGTTTGTCACCAAGATATGACAATCAGTCCTGTTTTTCAACTTTGAAAGCATAACCAGCTGGGAAGTGGTTTGCCACCCAAGCTCACAGAACAGGGAACTCACTACCGAGTTCCAAACTGCCTCTGGAAGCAACGTCAGCACATTAACTTTTCGTCTGGAGCTTCATGAAATGGGTTTCCATGGCCAAGCAGCCGCACACAAGCCTAAGATCCACATGCGCAATGCCAAGCGTCGGTTGGAGTTGGACTCTGGAGTAGTGGAAACGCGTTCTCTGGATGAATCGCGCTTCACCATCTAGCAGTCCGACGGGCGAATCTGGGTTTGGCGGACATCAAGTGAACGCTACCTGCCCGACTGCATGGTGCCAACTGTAAAGTTTGGTGGAGGAGGAATAATGGTCTGGGACTGTTTTTCATGGTTCCGGCTAGACCAGTGAAGGGGAAATCTTAACGCTACAGCATGCAATGACATTCTAGACGATTCTGTGCTTCCAACTTTGTGGCAACAGTTTGGGGAAGGCCCTTTCCTGTTTCAGCATTACTTATACCTCTGTGCACAAAGCAAGGTAAGTACAGGTTTGTCGAGATCGGTGTGGAAGAACTTGACTGTCCTGCACAGAGCCCTGACCTCAAGCCCATCGAACACTTTTGTGATGAATTGGAACGCCAACTGCGAGCCAGGCCTATTCGCCCAACATCAGTGCCCGACATCACTAATGCTCTTGTGGATGAATGGAAGCAAGTCCCCACAGCAATGTTCCAACATCTAGTGGAAAGTCTACCCAGAAGAGTGGAGGCTGTTATAGCAGCAAAGGGGGGCCAACTCCATATTAATGCCCATGATTTTGGAATGAGCTGTTTGATGAGCAGGTGTCCACATACTTTTGGTCATGTAGTGAACATTTATATTCCGGACATCGCTCGTACTGATATTTCTTAATTTCTGATTTGATTTTGAGTGACCGTCTCTACACAGTTCGTATCAAACACAGGCTCAGATGTAGCCTGCAGCAAAATGTGCCAGTGTCTTGCTGTCTGTCTCATTGGCTGAGGAGGATTCATAGTAGAGGTCACTCAATGACTCCTGCAGCCAATGAGACAGACAGTAAAGGAAACTATAATGTCCACAGTGCATTCAGTGCATTACTTAACAGCCTTACTCTAAAATAGATTAAATATAACATGTTCCTCATCGTTCTCGATACCCCATGATGACAAAGCGAAAACAGGTTTTGAGAGTTATGCAAATCTTCTTATTTTTTAAAAGTTTTTTTAAAATAAAAAAAATTCTACGTATTTATTTAAAGTATTCAGACCCCTTTGCTATGAGACTCGACATTGACCTCAGGTGCATCTTGTTTCCGTTGATCATCCTTGAGATGTTTCTACAAATTTATTGGAGCCCACCTGTGGTAAGTTCAATTCCTTGGACATGATTTGGAAAGGCACACAGTTGACAGTACATGTCAGAGCAAAAACTAAGCCATGAGATTGACGGAATTGTCCGTAGTGCTGTCTTGGAGCTCTATGTCGGCACAGATCTGGGGAAGGGTACCAAAAAATTTCTGCAGCATTGAAGATCCCCAAGAACACAGTGGCCTCCATCATTCTTAAATGGAAGAAGTTTGGAACCACAATACTCTTCCTAGAGCTGGCCACCTGGCCAAACTCCGCAATCGTGGGAGAAGGGCCTTAGTCAGGAAGGTGACCAAGAACCTGGTGGTCACTCTGACAGAGCTCCAGAGTTCCTCTGTGAAGATGGGAGAACCTTCCAGAAGGACAACCGTCTCTGCAGCACTCCACCAATTAGGACTTGATGGTAGAGTTGCCGAAGCCACTCATCTGTAAAATGTTTGTGGCATGTTTTTAAGCGGCAGGGACTGGGAGAAGAGTTCGGATCGAGGCAAAGATGAACGGAGCAAAATACACAGATCCTTGATGAAAACTTGCTCCAGAGTGCTCAGGACCTCAGACTGGGGCGAAGGTTCACCTTCCAACAGGACAACAACCCTAAGCAGACATCCAAGACAACTCAGGAGTGGCTTCGGGACAAGTCTCTGAATGCCCTTGAGTGGCCCAGCCAGAGCCCCGACTTGAACGTGATCGAACATCTCTGGAGAGACCTAAAAATGGCTGTGCAGTGACTCTCCCCATCCAACCTGACAGAGCTTAAGAGGATCTGCAGAGAAGAAGGGAGAAACACCCCAAATACAGGTGTACCAAGCTTGTAGCGTCGTACCCAAGAAGAGTCAAGGCTGTAATCACTGCCAAAGATGCTTCAACAAAGTACTGAGTCAATTCAGACCCTTTACTCAGTACTTTTGTAAATGTGATATTTCATTATTTGTTATATAAATGTTTGCAAAAATGTCTAAAAAACAGTTTTTTTTTGCTTTGTCATTGGAGTATTGTGTGTAGATTGGCGGTGGGGACGACAACGAATGAATCCATTTCTGAATAAGAAATGAAACAAAACAAGGTCAAGGAGGTCAACCATTAATCATGAGTGAGTAGTGTAGCGGAGAGAGGGGCACAGTACAGGAAATGGACCAACAGAGTTCTTACCAGGAAGGAAGTGTTGTTAAAAAAATTAATATATATATATATATATATATATATATATATAAATGAAAATTTCTAGAATAGGGGGGGGTTTAAAATAGAGCACTAATCTGTCTGTTTTACTGTTTCCTTTATAAAGAGTGAGTTTTGTGTCACTGTGAGTGTGACTATAGCCGGTTCAGCAGGACAGAGGCAGGATAAGGACGGGGCTGTGACGATAATTTAAAAATGAGTGAGGACCATCCTGAAATGTTTAAAATAACCGTCCCGAATTGTTTCAATAGACATTTTTGGTGTATTTGTATTTGTTTAGTAATGTTATTTATCCCGTATATAAACATGACAGCGGGAGTATCTACTAATGATTAAAAGCTGTTGTTTTGGTAACTTAGTCTGCCTATTAAATGTTCTACAGCTGATATTCTTTACAACAGGACGGCGTAGAGAACAACAGGCACCTCAGTAAAAAAAAAATATATATATATTTTATACCACTCACATTTTCATTGCTTGCTATGCTAGTAAATACAGTTGAAGTGTGAAGTTTACATACACTTAGGTTGGAGTCATTAAAACTCGTTTATCAAACACTCCACATATTTCTTGTTAAACAAACTATAGTTTTGGCAAGTCGGTTAGGACATCTACTTTGTCCATGACACAAGTAATTTTTCCAGCAATTGTTTACAGACAGATTATTTCACTTATACTTTACTGTATCATAATTCCAGTGGGTCAGAAATTTACATACTGTACTAAGGTGACTGTGCCTTTAAACAGCTTGGAAAATTCTAGAAAATAATGTCATGGCTTTAGAAGCTTCTGATAGGCTAATTGACATCATTTGAGTCAATTGGACGTGTACCTGTGGATGTATTTCAAGGCCTACCTTCAGACTCGCTGCCTTTTTGGTTGACATCATGGGACAATCTTAAGAAATCAGCCAAGACCTCAGGAAAAAATGGTAGACCTTCACAAGTCTGGTTCATCATACATTTCACAGGGATTTTTTTTTACTAGGATTAAATGTCAGGAATTGTGAAACTGAGTTTAAATGTATTTTGGCTAAGGTGTATGTAAACCTCCGACTTCAACTGTAAATAAATCTCTTTCATTTTTTTATTTTAATTTTTTATTTTAAAGATTGGACTTCCTGACTTTTCATTCTTCAACAGCAGTGGACAGGATTGCTCAGAGGCCTATAGCCTAACGTCCTAACGTCACAATCCTCTCCTACATAACTTTGATACATATTTTTACAGACTTAATCAACACTGGCCCGGTTCTGTCCTATTTGCAAGAAAAACCGTTACCGCCCTCCTATTCACACAAAGTAGAATAGTAGCTTACATTGTCGGCCCACAATGCACTTTTTTGAATGCCCATGTGTTAGCCTGCCAGGCGATTTACTGTCAATCATCATCATCATAATGTTCATGGGATAGCTGTCCTCTGCACTTGTCGATTCATTATCTTGTAGCTTACTTTCAGAATGCTTAAGGTTGGTTTTTAAATGAAAGGAGGAATATTGTCTGACCACACGCTGGGGGCTTTGCTTGACCAGTGTTTTAACAGGGGTGTGCATGTGTGTGTTAGTTCACAGCTTCTCTTTATGGGCCTATACAGTAAATATACACTAAACATAAAGATATAAAACTGTCTTTTTTTGTGAAGAAACAACAACAAATGGCCAAGTCAAAGTCCAGACCTGAATCCAATCGAGAATCTGTGGAAAGAACTGAAAACTGCTGTTCACAAATGCTCTCCATCCAACCTCACTGAGCTCGAGCTGTTTTGCAAGGAGGAATGGGAAAAAAATTCAGTCTCTCGATGTGCAAAACTGATAGAGACATACCCCCAAGCGACTTACAGCTGTAATCGCAGCAAAAGGTGGCGCTACAAAGTATTAACTTAAGGGGGCTGAATAATTTTGCACGCCCAATTTTTCAGTTTTTGATTTGTTAAAAAAGTTGAAATATCCAATAAATGTCGTTCCACTTCATGATTGTGTCCCACTTGTTGTTGATTCTTCACAAAAAAATACAGTTTTATATCTTTATGTTTGAAGCCTGAAATATGGCAAAAGGTCGCAAAGTTCAAGGGGGCCGAATACTTTCGCAAGGCACTGTATGTAGGTCTATAGTGGCCTGAATTGGTTCCCAATCAGAGACAGCTGTTTATCGTTGTCTCTGATTGGGGATCCTATTTAGGCTGCCATTTACCATTTTGGTTTTGTGGGTTATTGTCTATGTGTAGTTGCATGTCAGCACTCGTGCTATAGCTTCACGGTCGTTTTGTTATTTTGTTAGTTTAGGGTGGTTATGGGTCCTGGTCTAAAGTAGTGCACTAGGTAGGGAATAGGGTGGTTATGGGCCCTGGTCTAAAGTAGTGCACTAGGTAGGGAATAGGGTGCCATTAGTGACACGGATTGGGCCAGCGCTTAGTCTTAATTTAATTAGTCTTAATACAGAGGGATTGTGTGTGTACCTTGGAACCAGGAGCCGTGGAGGCGTCTGAACCCCCATCACACAGTACAGGAACTTTAGGAAAAATATGTCTGCGTTTCAAATGGTGGAATTCTTTCGGACTTCTCTCACTTCCTGTGGGCTCGGAACAAACATACTTCCTGTCTATTAAATATGGGCTCTATATGTGCAGACTGGTATTAGAGGTGGCAACGGTGTGTGTGTGTGTGTGCAGTAATTGATAGTCTGTCTTGTTTAGTTGGTTGCAGATTAAAACAGGTCAGGGTCTGTTAGTTATGCTTTGATGTCATCTGTTGGGTATGTTCTGGGTTTATTACTGTGAGGTTCCACTGGGTATGTTCTGGGTTTATTACTGTGAGGTTCCACTGGGTATGTTCTGGGTTTATTACTGTGAGGTTCCACTGGGTACGTTCTGGGTTTAATACTGAGGTTCCACTGGGTACGTTCTGGGTTTATTACTGTGAGGTTCCACTGGGTATGTTCTGGGTTTATTACTGTGAGGTTCCACTGGGTATGTTCTGGGTTTATTACTGTGAGGTTCCACTGGGTACGTTCTGGGTTTAATACTGAGGTTCCACTGGGTATGTTCTGGGTTTAATACTGAGGTTCCACTGGGTATGTTCTGGGTTTATTACTGTGAGGTTCCACTGGGTACGTTCTGGGTTTAATACTGAGGTTCCACTGGGTATGTTCTGGGTTTAATACTGAGGTTCCACTGGGTATGTTCTGGGTTTAATACTGAGGTTCCACTGGGTATGTTCTCGGGTTTATTACTGTGAGGTTCCACTGGGTACGTTCTGGGTTTAATACTGAGGTTCCACTGGGTATGTTCTGGGTTTAATACTGAGGTTCCACTGGGTATGTTCTGGGTTTATTACTGTGAGGTTCCACTGGGTACGTTCTGGGTTTATTACTGAGGTTCCACTGGGTATGTTCTGGGTTAATTACTGTGAGGTTCCACTGGGTACGTTCTGGGTTTATTACTGTGAGGTTCCACTGGGTACGTTCTGGGTTTAATACTGAGGTTCCACTGGGTATGTTCTGGGTTTATTACTGTGAGGTTCCACTGGGTATGTTCTGGGTTTAATACTGAGGTTCCACTGGGTATGTTCTGGGTTTAATACTGAGGTTCCACTGGGTATGTTCTGGGTTTATTACTGTGAGGTTCCACTGGGTACGTTCTGGGTTTAATACTGAGGTTCCACTGGGTATGTTCTGGGTTTAATACTGAGGTTCCACTGGGTATGTTCTGGGTTTATTACTGTGAGGTTCCACTGGGTACGTTCTGGGTTTATTACTGTGAGGTTCCACTGGGTACGTTCTGGGTTTAATACTGAGGTTCCACTGGGTATGTTCTGGGTTTATTACTGTGAGGTTCCACTGGGTATGTTCTGGGTTTATTACTGTGAGGTTCCACTGGGTACGTTCTGGGTTTAATACTGAGGTTCCACTGGGTATGTTCTGGGTTTATTACTGTGAGGTTCCACTGGGTACGTTCTGGGTTTATTACTGTGAGGTTCCACTGGGTACGTTCTGGGTTTAATACTGAGGTTCCACTGGGTACGTTCTGGGTTTAATACTGAGGTTCCACTGGGTATGTTCTGGGTTTATTACTGTGAGGTTCCACTGGGTATGTTCTGGGTTTATTACTGTGAGGTTCCACTGGGTACGTTCTGGGTTTAATACTGAGGTTCCACTGGGTATGTTCTGGGTTTATTACTGTGAGGTTCCACTGGGTACGTTCTGGGTTTAATACTGAGGTTCCACTGGGTATGTTCTGGGTTTGTGCCCTGTGTGTTGTTTCATAGAAATACTTCCCAATCCAATGTGAATCCCTGGGAATATTCATGGAGCTAGGGTATAGTCCAATGAACTCATTCTCAGAACTAGTTCCACGTGACATTGTTCCAAGAAGCATCAAGTGAACTCATTGTGCGCTTGAATGAGTTGTTATTGCCTCAATTGGCTTGCATGTGTTGAGAAACTTTGAAGACTGCAGTTCCCATGAACCTCTAGCCCTGGAACTCTCTGGCCCAAACGTGTGCAGGACCAGTTCCCATGAACCTCTAGCCCTGGAACTCTGGGCCCAAACGTGTGCAGGACCAGTTCCCATGAACCTCTAGCCCTGGAACTCTCTGGGCCCAAACATATGCAGGACCAGTTCCCATGAACCTCTAGCCCTGGAACTCTCTGGGCCCAAACGTGTGCAGGACCATTTCCCATGAACCTCTAGCCCTGGAACTCTCGGGGCCAAAACGTGTGCAGGACCAGTTCCCATGAACCTCTAGCCCTGGAACTCTCTGGGCCCAAACGTGTGCAGGACCAGTTCCCATGAACCTCTAGCCCTGGAACTCTCTGGGCCCAAACGTGTGCAGGACCAGTTCCCATGAACCTCTAGCCCTGGAACTCTCTGGGCCCAAACGTGTGCAGGACCATTTCCAAAGGTCCTAAATCTTCACTTTTCATACATTAGAAAGCATCTGAATTCATCTCTGCTCTTTGAAGCAAACTAAGCATCTCCCATGTCTCTTTATGGACTGAAAACTACCCTGAGATATGTATCAGCAACTGTCTGTTACCTTTAACCATGCTTTACGTTAATGATGAGGCGTGCATTTTAATGAAAAATCTTCCATTTAATGTAAGAGCCACTCAATTCTTGGGACTTATCAATTCCATTCACTTCCATCAAATCAAATGTATTTATGTAGCCCTTCGTACATCAGCTGATATCTCAAAGTGCTGTACAGAGATCCAGCCTAAAACCCCAAACAGCAAGCAATGCAGGTGGAGAAGCACGGTGGCTAGGAAAAACTCCCTAGAAAGGCCAAAACCTAGGAAGAAACCTAGAGGAACCAGGCTATGAGGAGTGGCCAGTCCTCTTCTGGCTGTGCCGGGTGGAGATTATAACAGAACATGGCCAAGATGTTCAAATGTTCATAAATGACCAGCATGGTCGAATAATAATAATCACAGTAGACGTTGAGGGTGCAACAAGTCAGCACCTCAGGAGTAAATATCAGTTGGCTTTTCATAGCCGATCATTGAGAGTGCTATGATGGGGTCTAAAACCAGACTGAAGCGTTTCGTATACATTGTCTTCAGGAAGGCAGTGTGTTGCTGCGCAACAGCTTTTCTAAAATTTCTGAGAAGAATGGGAGATTTGATATAAGCCGAATTAGTTAATATATATATACATACATACATACATACAGTGGGGGAAAAAAGTATTTAGTCAGCCACCAATTGTGCAAGTTCTCCCACGTAAAAAGATGAGAGGCCTGTAATTTTCACCATAGGTAAATACTTATTTTCCACCATAATTTGCAAATAAATTCATAAAAAATCCTACAATGTGATTTTCATTTTTTTTTTTTTTCCTCTCATTTTGTCTGTCATAGTTGAAGTGTACCTATGGTGAAATTTACAGGCCTCATCTTTTTACGTGGGAGAACTTGCACAATTGGTGGCTGACTAAATACTTTTTTTTACCCCACTGTAGTTCCTGGTCAAGGTTTGGCTTTTTCAAGAGAGGCTTTATTACTGCCACTTTTAGTGAGTTTGGTACACATCTGGTGGATAGAGAGCCGTTCATTATGTTCAACATAGGAGGGCCAAGCACAGGAAGCAGCTCTTTCAGTTGGAATAGGGTCCAGTATGCAGCTTGTAGGTTTAGAGGCCATGACTATTTTCATCAATGTGTCAAGAGTTACAGTATTCAACTTGAGTGTCTCCCTTGATCCTAGGTCCTGACAGTGTTGTGCAGACTCAGGACAACTGAGCTTTGGAAAAAATACACAGATTTAAAGAGGAGTCTGTAATTTGCTTTCTAATGATCATGATTTTTTTCGTCAAAGAAGTTCATGAATTTATCACTGCTGAAGTGAAAGCCATCCTTTCTTCCTCTGCTGATTTATAGTTAGTTTTGCGACAGTGTCAAAAATACATTTTGGATTGTTCTTATTCTCCTCAAATAAGTTGTAAAAACAGGATGATCGAGCAGCAGTGAGGGCTCTTCGACACTGCACGGTAGTGTCTTTCCAAACTCGTTGGAAGACTTCCAGTTTGGTGTGGCGCCATTTCCGTTCCAATTTTCTGGAATGTTGCTTCAGGGCTCAGGTATTTTCTGTATACCAGCGAGCTAGTTTCTTATGACAAATGGTTTTGGTTTTTAGGGGTGCGACAGCATCTAGCATATTACGCAAGGTTAAATTGAGTTTCTCAGGTGGTTCACCAATTTTTGTACTCTGACGTCCTTGGGTAGGTGGAGGGAGTCTGGAAGGGCATCTCAGAATCTTTGAGTTGTCTGAGAATTTATAGCACAGCTTTTGATGCTCCTTGGTTGGGGTCTTAGCAGATTATTTGTTACAATTGCAAACGTAATAAAATGGTGGTCCGATAGTCCAGGATTATGAGGAAAAACATTAAGATCCACAACATTTATTCTACGGGACAAAACTAGGTCCAGAGTATGACTGTGACAGTGAGTGGGTCCAGAGACATGTTGGACAAAACCCACTGAGTCGATGATGGCTCCGAAAGCCTTTTGGAGTGAGTCTGTGAACTTTCCCATGTGACTATTAAAGTCACCAAAAATTATAATATTATCTGCCATGACCACAAGATCCGATAGGAATTCGGGGAACTCCGTGAGGAATGCTGTATATGTCCAAGGAGGCCTGTAAACAGTAGCTATAAAAAGTGATTGAGTTGGCTGCATAGATTTCATGATTAGGAGCTCAAAAGACAATGCATTTTTATTGAAATTTGCTATTGTAAATGTTAGTGTAACTGATGTCAAATGGCTAGCTTAGTTAGCGGTCGTGCGCCATAATAGCGTTTCAATCGGTGACGTCACTCGCTCTGAGACCTTGAAGTAGTAGTTCCCCTTGCCCTGCAAGGGCCGCGGCTTTTGTAGCGCGATGGGTAACGATGCTTCGAGGGTGACTGTTGTTGCTGTGTGCAGAGGGTCCCTGGTTTGAGCCCGGGATGGGGCGAGGAGAGGGACGAAAGTTAAACTGTTACATTAGCAACACCTCCGCCTTTGCGGGATGCGCTGGGGATTTGGTCACTAGTGTAACCAGGAGGAGAGGCCTCATTTACACAGTAAATTCATCAAGCTTAAGCCATGTTTCAATCCGGCCGATCACATCAAGGTTATGATCAGTGATTAGTTGATTGACTTTAACTGCCTTTAAGTAGCCCTTTTTTTGAGATGTGAGATTTCACAATCTTTTTCAATAATGACAGGAATGGAGGAGGTCTTTATTCCAGTGAGATTGCTAAGGCGAACACTGCAATTAGATTTTCCCAACCTTGTCTAGGCCTAGATCATCTGCTTTCTGAAGACGGTCTGGGCCTAGATCATCTGCTTTCTGAAGACAATCTAGGCCTAGACTAGATGCTTTCTGAAGACGGTCTAGGCCTAGATCATCTGCTTTCTGAAGACGGTCTAGGCCTAGATCATCTGCTTTCTGAAGACGGTCTAGGCCTAGATCATCTGCTTTCTGAAGACGGTCTAGGCCTAGATCATCTGCTTTCTGAAGACGGTCTAGGCCTAGATCATCTGCTTTCTGAAGACGGTCTAGGCCTAGATCATCTGCTTTCTGAAGACGGTCTAGGCCTAGATGAGATGCTTTCTGAAGACGGTCTAGGCCTAGATCATCTGCTTTCTGAAGACGGTCTGGGCCTAGATCATCTGCTTTCTGAAGACGGTCTAGGCCTAGATGAGATGCTTTCTGAAGATGGTCTGGGCCTAGAACAGATGCTCTCTGAAGGACGGTCTGGGCCTAGAACAGATGCTCTCTGAAGATGGTCTGGGCCTAGAACAGATGCTCTCTGAAGGACGGTCTGGGCCTAGAACAGATGCTCTCTGAAGGACGGTCTGGGCCTAGAACAGGTGCTCTCTGAAGGACGGTCTGGGCCTAGAACAGGTGCTCTCTGAAGGACGGTCTGGGCCTAGAACAGATGCTCTCTGAAGGACGGTCTGGGCCTAGAACAGATGCTCTCTGAAGGACGGTCTGGGCCTAGATGAGGTGCTTTCTGAAGACAGACAGGCAGTTCCAGGTCCCTCAAGGCCACCAATAGAACACCTTTATTTACATACCCAGGTAGACTGAAGTCAAACTTGAAGTCACTTCCCCCGAGGTCACAGAAGTCTGGTGTCATGTTCTACACAGTATACCGTAGTTCTGGACTGTTGTTGACACATTGCCAGATGTTCTGTCTGCAACTCTGTAAAGCATTCTTGTGATATTTTGTATTAATAAGAAACATAGATAATATCTAATGACTGATTTTTAAAGTGGGGCTGATGCAAGATTGTGTCATACGTTGGTGAGGTGTTGAACTCTTGGACAGAACACCGATTTCCTCCTACAAAAACAGTTGTATCTGTTAGGCTTAGGGGTCCATTGCTGGCTGTAAAACAGTTGAGGGGGAGAGAGAGAGAGAGAGAGAGAGAGAGGGAGAGGCAGACCTGGCTCTTAGAAGACAGCCTATGTGCTCACTGCCCACAAAAGGAGGTGGAAACTGAGCTGCACTTCCTAACCTCCTGCCAAATGGATGACCATATTAGAGAGACATATATTTCCCTCAGATTACACAGACCCACAAAGAATTAGAAAACAAACACGATTTTGATGAACTCTCATATCTACTGGGTGAATTTCCACAGTGTGACATCACAGTAGCAAGATGTGTGACCTGATGCCACAAGAAAAGGCCAACCAGTGAAGAACAAACACCATTGTAAATACAACCCCTATTTATGTTTATTTATTTTCTCTTTTGTACTTGTCATATTATGTGAAAATAGTTCATTTGAAATGTCTTTATTCTTTTGGTACTTTTGTGATGTTTACTGTTTATTTCACTTTTGTTTGATCTATTTCACTTGCTTTGGCATTGTAAACATGTTTCCCACGCCAATAAAGCCCTTAAATGTAATTAAGGGAGACGGGCGTTGGCTGTGTGTCTGTTGAGGAGAGGGAAGACTGGGGTTGGCTGTGGGTCTGTTGAGGAGAGGGAAGACTGGGGTTGGCTGTGGGTCTGTTGAGGAGAGGGAAGACTGGGGTTGGCTGTGGGTCTGTTGAGGAGAGGGAAGACTGGGGTTGGCTGTGGGTCTGTTGAGGAGAGGGAAGACTGGGGTTGGCTGGGGGTCTGTTGAGGAGAGGGAAGACTGGGTTGGCTGTGTGTCTGTTGAGGAGAGGGAAGACTGGGGTTGGCTGTGGGTCTGAGAAGAGGGAAGACTGGGGTTGGCTGTGTGTCTGTTGAGGAGAGGGAAGACTGGGGTTGGCTGTGTGTCTGAGAAGAGGGAAGACTGGGGTTGGCTGTGTGTCTGTTGAGGAGAGGGAAGACTGGGTTGGCTGTGTGTCTGTTGAGGAGAGGGAAGACTGGGTTGGCTGTGTGTCTGTTGAGGAGAGGGAAGACTGGGGTTGGCTGTGGGTCTGTTGAGGAGAGGGAAGACTGGGGTTGGCTGTGTGTCTGTTGAGGAGAGGGAAGACTGGGGTTGGCTGTGTGTCTGTTGAGGAGAGGGAAGACTGGGGTTGGCTGTGTGTCTGTTGAGGAGAGGGAAGACTGGGGTTGGCTGTGGGTCTGTTGAGGAGAGGGAAGACTGGGGTTGGCTGGGGGTCTGTTGAGGAGAGGGAAGACTGGGTTGGCTGTGTGTCTGTTGAGGAGAGGGAAGACTGGGGTTGGCTGTGGGTCTGAGAAGAGGGAAGACTGGGGTTGGCTGTGTGTCTGTTGAGGAGAGGGAAGACTGGGGTTGGCTGTGTGTCTGAGAAGAGGGAAGACTGGGGTTGGCTGTGTGTCTGTTGAGGAGAGGGAAGACTGGGTTGGCTGTGTGTCTGTTGAGGAGAGGGAAGACTGGGGTTGGCTGTGGGTCTGTTGAGGAGAGGGAAGACTGGGGTTGGCTGTGTGTCTGTTGAGGAGAGGGAAGACTGGGGTTGGCTGTGTGTCTGTTGAGGAGAGGGAAGACTGGGGTTGGCTGTGTGTCTGTTGAGGAGAGGGAAGACTGGGGTTGGCTGTGGGTCTGTTGAGGAGAGGGAAGACGGGGGTTGGCTGTGTGTGTTTCTATCATACCAAACACCTCAGTGTTCCAAGAAGAAATGTACTTTTAATGAAGCCTTTCACAATGGAAAACAGTGGTTCGTGTTCGCTTTGCCTGTGATTGGGCTCTATATCTGACACCACTGATTGGCTTTTGTTGATTCCAAACATTACTGTTGCATAGGAGGAGCCTGGTAGCTCTTGTCAAAACAAACAGGGAAGTTGAGCCAACAAGTTAACTTCAGGTTGTGTTACACCATTCATTACTTTATATCCCTAACAGTGTGTTATTGTGTCCACTGCATCAATACAAGAAACATCTGTGTGTGAAAGGCTTGTGTTACGCTGTGCAATGTGTTCCCAGAGCAGAGCAACACTTAATGAATCTAGACTGTGCAATGTATTCCCAGAGCAGAGCAACACTTAATGAATCTACGCTGTGTCTGAAATGGCACCCTATTCCACATACTGGATAGTGCAGGCCCTGCTATAATTAATAATAACCCTATGGGTCCTAGGCTAAAGTAGTGCACTACATAGGGAATAGGGATCTGGTCTAAAGTAGTGCACTATATAGGGAATAGGGCCCTGGTCTAAAGTAGTGCACTATATAGGGAATAGGGCCCTGGTCTAAAGTAGTGCACTATGTAGGGAATAGGGCCCTGGTCTAAAGTAGTGCACTAAATCAAATCAAATGTTATTGGTCACATACACACATGGTTAGCAGATGTTATTGGTCACATACACATGGTTAGCAGATGTTATTGGTCACATGGTTAGCAGATGTTATTGGTCACATGGTTAGCAGATGTTATTGGTCACATACACATGGTTAGCAGATGTTATTGGTCACATACACATGGTTAGCAGATGTTATTGGTCACATACACATGGTTAGCAGATGTTATTGGTCACATGGTTAGCAGATGTTATTGGTCACATGGTTAGCAGATGTTATTGGTCACATGGTTAGCAGATGTTATTGGTCACATACACATGGTTAGCAGATGTTAATGGTCACATACACATCATTAGCAGATGTTATTGGTCACATATACACATGGTTAGCAGATGTTAATACGAGTTTAATGAAATTCTTGTGCTTCTAGTTCCCGACAGTGCAGTAATATCTAACAAGTAATCTAACAATTCCACAACAACTACCTAATACACACAAATCTAAAGGGGTGAATGAGAATATGTACATATGAGTATATGGATGAGTGATGGCCGAGCGGCGTAGGCAAGGTGCAGTAGATGGTATACAGTATATACATGTGATATCAGTAATGTAAGATATGTAAAACATTTAAAGTGGCATTGTTTTAAAGTGACTAGTTTGTTAGTGTCCAGTGGTTGGGTCTCCATGTAGGCAGCAGCCTCTCTGAGTTAGTGATGGCTGTTTAACAGTCTGATGGCCTTGAGGTAGAAGTTGTTCTTCAGTGTCTCGGTCCCAGCTTTGATGCCTCTGTAATAGGGTGTCATTTCGGGAAGCTCCCTAGTTTCCGCGATGCAAATTGAAGACCGTGTGAGCCGAGTAGCACTAAATAATACCAGTGTACCAGCAAAATAAAAGATCAATCAATGAATATAATCAATGGTTATTAGAGCCCAGGTCATACATTGTGTTTTCCCATCTCCCGTTCACATGCCGTTTATTTTAACAAATCCATTGAATATAGGCTACACCCTCGCAAAATGATTAATTCTTTATTTATTTTTAGGCAGGTCCTAAGAAACATAAGACTAATTTTAAAATGTATTTTCAAAAAATGAATAGATTGACTTTGATTTTTAATTATCTTACTGCTCTGTGAAGCCTATATGCTAGAGAGAAGTGCTCAGTAAAGAATCTATTCTCATCTCTTCTACAGGCATTCAACATCCATGTGAATAGCGTTCTGCACTGTCAGGTACGCTATAGCCAGCTGCTCGGCCTACACCAACAGGTAAGACGGCAACATACATGCATTGCATTCAGAAAGTATTCAGAACCCTTGACTTAAAAACAAATATATATTATCTACGTTATACTAAAATGTATTAAAACCATATTTCTCCTCAATCTACACGATACCCATAGTGACAAAGCAAAAAACAGATTTGTAGAACTTCAGAAAAACATAAGTATTCAGACCCTTTACTCAGTACTTTGTTGAAGCTCCTTTGGCAGCGATTAAAATCTTGGGTATGAAGCTTGGTATAAGGTATAAGGTATTTGGTTGTAAAAAAAAAAAAAAAAGTGCAAACATTTCTAAAAACCTGTTCTCTTTGTCATTATGGGGTATTGTGATGTCATTATGGGCTATTGTGATGTCATTATGGGCTATTGTGATGTCATTATGGGCTATTGTGATGTCATTATGGGCTATTGTGATGTCATTATGGGCTATTGTGATGTCATTATGGGCTATTGTGTGTAGATTGCTAAGGAAATTGTTTTATTGAATCTATTTTAGAATAAGGCTGTAAAGTAACAAAATGAGGGAAAAGGCTGAATACTTTCCGAATGCATTATGTGCAGCTTCAAAACAAATTGGTGTGCAGGAATATGAGCTGTTTACTTTGCTCACCAGCAGAATCAAGCAACAATTACTAGCATAGACCCTACTGGTCTTTTGGTACGTCAACATTGCTTGAAATTGACACATTAGCTTTATGAAGCTTACATTTGGATTTACCCAGTTTATGATAATTATTACATTATCAACATGTGTTTTAGACAAAATAATGAAAAGGGCTGTCCTGTAGCCTCAATAAATAGACGACGATCTGTAGTTGAA
The DNA here is from genome assembly GCF_002021735.2 of Oncorhynchus kisutch. Taxonomy (NCBI): domain Eukaryota; kingdom Metazoa; phylum Chordata; class Actinopteri; order Salmoniformes; family Salmonidae; genus Oncorhynchus; species Oncorhynchus kisutch. The sequence goes on along the minus strand of NC_034185.2, from coordinate 4,854,365 downwards.
CACAACCGGTATCTCAACCGTCCGTGATCGGGAGTCCCATAGGACGGCGCATAATTTGCCCAGCGTCGTCCGGGTTAGGGGAGGGTTTGGTCGGGGTAGACAGTCATTGTAAAATAAGAATTTGTTCTTAATTTAACAGATTTTCCTAGTTAAATAAAGGTTCAATAAAAATAACTTGAGACTTGACCTGTTCTACTGGGGACTCGACTCGAGACTCTACCTGTTCTACTGGGGACTCGAGACTCGAGATTCGACCTGTTCTACTGGGGGCTCGACTCGAGACTCGATCTGTTCTACTGGGGGCTCGACTCGAGACTCGACCTGTTCTACTGGGGGCTCGACTCGAGACTCGACCTGTTCTACTGGGGGCTCGAGACTCGACCTGTTCTACTGGGGGCTCGAGACTCGACCTGTTCTACTGGGGACTCGAGACTCGAGACTCTACCTGTTCTACTGGGGACGAGACTCGAGACTCTACCTGTTCTACTGGGGACTCGAGACTCGAGACTCTACCTGTTCTACTGGGGACGAGACTCGAGACTCTACCTGTTCTACTGGGGACTCGAGACTCGAGACTCTACCTGTTCTACTGGGGACTCGAGACTCGAGACTCTACCTGTTCTACTGGGGACTCGACTCGAGACTCTACCTGTTCTACTGGGGACTCGACTCGAGACTCTACCTGTTCTACTGGGGACTCGAGACTCGAGACTCTACCTGTTCTACTGGGGACTCGAGACTCGACCTGTTCTACTGGGGACGAGACTCGAGACTCGACCTGTTCTACTGGGGACTCGAGACTCGAGACTCTACCTGTTCTACTGGGGACTCGAGACTCGAGACTCTACCTGTTCTACTGGAGACTCGAGACTCGACCTGTTCTACTGGGGACTCGAGACTCGACCTGTTCTACTGGGGACTCGACTCGAGACTCGACCTGTTCTACTGGGGATTCGAGACTCGACCTGTTCTACTGGGGACTCGACTCGAGACTCGACCTGTTCTACTGGGGACTCGACTCGAGACTCAGACCTTGTGACTTGAATAACAGTGACTTCTGTGTCTATGCCAGCCCTTCTAGTTTACCCAGCTTCATCTGTAGTGTAGTCACGGTGCAGTAACTGTAAACCCATGAACACAAACCCCTTCCTCAGGGAATGTTCTTACAGGTGCTGCCAAAACTACTGGAAGTGGATGTTAAATGAAGTGTTATTGGTAGTGACAGCTGAGCAGAAAGCCCGTGGGACTTTGTAGCTTCATCTACATTTTTAGAGGGACAATAATTCTTATCTGTCACAGAGGTTGTATCTAATAGCATTCTGGTTGTATTCCACTGTGTAGGAGAGAGGTTGTATCTAATAGCATTCTGGTTGTATTCCACTGTGTAGGAGAGAGGTTGTATCTAATAGCATTCTGGTTGTATTCCACTGTGTAGGAGAGAGGTTGTATCTAATAGCATTCTGGTTGTATTCCACTGTGTTGGAGAGAGGTTGCCATTTGAGACGTAGCCGGTGTGTCTGCCTGTGGATACTGAGCGAGTATCCAGCACAGAGACCCTGGTCTGCTTCTTCCTCTACACCATCATTACATTAACGTAGGAAATGAAAAACACCCTGCTGCCTTTCACTACGATTGTGTACCAAATGACTACCTATTTCCTTTTATAGTGCACTACTTTAGACCAGGGCCTATAGGGTAGTAGTGCACTACTTTAGACCAGGGTCTATAGGGGTAGTAGTGCACTACGTTAGACCAGGGCCTATAGGGTAGTAGTGCACTACTTTAGACCAGGGCCTATAGGGTAGTAGTGCACTACTTTAGACCAGGGCCTATAGGGGTAGTAGTGCACTACGTTAGACCAGGGTCTATAGGGTAGTAGTGCACTAGGACCCATAGGTCTCTGGTTAAAAGTAGATAACCGGCTGCCATTTGGGACACAGGCGATATGTTGTCCTTTGAAAACAGATCTGAATTAAAACACCAGATGGTTCTTGGGGGTCCGGTAGGCTTTAGTTGAAACATCTGGTTTATAGCCTGAGATCGTCTGATGATAAAGTCCCTGAGTTCAACAGGAATGAGTTAAATCAACTCAGCCTGGCTAGACAGTAGAAACCAGTCGTCTGCTGTCTGGATGTGTTTTACATGGAAACTGTCCACATATCTACCGAACTGACTGGGTTTGAAATAAACCTGTGATTCATCCTCATAAGTTACACCACGTTTTCCAACGAGCTTCAGATGAGGGAACCACTTGTGTATCCATGGTTTCTGGCTTAACTTTGGCCTGGGGGAACCATTGTGTATCCATGTTTTCTAGCTTATCTTTGGCCTGGGGGCACCATTGTATCTCCATGGTTTCTGGCTTAACTTTGGCCTGGGGGAACAGTTTTGTGTCCATGTTTTCCTCTCAACCCATTACTCCTATTATAAAGACTGAATAAAATGTTTAGAATGTAACTTTTTTTAAAGTAACCAACAATTGAAAGATATTGTAGCAGGCACCACATTGTTCCCATACTCTTTCTTTATCTTGGGACTGAAATCTGGATCCAGCGACTGTCAAGCCAAACCTTTTGAGGAGGTGTTGAAGTTGTTACATTACCCTCAGCCTTTTTCAGAGAGCTTTTCCACACACTCCTCTATACCAAGTCCCTCACGTGGATACACCTCTCCAATGGCCTCACGGGTCGACATCCCACCTCAGACACCAATGTAGCGAATTTAGGGGCAGCCCCGACCGGGACTCAAACCCAGGTCCAGCGACTGTCAAGGTGTTAGGAAGAGTTTTTATTTTTTACAACAAAATAATTGAAGTTGTTCTGGCTCATGGTGGCCCAACAACCTATTAAGACACTTTTATGTTGGTGTTTCCTTTATTCTGGCAGTTATCTGTAGCAGCAGGCTACACAGAGAATGGAACAGCTGGATGTGGGAAACGTCTTGAGTCACACAAAACAGAAACAGTTCGGAAATGACAATGTCGTCATGTGTACAACATCTAAAAACCTGTGCTACTATACTGAGAGCTTTGCCGTTTCTAAATGAACGTATTTGGGTGTTTTTTGGGGGGGGAATCTTTGTTAATGTTTTTTTCAGGGCCCCCTGTAGTACACAACGAGGATGAGGAAGTGATTTGCTGTTTCTCAAAAAAAACGAAGTCACATAAAAGGAGTCTGGACCCTTTTTATAACATGCCATGAAAAACACAAAAAATATAGATTTGGTTGTAAAAAAAAACAACTTCTCCTTAAAGGTTGCTACAATATGATCTGTATCAGAGTTGTTCTAACTATTATTATGATTAATATAACATGCTCAATATTTTTCAGACTAGTCCTTTTCTTCCCATTTGGTTTCAGACCTTGAACTTGTATGTTTTTAATTTCCTCCCAGATAAAGAAAGAGTATGGGAACAACGTGGTACCCGCTTTCCCCCCAAAGAAGATATTCACGCTGACGCCGGCCGAGGTGGAGCAGAGACGAGAACAGCTGGAGAAATACATGCAAGCTGGTGAGATCACGTTTTCAGTTCTGGGCCCTGTATTTGAGTTTAGGGGTCAACTCCATTTCATTTAAGTTCCAATTCACTTAAACTCAGAAGATGATTTAAAATTCCAATTCCAGTATTGTTCAGAGAAAAGTGATTTATTTTCTACAAGGATGATGACTAAATTGGATGTTGACTAAATTGGATGTTGACTAAATTGGATGTTGACTAAATTGGATGTTGACTAAATTGGATGTTGACTAAATTGGATGTTGACTAAATTGGATGTTGACTAAATTGGATGTTGACTAAATTGGATGTTGACTAAATTGGATGTTGACTAAATTGGATGTTGACTAAATTGGATGATGACTAAATTGGATGATGACTAAATTGAACTAGAAGTGACCTCCATTTTTCCCATGGGGAGGAGGGTATGGTAGAACAGGCAGTAGCCGGCTCAATAAGGGGCAGTATAGTATTACAGGCAGTAGCCGGCTCAATAAGGGGCAGTATAGTATTACAGGCAGTAGCCGGCTCAATAAGGGGCAGTATAGTATTACAGGCAGTAGCCGGCTCAATAAGGGGCAGTATAGTAGAACAGGCAGTAGCCGGCTCAATAAGGGGCAGTATAGTATTACAGGCAGTAGCCGGCTCAATAAGGGGCAGTATAGTATTACAGGCAGTAGCTGGCTCAATAAGGGGCAGTATAGTATTACAGGCAGTAGCTGGCTCAATAAGGGGCAGTATAGTATTACAGGCAGTAGCCGGCTCAATAAGGGGCAGTATAGTATTACAGGCAGTAGCTGGCTCAATAAGGGGCAGTATAGTATTACAGGCAGTAGCTGGCTCAATAAGGGAAAGTATGGTAGAACAGGCAGTATAGTAGAACAGGCAGTAGCCGGCTCAATAAGGGGCAGTATAGTAGGACAGGCAGTAGCCGGCTCAATAAGGGGCAGTATAGTAGAACAGGCAGTATAGTAGAACAGGCAGTATAGTAGAACAGGCAGTAGCCGGCTCAATAAGGGGCAGTATAGTATTACAGGCAGTAGCTGGCTCAATAAGGGGCAGTATAGTAGGACAGGCAGTATAGTAGGACAGGCAGTATAGTAGGACAGGCAGTATAGTAGAACAGGCAGTATAGTAGAACAGGCAGTATAGTAGGACAGGCAGTATAGTAGGACAGGCAGTATAGTAGGACAGGCAGTATAGTAGGACAGGCAGTATAGTAGGACAGGCAGTATAGTAGGACAGGCAGTATAGTAGGACAGGCAGTATAGTAGGACAGGCAGTAGCCGGCTCAATAAGGGGCAGTATAGTAGAACAGGCAGTAGCTGACTCATGATCTACTGTCCTTAATGACCAATCCAAGTAGCAGAATACCTTGTTGGCCTCTGTCTACTTCAGCCTATTGTGGTATTGGTGTGGGCATTAGCGTACAGTCTTTGACTAGACCACTCACACTGGGTTTGTATGGTATCCAGATTTTCATATTGTCATTCTGTCGTTCTCTCATCCCGGGATTTACACACAAAAACCCATTTGGGGTCTATTACAAGAATGCTAACAAAAATAGCAATAGCGAATAGCGAATTTCTATGTCACAGCAATAGACAGTCTGCTTAAACTAATAACACAAACAATTATATGTTTTCCTGTCTTTATTGAACACACTGTGTAAACATTCACAGTGCAGGGTGGGAAAAGTATGTGAACTCTCGGATTTAGTAACTGGCTGATGCTCCTTTGGCAGCAATAACCTCAACCAAATGTTTTCTGTTGAGAGTCAGACCTGCACAATGGTCAGGAGGAATTTTGGACCATTCATCTTTACAAAACCGTTTCAGTTCAGCAATATTCTTAGGTCTGCTTTGAACCTCTCTCTCTCTCTCTCAAGGTCATGCCACAGCATTTTAAATCGGGTTGAGGTCAGGACGTTAGAAGGCGTATTTTCTTCTGTTGAAGACATTCTGTTGCTTTAGTTCTGTGTTTTGGGTCGTTGTCCTGTTGCATCACCCAACTTCTGTTGAGCTTCAATTGGCCGACAGATAGCCTTACATTCTCCTGTAAAATGTCTTGTTAAACTTGGGAATTCATTTTTTTCCGTCAATGACAGCAAGCTGTCCAGGCCCTGAGGCAGCAAAGCAGCCCCAAACCATGATGCTCCCTCCTCCATACTTTACAGTTGGGATGAGGTTTTGATGTTGGTGTCCTGTGACTTTTTTTTTCTCCACACATAGTGTTGTATGTTCCTTCCAAACAACTCAACTGTAGTTTCATCTGTCCACAGAATGTTTTGCCAGAAACGCTGTGGAACATCCAGGTGCACTTTTGTAAACTTCAGACGTGCAGCAATGTTTTTTTTTGGACAGCAGTGACTTCTTCCGTGGTGTCCTCCCATGAACACAGTTTTTTTTGTACGTATCGTAGACTCATCAACAGAGATGTTAGCATGTTCCAGAGATTTCTGTAAGTCTTTAGCTGACAACAGCCTTGGTTTCTCAAATGACTGCATCGCCTGGTTCACCAACCTCTTGGCGCACCGATCCCTTTAGCGGGATAATTTTCGTCAACATCCGGTGAATTGCAGAGCGCCAAATTCAAATTAAATGACAAAAAATATTTAATTTTCATGAAATCACAAGTGCAATATAGCAAAACACAGCTTAGCTTGTTGTTAATCCACCTGGCGTGTCAGATTTTCAAAAAGGCTTTACGGTGAAAGCAAACCATGCATACCATGTAAGAACATCTCTCTCAGCAGACAAAACATTACAAACAGCTAGCCGCCAAGTAGATTGGTCACTAAAGTCAGAAAAGCAATCAAATTAATCGCTTACCTTTGATGATCTTTCAGATGTTTGCACTCACGAGACTCCCAGTTACACAATAAATGTTAGTTTTGTTCCATAAAGATTCTCTTTATATCTGAAAACCTCCATTTTGATTGGCGCGTTTTGTTTAGTAATCCACAGGCTCACGATCACTATTTGGAATTTTCATCTGCCCGTCGTATCTGTAAAGTTCGTAGAAACATGTCAAACATTTTTTATAATCAATCATCACGTTGTTTTTACAATAAATAATCGATAATAATAAAGGTGAAATAAATAAACTCTAGGATTCTTCTTAACCTCATTGAGTATTCTGCACTGTGCTCTTGTAGTCACCTTTGCAGGACGGTCAATCCTAGGGAGAATAGCAACAGCGCTGAACTTTCTCAATTTATAGACAATTTGTCTTACCGCGGACTGATGAACATAAAGGCTTTTAGAGAGATACTTTTGAAACCCTTTCCAGCTTTATGCAAGTCAACAATTCTTAGTTCTTCTGAGATCTCTTTTGTTCGAGGCATGGTTCACATCAGGCAATGCTTCTTGTGAATAGCAAACTCAATTATTATTATTTTTTTTAATAGGGCAGGGCATTGTTGTGACTAACATGAAGATCAGATAAAATTTGACTAGTTATTTTCAGACATCCAGGTAATTCCAAAGGGTTCACATACTTTTTCTTGCCACTGTACATACAGTGCATTCGGAAAGTATTCAGACCCGTTGACTTATTCTAAAATGTATTAAATTGTTTTTTTTCCGCTTTTCAATTTACACACAACAACAGGTTTTTAGACATTTTTGCAAATGTATTTAAAATAAAAACTGAAATATTTCATAAGTCTTCAGTCCTTTTACTCAGTACTTTGTTGAAGCATCTTTGGCAGCGATTACAGCCTCGAGTCTTCTTAGGTATGACGCTACAAGCTTTGCACATCTGTATTTGGGGAGTTTCTCCCATTCTTCTCTGCAGACCCTCTCAAGCTCTGTCAGGTTGGATGGGGAATGTTGCTGCACAGCTATTTCCAGGTCCCTCGAGAGATGTTAGATAAGGTTCAAGTGCGGGCTCTGGCTGGGCCACTTAAGGACATTCAGAGACTTATCGCGAAGCCACTGTCTTGGCTGTGTGCTTAGGGTTGTTGTCCTGTTGGAAGGTGAACCTTGGCCCAGTCTGAGGTCCTCAACACTCTGTCACAGGTTTTTATTAAGGATCTCTCTGTATTTTGCTCCGTTCATCTTTGCCTCGATCCTGACTAGTCTCCCAGTCCCTGCCGCTGAAAAACATTCCCACAGCGTGATGCTGCCACCACCATGCTTCACCGTAGGGATGGTGCCAGGTTTCCTCCAGACGTGACACTTTGCATTCAGGCCAAATATTTCAATCTTGGTTTCATCAGATCAGAGAATCTTGTTAATCATGGTCAGTCCTTTAGGTGCCTTTTGGAAAACTCCAAGCGGGCTGTCATGTGCCGTTAACTGAGGAGTGGCTTCCGTCTGGCCAGTCTACCATAAAGGCCTGATTGGTGGATTGCAGCAGGGATGGCTGTCCTTCTAGATGGTTCTTCCATCTCCACGAGGAACTCTAGAGTTCTGTCAGTGAGCAAGTTCTTGGTCACCTCTCTGACCAAGGCCCAGTTTGGCCGAGCGGCTAGGAAGAGTCTTGGTGATTCCAAAACTTCATCCATTTAAGAATGATGGAGGCCACAGTGTTCCAGTGGTATAAAAAGTACCCAATTCTCATACTTGAGTAAAAGTAAAGATCCCTTAATAGAAAATGACTCAAGTAAAAGTGAAAGTCACGCAGTAAAATACTACTTGAGTAAAAGTCTAAAATAATTTGACTTTAAATATATTTAAGTATCAAATTATAAATGTATAAATAATTTCAAATTCCTCATATTAAACAAACCAGATGGCACCTTTTTCTTGTTTTAAAAAATATATATTTTTAAATGTACAGATAGCCAGGGGCACACTCCAACACTCTGACATTATTTACAAAGAGATGACCAGGGATGTTCTCTGTTTAGTGAGTCCTCCAGATCAGAGGCAGTAGAGATGACCAGGGATGTTCTCTGTTTAGTGAGTCCTCCAGATCAGAGGCAGTAGAGATGACCAGGGATGTTCTCTGTTTAGTGAGTCCTCCAGATCAGAGGCAGTAGGGAGGACCAGGGATGTTCTCTGTTTAGTGAGTCCTCCAGATCAGAGGCAGTAGGGATGACCGGGGATGTTCTCTGTTTAGTGAGTCCGCCAGATCAGAGGCAGTAGGGATGACCGGGGATGTTCTCTGTTTAGTGAGTCCTCCAGATCAGAGGCAGTAGGGATGACCGGGGATGTTCTCTGTTTAGTGAGTCCTCCAGATCAGAGGCAGTAGGGATGACCAGGGATGTTCTCTGTTTAGTGAGTCCGCCAGATCAGAGGCAGTAGGGATGACCGGGGATGTTCTCTGTTTAGTGAGTCCACCAGATCAGAGGCAGTAGGGATGACCAGGGATGTTCTCTGTTTAGTGAGTCCTCCAGATCAGAGGCAGTAGGGATGACCAGGGATGTTCTCTGTTTAGTCAGTTCCTCCAGATCAGAGGCAGTAGGGATGACCAGGGATGTTCTCTGTTTAGTGAGTCCTCCAGATCAGAGGCAGTAGGGATGACCAGGGATGTTCTCTGTTTAGTCAGTTCCTCCAGATCAGAGGCAGTAGGGATGACCAGGGATGTTCTCTGTTTAGTCAGTTCCTCCAGATCAGAGGCAGTAGGGATGACCAGGGATGTTCTCTGTTTAGTCAGTTCCTCCAGATCAGAGGCAGTAGGGATGACCGGGGATGTTCTCTTGATAAGTTTATGAATTTGTCCATTTCTCTGTCCTGCTAAGCATTCAAATGTAACACGTACTTTTGGGTGTCAGGGAAAATGTATGGAGTAAAAAGTACATTATTTTCTTTAGGAATGTAGTGAAGTAATAGTAGTTAAAAATATTAATAGTAAAGTACAGAAAAAACTACTTTAGTACTTTAAAGTATTTTTACTTAAGTACTTTACACCCCTGCTGTGCTCTTGGGAACCTTCAATGCTGCAGAAATGTTTTGTTACCCTTCCCCTAATCCTCGACACAATCCTGTCTCGCATCTCTATGGACAATTCCTTCCACCTCATGGCTTGGTTTGTGCTCTGACATGCACTGTCAACTGTGGGACCTTATATAGACAGGTTTGTGCCTTTCCAAATCATGTCCAACCAATTTAATTTACCACAGGTGGACTCCAATCATGTTGTAAAACATCAATGGAAGGATGATCAATGGAAACAGGATGCACCTGAGCTCAATTTTGAGTCTCATAGTTAAAGGGTCTGAATACTTATGTATGGTATTTCTGTGTTTTTATTTTTAACACTTTTTGCAAAAATGTCAAACTGTTTTCACTTTGTCATTATGGGGTATTGTGATGTCATTATGGCGTATTGTGATGTCATTATGAGGTACTGTGATGTCATTATGGGGTATTGTGATGTCATTATGAGGTACTGTGATGTCATTATGGGGTATTGTGATGTCATGATGGGGTATTGTGATGTCATGATGGGGTATTGTGATGTCATGATGGGGTATTGTGATGTCATGATGGGGTATTGTGATGTCTTGATGGGGTATTGTGATGTCATTATGGGGTATTGTGATGTCATGATGGGGTATTGTGATGTCATGATGGGGTATTGTGATGTCATTATGGGGTACTGTGATGTCATTATGAGGTATTGTGATGTCATTATGGGGTATTGTGATGTCATGATGAGGTACTGTGATGTCATTATGGGGTATTGTGATGTCATTATGGGGTACTGTGATGTCATTATGAGGTATTGTGATGTCATTATGGGGTATTGTGATGTCATGATGAGGTACTGTGATGTCATTATGGGGTACTGTGATGTCATTATGGGGTATTGTGATGTCATTATGGGGTATTGTGATGTCATTATGGGGTATTGTGATGTCATTATGGGGTATTGTGATGTCATTATGGGGTACTGTAATGTCATTATGGGGTATTGTGATGTCATTATGGGGTATTGTGATGTCATTATGGGGTATTGTGATGTCTTGATGGGGTATTGTGATGTCATGATGGGGTATTGTGATGTCATGATGGGGTATTGTGATGTCATTATGGGGTATTGTGATGTCATGATGGGGTATTGTGATGTCATGATGGGGTATTGTGATGTCATGATGAGGTATTGTGATGTCATGATGAGGTACTGTGATGTCATTATGGGGTATTGTGATGTCATTATGGGGTACTGTGATGTCATTATGGGGTATTGTGATGTCATGATGAGGTACTGTGATGTCATTATGGGGTACTGTAATGTCATTATGGGGTATTGTGATGTCATTATGGGATATTGTGATGTCATTATGGGGTATTGTGATGTCATTATGGGGTATTGTGATGTCATTATGGGGTACTGTAATGTCATTATGGGGTATTGTGATGTCATTATGGGGTATTGTGATGTCATTATGGGGTATTGTGATGTCATTATGGGGTATTGTGATGTCATTATGGGGTACTGTGATGTCATTATGGGGTATTGTGATGTCATTATGGGGTATTGTGATGTCATTATGGGGTATTGTGATGTCATTATGGGGTATTGTGTGTAGATTGATGAAGATAATGTTTTATTTAATCCATTTTAGAATAAGGCTGTAACGTAACAAAATGTGGAAAAGGGGAAGGGGTCTGAATACTTTCTGAATGCCCTGCTTATAGGTAGGAGCTAGCGAATGTAATGTTTAGTGATGTTGGACATTGTACAAGACAATGTGAATCAGAGACATTGTGCAAATGAACTAAGTCTGGCGCGTGCTCGTCTGGCGCGTGCTCGTCTGGCGCGTGCTCGTCTGGCGCGTGCTCGTCTGGCGCGTGCTCGTCTGACTGAAGAACAGTTCTTTCTCAGGTTGTGCTATTTACAAACAAACACGTGACTGTCTCAACAGTTTCTGTTTCCGGTAAGCTTCATAATGTGCCCGGTCAAATAAAGAACTGGTTCAACGGTAAGAAAAGAAAAAAAACATACCTCATGACTATTTCCAAATAGCCCGGTATACAGTATAGCGCCTAACACAGGTATACAGTATAGCGCCTAACACAGGTATACAGTATAGCACCTAACACAGGTATACAGTATAGCGCCTAACACAGGTATACAGTATAGCGCCTAACACAGGTATACAGTATAGCGCCTAACACAGGTATACAGTATAGCGCCTAACACAGGTATACAGTATAGCGCCTAACACAGGTATACAGTATAGCGCCTAACACAGGTACAGGTATACAGTATAGCGCCTAACACAGGTATACAGTATAGCGCCTAACATAGGTATACAGTATAGCGCCTAACACAGGTATACAGTATAGCGCCTAACACAGGTATACAGTATAGCGCCTAACACAGGTATACAGTATAGCGCCTAACACAGGTATACAGTATAGCGCCTAACACAGGTATACAGTATAGCGCCTAACACAGGTATACAGTATAGCGCCTAACACAGGTATACAGTATAGCGCCTAACACAGGTATACAGTATAGCGCCTAACACAGGCATACAGTATAGCGCCTAACACAGGCATACAGTATAGCGCCTAACACAGGTATACAGTATAGCGCCTAACACAGGCATACAGTATAGCGCCTAACACAGGCACACACTGCGCACGATAGTAGTTGAGGCTAAGGCCTCTTGATAAACCTGGAACCAGATATCTGTTCTCTACAGATCCATTCATAATGTTATCAGGACTAATAGGAATGTCTGATCCATTTTGTTTTGATCTAATATGCAGTCAGAGATGTGGACCAACCATTTTGTTTTGATCTAATATGCAGTCAGAGATGTGGACCAACCATTTTGTTTTGATCTAATATGCAGCCAGAGATGTGGACCAACCATTTTGTTTTGATCTAATATGCAGCCAGAGATGTGGACCAGCCATTTTGTTTTGATCTAATATGCAGCCAGAGATGTGGACCAGCCATTTTGTTTTGATCTAATATGCAGTCAGAGATGTGGACCAACCATTTTGTTTTGATCTAATATGCAGTCAGAGATGTGGACCAGCCATTTTGTTTTGATCTAATATGCAGTCAGAGATGTGGACCAGCCATTTTGTTTTGATCTAATATGCAGTCAGAGATGTGGACCAGCGTTTCAATTCTCACTCAGTCTGGTCCTTGTCAGGAACATTTTATAGTTTCTTTGGCAAGATGTCTTTGTCAGCTAATTCCTTAGCCTACCATCCCATTGGACCAGTAACCTATGTGCCCCCCCCCCCAAACCAAGCCTCCGCTTTGGCCAGACACTTCCTCAAGCAGGTCAAGGGTGAACTGAGGCCATACACACACTGACACGCACACGCATGCACGCACACACACTGACACGCACACACAGACCAACACACAGAAAGAGAAGAACTGAGTGAAATTTAGCTGGCAGCAGTGTTAAGCATTTGTTTTAATCTTCTGAAAGTTACCACAGAACAAACTGAGCCTTGTTGAGGCATATCATAGTCTGTAAACACACACACACACACACCGAGTCTTCCTGGCTGACCGACCACTTGCTGGGAGGATGGTACATAATGGGTTTTAACACGGTTATGGGAAAAATCTACCGCCTCAAAACACAATCTGTTCTCCCTCGTCCCTGAACACTGTGTGTGTGAGAGACGTGGGCCAGAACAGGAATTATGTGTCTCTCTCTCTCTCTCTGTCTTTGTCCTTTTAAAGGCACTTCTAATTGAGTGTACACTCTATTTAGGGGTCAGTATTGCATCACCGTCCCACATACTGTGGCTTCCATTGCGCCGTACAATACAATCAACCTTAGCTTTGTAAATGGATGACAGGAAAAGAAACCACTGTAGAGATTACCTGGTTAAGTAAATTAAACCACTGTAGAGATTACCTGGTTTAGTAAATTAAACCACTGTAGAGATTACCTGGTTTAGTAAATTAAACCACTGTAGAGATTACCTGGTTTAGTCAATTAAACCACTGTAGAGAGTGCCTGGTTTAGTCAATTAAACCACTGTAGAGAGTGCCTGGTTTAGTCAATTAAACCACTGTAGAGAGTGCCTGGTTTAGTCAATTAAACCACTGTAGAGAGTGCCTGGTTTAGTCAATTAAACCACTGTAGAGAGTGCCTGGTTTAGTCAATTAAACCACTGTAGAGAGTGCCTGGTTTAGTCAATTAAACCACTGTAGAGAGTGCCTGGTTTAGTCAATTAAACCACTGTAGAGAGTGCCTGGTTTAGTCAATTAAACCACTGTAGAGAGTGCCTGGTTTAGTCAATTAAACCACTGTAGAGAGTGCCTGGTTTAGTCAATTAAACCACTGTGGAGAGTGCCTGGTTTAGTCAATTAAACCACTGTGGAGAGTGCCTGGTTTAGTCAATTAAACCACTGTGGAGAGTGCCTGGTTTAGTCAATTAAACCACTGTGGAGAGTGCCTGGTTTAGTCAATTAAACCACTGTGGAGAGTGCCTGGTTTAGTCAATTAAACCACTGTGGAGAGTGCCTGGTTTAGTCAATTAAACCACTGTGGAGAGTGCCTGGTTTAGTCAATTAAACCACTGTGGAGAGTGCCTGGTTTAGTCAATTAAACCACTGTGGAGAGTGCCTGGTTTAGTCAATTAAACCACTGTCGAGAGTGCCTGGTTTAGTCAATTAAACCACTGTCGAGATGACCTGGTTTAGTCAATTAAACCACTGTCGAGATGACCTGGTTTAGTCAATTAAACCACTGTCGAGATGACCTGGTTTAGTCAATTAAACCACTGTCGAGATGACCTGGTTTAGTCAATTGAACCACTGTCGAGATGACCTGGTTTAGTCAATTGAACCACTGTAGAGATTACCTGGTTTAGTCAATTAAACCACTGTAGAGAGTGCCTGGTTTAGTCAATTAAACCACTGTAGAGATTACCTGGATGTCAGGTTGAATTGTCTCCTGCTCTTTGATGATTTACAGATAGTTGAAGCCACGTCAGAAGACCTTCTCGGCTTATTGTAGATATAACCTTTTACTACAGATTGAGTTACAAATATAAGTGTTGATGTGGCCCTCTAATATCTCTCTCATCTACTCTCTCTCCACCACAGTGCGACAGGACCCCATGCTCGGAGCCAGTGAGATGTTCAACAGCTTTCTAAGGAAAGCCCAGCAGGTTGGTAGTGGAGCTAGCTAGGCATGTCTTCCACCCTGGCTGTGTAATTGTTGTGTAGCTAGGCATGTCTTCCACCCTGGCTGTGTAATTGTTGTGTAGCTAGGCATGTCTTCCACCCTGTGTTTTGTTCTACATAGGCTTTCTCATCAGGAGGTGTGGCGTGTGTTGTGCGGGTGTGTCAGTCCTGTTCTACGTAGAATGTGTCTCATCAGGAGGTGTGTGTTGTGCATCAGTTGTTCTATATCGGCCGACTCCTCAGCAAGCTGCTTCTCTGTGATTCAGTGTGTTGTGTCTCTGCTCTGTGAGCCAGCAGGCTGACTCAGTAATGGCTTCAGTTTTGTTAATACGTTCAGCCATGGTGGGACTTTGAGGTTGATGAGTGGGACTTCAGTAATGAACTGAAATGTGTGAGTCACACCAGAGTGGAAGAGGTAAAGTGAGAGGGATAACTAGACCCAAAATCAGTCTTGTCTAGCAGGTCGCTATAAAAAATAAAAAAAATAGCTTACAAAGCCACAAGTGTTTGTACAGAGGTAAATGAGAGAGTTGAATTTTAACAAAAAAAATTGGCTTATTTCCTCCGTGGAGTTTGATCTAATAGAACAGGGTCCTATAAGAGAGAGTAGTAAACCTGACATTGTCCAATAGGAGACCCAGCAGTAAACCTGTCATTGTCCAATAGGAGACCCAGTAGTAAACCTGTCATTGTCCAATAGGAGACCCAGTAGTAAACCTGTCATTGTCCAATAGGAGACCCAGTAGTAAACCTGTCATTGTCCAATAGGAGACCCAGTAGTAAACCTGTCATTGTCCAATAGGAGACCTAGTAGTAAACCTGTCATTGTCCAATAGGAGACCCAGTGGTAAACCTGTCATTGTCCAATAGGAGACCCAGCAGTAAACCTGTCATTGTCCAATAGGAGACCTAGTAGTAAACCTGCCATTGTCCAATAGGAGACCCAGTAGTAAACCTGTCATTGTCCAATAGGAGACCCAGCAGTAAACCTGTCATTGTCCAATAGGAGACCTAGTAGTAAACCTGCCATTGTCCAATAGGAGACCCAGTAGTAAACCTGTCATTGTCCAATAGGAGACCTAGTAGTAAACCTGTCATTGTCCAATAGGAGACCCAGTAGTAAACCTGTCATTGTCCAATAGGAGACCCAGTAGTAAACCTGTCATTGTCCAATAGGAGACCTAGTAGTAAACCTGCCATTGTCCAATAGGAGACCCAGTAGTAAACCTGTCATTGTCCAATAGGAGACCCAGTAGTAAACCTGTCATTGTCCAATAGGAGACCCAGTAGTAAACCTGTCATTGTCCAATAGGAGACCCAGTAGTACACCTGTCATTGTCCAATAGGAGACCAGGTAGTACACCTGTCATTGTCCAATAGGAGACCCAGTGGTAAACCTGTCATTGTCCAATAGGAGACCCAGCAGATTCCAACAGAAGAGGTACCCCTGGAGATCTACCTGTCTAAGAGGCAGAAGGTCACGGTCAACATCCTGACCTCTGACCAGACAGAGGACGTCCTCGAGGTAAGCTGTATGTGTGTTTGCCAGCCGGGACACATGCTGATTTTTAAACGCTCTTCATTTTTCGATTCTGTTTTATTATCGTGGAAATGATGAATGATAATAATTGATCTATAAATTCACAACACTAATGTTCAGTTGGTGTCCTACAGGGAATATCTGTGTTAGGAAACCTATAGGGAGAGGGATTATTGAAAGTACAGAATGTTTGTCAGAACCAGAGAATGTTTGTCAGAACCAGAGAATGTTTGCCAGCAACAGAGCACCAGAGAATGTTTGCCAGCAACAGAGCACCAGAGAATGTTTGCCTGCAACAGAGAACCAGAGAATGTTTGCCAGCACCAGAGAACCAGAGAATGTTTGCCAGAACCAGAGAATGTTTGCCAGCACCAGAGAACCAGAGAATGTTTGCCAGAACCAGAGAATGTTTGCCAGCACCAGAGAACCAGAGAATGTTTGCCAGAACCAGAGAATGTTTGCCAGAACCAGAGAATGTTTGCCAGCAACAGAGAACCAGAGAATGTTTGCTAGCACCAGAGAATGTTTGCCAGCACCAGAGAATGTTTGCCAGCACCAGAGAATCCATCCACTCTTGACACTATGCAGTACATTCTCTCAGATAGAAAGATAGAAGTTGTAACGCCATACAAACAGCTGCTTTTTGTTCTTGTAACTATGACAACTGTAAACTAGTCTGGTGTTCTTCATTAACTGATGTTACCACAAGGACCATAGACCTCTCTCTCTGGGATATTTCAATAGGTTCAAGGCTGTATAACTGTCAGTGGATAAAATAATGTTTTAGTTTTATATGTGTCAGAGGAAATAGGAGTTGTGGATTCATTCAACCACAGAAAAAGATGACCGAAGATGATCTTTCTGTCTATCTTCTGATTTGCAGGCTGTTGCGTCGAAGCTGGACCTTCCAGACGACCTTGCTGGTTACTTCAGTCTCTTCCTGGTTCGGGAAGGAGTGGACGGGGGCTTAACGTGTAAGCACTGACTTTTAACCTTCGACCCCTAACCCTAACCATCCCATAACCAAATAGAGGACAGTTGGGAATGAAATATATTGATCATTTCTTAGAGGTCATCATATAAGATGAATATTGTTTTGACAGACCGCTCGATGGACTTGTTTTGACAGACATGAGGCCAAACCAATATATCATGATCTTGAATGCTCCTTAGCCAATCAGCCTGAACTATCAGTCCTATAAAATCATCACATGATGTCCTTGAATTGACATCCTGTTGTTGACGGTATCTCCAGTGTCTTCTGTTGTTGACGGTCTCTCCAGTGACTCCTGTTGTTGACGGTCTCTCTCCTGTCTCCTGTTGTTGACGGTCTCTCTAGTGTCTCCTGTTGTTGACGGTCTCTCTAGTGTCTCCTGTTGTTGACGGTCTCTCTAGTGTCTCCTGTTGTTGACGGTCTCTCTAGTGTCTCCTGTTGATGACGGTCTCTCTAGTGTCTCCTGTTGTTGACGGTCTCTCTAGTGTCTCCTGTTGATGACGGTCTCTCTAGTGTCTCCTGTTGATGACGGTCTCTCTAGTGTCTCCTGTTGATGACGGTCTCTCTAGTGTCTCCTGTTGTTGACGGTCTCTCTAGTGTCTCCTGTTGATGACGGTCTCTCTAGTGTCTCCTGTTGATGACGGTCTCTCTAGTGTCTCCTGTTGATGACGGTCTCTCTAGTGTCTCCTGTTGTTGACGGTCTCTCTAGTGTCTCCTGTTGATGACGGTCTCTCTAGTGTCTCCTTTTGATGACGGTCTCTCTAGTGTCTCCTGTTGTTGACGGTCTCTCTGTCTCCTGTTGTTGACTCATTTTGAAAACTTTCTTTAAAAGTTCACTGGAAAGATCCAGTCAGACATCTTTGTTGTTTCCTCTTTATTGTTGACTATATACTGTAAGCTGTTGACTAGATGTACCTACAGTTTTGAGATAAACTGTCTCTAAAACAAGGACTCACTAAGGTCCTTTCCCTGGAAACACGCAGAGCAGAGCAAGAGGCCACCCTGCCTAGCCCTGGTCCTATGGACACAATGGGGATGCCATATGGGTCCCCAGGATTGAGAAACAGAGGCTGGAGAGGCAGACCAGCAGCTGGAAGGTAGCTGGTTCAAGCCCCGGGTCGGGCTACAGACAAATGGGAACAGAACTGAACTGGCAGCTGGAAGGCTGATGGTCATCGATCCCATGTACCATCTCCTGCCATTGTGCCCTTGAGCAAGGCACCTAGCCCCCCCCCCCCCCACAAGTAAACTCCATCCAGGGGCTCTGGACTGCTACAGACCATGTGTCAACTTCTGTGCATTTGTTGTTGTTGGGAAAAGGAGACGGCATATTTTCCATTCTAACCAATGGCTTATGAAGTATTATATTCCACAGGAAACATACACGTCTTTATCCAGCATATTGTCCATCTAGAGTGTGATACTAGCTGGCTCCCCATGTAATCCCCTCCAGGAACAAAATGTCTGCCATTGAGCATCATTGTCTGTGGGAGGGACAAAAAGATAACATGTTAGACCCCCCTGCACAGGCATTTCTGTTGAAATACATCAGCACAATGTTGATGGAGCACATTTCACTTTGATTATAACCCACAGAATCCCCCGAGATGAATATAAGTTGTTAGTCTAGCCAGCCGATAGTCCATGAGCACCCATGGCTAGGCTATTGAATTGTCTAAAACCAAAGGGTCCTCTGTTACTCGTCCTCATCAATATAAAAACAGATGAGTCACTTTCACTTAGTAGCAGCAGTAGTAGTAAACACGTTATGCTTCTGATTATGGGCTGACATTTCAATAGACATCTAGCTAGCTAGCCTAACGTTTAGCCTAATAATAGCTAGTGAGTTGAGAGCTAGCTAGTTAACTATTGGCTAGCTAACTAGTGATGTTACAGCAACCCACAATCTGATTTTATTTTCCTGTTGCACAAAGTTAGCTTTTTGGATGGCATCTTTTAACAGAAGAGAAATCTTTTGTTAGGCCTTCCCAGACACTGAGTGGAAAACAGAATGATAGCTGGCCAGCAGATTAGCTAGACAAGTAACACATTGGCGTTACCTGAAGTGAAATGTTGCCAGACCTTCATAGCAGTGATCACGTTGTCCTGATTTCATGAATCACAACAACACAGCACTAAACCCTTAGCTACCCATAGGAGCTAAAATTAGCAAGATAAACTTGTTATAGCTTTCCGGCAGGCGAGACGCTTTGTGGCGTATTTCTGCCTTTCACGGGTCGGAGTGGAAATTACAAATTTGGGACACAGAAAGAGGGGAGAGGGGAAAGGGGGGCTAGCTACAACTTGTTAACGGTGCTCACTGAAATCAGTAACAACAAACTCACGCCACGCAACAGGAAGTGGTCAGGGGCCAAGATTCAACAACCCACATTTCAGGAATTTTACTAAAAATAAAATGTCTGTAAGGGGACGAACACACGTAAATGGAAAGGAACTATACAAGGAACTATGCAAGGCAATGAAGGCCTACAAATGAAGGCATGGACATGTTAGTTTAGTTTTTTGCTGATTTCATTCCTAAAATCTCCCACTCGGAAAGGAATTGAGGAGCTGACGTAGCACCAGTGCAAAAGATTAGCTAATCACTTGGTGTGTGTCCCAAAGGGCACCCTATTCCCTATACACACCTATGGGCCCTGTTCAAAAGTAGTGCACTACATAGGGAATAGGGTGCCATTTGGGACTCAGCCTAATTACCTTGATAACCGATTAAGTGTGAGAGCTACCAAACCCCCTGCCAAACCTTCTTCCTCCTCTGTTGGCTCCGTCCACTGGGGCCCTGTCTCCTTCCTCTTTTTCCTCTTCTTCCTGCCAAACCCTCTTTTTCTCACACTCAAACACACCAACACCAACAGAAGAACGATTGCCTCTGTCGATAGAGTCCACCTATTTCTGTCGGAACCGAACAGGGCTGGCAGGGTTCTGTCAAGAGTTCTGCTGAATGAAGGAACGGGTAGAACTATTGAATATGGACACCTTTCCCTAAGGAATCATTTCATGTCCGTTTCAAAGCTCCCAGAGGAACTGTTCTGTATTGAACTCTCCAAGCTATAGAAACCAATAGTCCTGTTCTGTACTGAACTCTCCAAGCTATAGAAACCAATACTCCTGTTCTGTACTGAACTCTCCAAGCTGTAGAAACCAATACTCCTGTGCTGTACTGAACTCTCCAAGCTATAGAAACCAATACTCCTGTTCTGTACTGAACTCTCCAAGCTATAGAAACCAATACTCCTGTTCTGTACTGAACTCTCCAAGCTATAGAAATCAATAGTCCTGTGTTGTACTGAACTCACCATGCTATAGAAACCAATACTCCTGTTCTGTACTGAACTCTCCAAGCTATAGAGACCAACATTCCTGTTCGGTACTGAACTCTCCAAGCTATAGAAACCAATACTCCTGTTCTGTACTGAACTCTCCAAGCTATAGAAACTAATAGACCTGTTCTGTACTAAAGATCTCCTATCCAAATTCAAATCTAGAATCGGCTTTCTCCTTCACTCACGCCTCCAAACTTACTCTAGTAAAACTGACTATCCTAACGATCCTCGACTTCAGCAATGTCATCTACAAAATAGCTTCCAATACTCTACTCAGACTGCATCCAGTTTGCTATCACAGTGCCCTCCGTTTTGTTACCAAATCACCTTATACCACCCACCACTGCGACCTGTATGCTCTAGTCGGCTGGCCCTCGCTACATATTCGTCGCCAAACCCAATGGCTCCAGGTCATCTACGGTGCCTTGCGAAAGTATTCGGCCCCCTTGAACTTTGCGACCTTTTGCCACATTTCAGGCTTCAAACATAAAGATATAAAACTGTATTTTTTTGTGAAGAATCAACAACAAGTGGGACACAATCATGAAGTGGAACGACATTTATTGGATATTTCAAACTTTTTTAACAAATCAAAAACTGAAAAATTGGGCGTGCAGAATTATTCAGCCCCCTTAAGTTAATACTTTGTAGCGCCACCTTTTGCTGCGATTACAGCTGTAAGTCGCTTGGGGTATGTCTCTATCAGTTTTGCACATTGAGAGACTGAAATTTTTCCCCATTCCTCCTTGCAAAACAGCTCGAGCTCAGTGAGGTTGGATGGAGAGCATTTGTGAACAGCAGTTTTCAGTTGTTTCCACAGATTCTCGATTGGATTCAGGTCTGGACTTTGACTTGGCCATTCTAACACCTGGATATGTTTATTTTTGAACCATTCCATTGTAGATTTTGCTTTATGTTTTGGATCATTGTCTTGTTGCAAGACAAATCTCCGTCCCAGTCTCAGGTCTTTTGCAGACTCCATCAGGTTTTCTTCCAGAATGGTCCTGTATTTGGCTCCATCCATCTTCCCATAAATTTTAACCATCTTCCCTGTCCCTGCTGAAGAAAAGCAGGCCCAAACCATGATTCTGCCACCACCATGTTTGACAGTGGGGATGGTGTGTTCAGGGTGATGAGCTGTGTTGCTTTTACGCCAAACATAACGTTTTGCATTGTTGCCAAAAAGTTCAATTTTGGTTTCATCTGACCAGAGCACCTTCTTCCACATGTTTGGTGTGTCTCCCAGGTGGCTTGTGGCAAACTTTAAACAACACTTTTTATGGATATCTTTAAGAAATGGCTTTCTTCTTGCCACTCTTCCATAAAGGCCGGATTTGTGCAATATACGACTGATTGTTGTCCTATGGACATTCTCCCACCTCAGCTGTAGATCTCTGCAGTTCATCCAGAGTGATCATGGGCCTCTTGGCTGCATCTCTGATCAGTCTTCTCCTTGTATGAGCTGAAAGTTTAGAGGGACGGCCAGGTCTTGGTAGATTTGCAGTGGTCTGATACTCCTTCCATTTCAATATTATCGCTTGCACAGTGCTCCTTGGGATGTTTAAAGCTTGGGAAATATTTTTGTATCCAAATCCGGCTTTAAACTTCTTCACAACAGTATCTCGGACCTGCCTGGTGTGTTCCTTGTTCTTCATGATGCTCTCTGCGCTTTTAACGGACCTCTGAGACTATCACAGTGCAGGTGCATTTATACGGAGACTTGATTACACACAGGTGGATTGTATTTATCATCACTAGTCATTTAGGTCAACATTGGATCATTCAGAGATCCTCACTGAACTTCTGGAGAGAGTTTGCTGCAGTGAAAGTAAAGGGGCTGAATAATTTTGCACGCCCAATTTTTCAGTTTTTGATTTGTTAAAAAAGTTTGAAATATCCAATAAATGTCGTTCCACTTCATGATTGTGTCCCACTTGTTGTTGATTCTTCACAAAAAAAGACAGTTTTATATCTTTATGTTTGAAGCCTGAAATGTGGCAAAAGGTCGCAAAGTTCAAGGGGGCCGAATACTTTCGCAAGGCACTGTACCTCATCCCCATATTGTTTTCATTTACTTTGCACACCAGTATTTCTACTTGCACATCATCATCTGCTCACTTATCACTCATGTTAATCTGCTAAATTGTAATTACTTTGCTACTATGGCCTATTTATTGCCTTAACTCCTTACGCCATTTGCACACACTGTATATAGACTTTCTTATTTTCTATTGTGTTATTGACTGTACGCTTGTTTATTCCATGTGTAACTCTGTGTTGTTGTTTGTGTCACACTGCTCTTGGCCAGGTCGCAGTTGTAAATGAGAACTTGTTCTCAACTAGCCTACCTGGTAAATATAGGTGGAATAATTCAAACATGTAATGACTGTTACCGTCCTAAATGTAGCTGGTATTGCTTAAAGGGAACTGAACAGAACTCAACAGCAGGGTACGTCCCAAATGGCACTGTTTCCCTATATAGTGCACTACTGTTGACCAGAGCCCTATTCCCTATATAGTACACTAATATAGACCAGAGCCCTATTCCCTATATAGTGCACTACTTTAGACCAGAGCCCTATTCCCTATATAGTACACTAATATAGACCAGAGCCCTATTCCCTATATATTGCACTACTTTAGACCAGAGCCCTATTCCCTATATAGTGCACTACTTTAGACCAGGGCCCTAATTCCCTATATAGTGCACTACTTTAGACCAGGGCCCTATTCCCTATATAGTGCACTACTTTAGACCAGGGCCATATTCCCTATATAGTGGTACTACTATAGACCAGAGCCCTATTCCCTATATAGTACACTAATATAGACCAGAGCCCTATTCCCTATATATTGCACTACTTTAGACCAGAGCCCTATTCCCTATATAGTGCACTACTTTTTTATTTTATTTTTATTTTACCTTTATTTAACCAGGCAAGTCAGTTAAGAACACATTCTTATTTTCAATGACGGCCTGGGAACAGTGGGTTAACTGCCTGTTCAGGGGCAGAACGACAGATTTGTACCTTGTCAGCTCGGGGGTTTGAACTCACAACCTTCCGGTTACTAGTCCAACGCTCTAACCACTAGGCTACCCTGCCGCCACTTTAGACCAGGGCCCTATTCCCTATATAGTACACTAATATAGACCAGAGCCCTATTCCCTATATATTGCACTACTGTTGACCAGAGCCCTATTCCCTATATAGTACACTAATATAGACCAGAGCCCTATTCCCTATATAGTACACTACTTTAGACCAGAGCCCTATGGGCCACTATGTAGGGAATAGGGTGCCATTTGGGATGTAAGCCACTCTCTCCAGACAGCTGCTGTTCCCTCTGGAGGTCTGAACTAAACAGCTGCAGTTTATACACCCACACAGACACATGGTACTGGACCCTGCTCATCTCTGTCTGGTACTGGACCCTGCTGGGTTCTGTCTAGATGGACTGTCCTCATCTGTCTGGTACTGGACCCTGCTGGGTTCTGTCTAGATGGACTGTCCTCATCTCTGTCTGGTACTGGACCCTGCTGGGTTCTGTCTAGATGGACTGTCCTCATCTCTGTCTGGTACTGGACCCTACTGGGTTCTGTCTAGATGGACTGTCCTCATCTCTGTCTGGTACTGGACCCTGCTGGGTTCTGTCTAGATGGACTGTGTCCTCATCTCTGTCTGGTACTGGACCCTGCTGGGTTCTGTCTAGATGGACTGTCCTCATCTCTGTCTGGTACTGGACCCTGCTGGGTTCTGTCTAGATGGACTGTCCTCATCTGTCTGGTACTGGACCCTGCTGGGTTCTGTCTAGATGGACTGCCCTCATCTGTCTGGTACTGGACCCTGCTGGGTTCTGTCTAGATGGACTGTCCTCCTCTCTGTCTGGTACTGGACCCTGCTGGGTTCTGTCTAGATGGACTGTCCTCATCTCTGTCTGGTACTGGACCCTGCTGGGTTCTGTCTAGATGGACTGTCCTCATCTGTCTGGTACTGGACCCTGCTGGGTTCTGTCTAGATGGACTGTCCTCATCTGTCTGGTACTGGACCCTGCTGGGTTCTGTCTAGATGGACTGTCCTCATCTCTGTCTGGTACTGGACCCTGCTGGGTTCTGTCTAGATGGACTGTCCTCATCTCTGTCTGGTACTGGACCCTGCTGGGTTCTGTCTAGATGGACTGTCCTCATCTGTCTGGTACTGGACCCTGCTGGTTTCTGTCTAGATGGACTGTCCTCATCTCTGTCTGGTACTGGACCCTGCTGGGTTCTGTCTAGATGGACTGTCCTCATCTCTGTCTGGTACTGGACCCTGCTGGGTTCTGTCTAGATGGACTGTCCTCATCTCTGTCTGGTACTGGACCCTGCTGGGTTCTGTCTAGATGGACTGTCCTCATCTCTGTCTGGTACTGGACCCTGCTGGGTTCTGTCTAGATGGACTGTCCTCATCTGTCTGGTACTGGACCCTGCTGGGTTCTGTCTAGATGGACTGTCCTCATCTCTGTCTGGTACTGGACCCTGCTCATCTCTCTCTGTTTGTTGTCATCTTTGTTGTTATCTAAATCAGATCAGGCTGTACTGCTCATCCCTCCTTTTTACTCTCTCTCTCTCCTCTCTCTCTTCTCTCCTCTCTCTTTCGCTCTTTCTCTCTCCTTCCTTCTCTCTCTCCTCTCTCTCTCCTCTCTCTCTTCTCTCCTCTCTCTCTCTCTCTTTCTCTCTCCTG
This sequence comes from Oncorhynchus kisutch, assembly GCF_002021735.2. Classification (NCBI taxonomy): domain Eukaryota; kingdom Metazoa; phylum Chordata; class Actinopteri; order Salmoniformes; family Salmonidae; genus Oncorhynchus; species Oncorhynchus kisutch. The sequence goes on along the minus strand of NC_034185.2, from coordinate 4,829,203 downwards.
CTTTCTCTCTCTCCTTCTCTCCTCTCTCTCTTCTCTTCTCTCTCTTTCGCTCTTTCTCTCTCCTTCTCTCCTCTCTCTCTCCTCTCTCTCTTCTCTTCTCTCTCTTTCGCTCTTTCTCTCTCCTTCCTTCTCTCTCTCTCTTTCTCTCCTCTCTTTCTCTCTCCCCTCCTCTCTTTCTCTCTCTTTCTCTTTTTTCTCTAGTTGTGAGGAAGCTGCAGGATTTTGAGCTGCCATACGTATCTGTCACCAGTTTACGGAGCTCGGAGTTCTACATCGCCCTTCGTAAAAGGTATGATACCTCTCCACAAACATGAACTAAGACTGACGCTGCCCACTCTGTTAGACTGACCCTACGCCACTCTGTTAGACTGACTCTACCCCACTCTGTTAGACTGACTCTACCCCACTCTGTTAGACTGACTCTACCCCACTCTGTTAGACTGACTCTACCCCACTCTGTTAGACTGACCCTACGCCACTCTGTTAGACTGACTCTACCCCACTCTGTTAGACTGACTCTACCCCACTCTGTTAGACTGACCCTACGCCACTCTGTTAGACTGACTCTACCCCACTCTGTTAGACTGACTCTACCCCACTCTGTTAGACTGACTCTACCCCACTCTATTAGACTGACCCCACCCCACTCTGTTAGACTGACCCCCACCCCACTCTGTTAGACTGACCCCACCCCACTCTGTTAGACTGACCCCACCCCACTCTGTTAGACTGACCCCACCCCACTCTGTTAGACTGACCCCACCCCACTCTGTTAGACTGACTCTACCCCACTCTGTTAGACTGACTCTACCCCACTCTGTTAGACTGACTCTACCCCACTCTGTTAGACTGACTCTACCCCACTCTGTTAGACTGACTCTACCCCACTCTGTTAGACTGACTCTACCCCACTCTGTTAGACTAACCCCTCTCTGTTAGACTGACCCCACCCCACTCTGTTAGACTGACCCTACTCCACTCTGTTAGACTGACTCTACCCCACTCTGTTAGACTGACTCTACCCCACTCTGTTAGACTGACTCTACCCCACTCTGTTAGACTGACTCTACCCCACTCTGTTAGACTGACTCTACCCCACTCTATTAGACTGACTCTACCCCACTCTGTTAGACTGACCCCACTCTGTTAGACTGACTCTACCCCACTCTGTTAGACTGACCCTACCCCACTCTGTCAGACTGACTCTATCCCACTCTGTCAGACTGACTCTACCCCACTCTGTTAGACTGACCCCACTCTGTTAGACTGACTCTACCCCACTCTGTTAGACTGACTCTACCCCACTCTGTTAGACTGACCCCACTCTGTTAGACTGACTCTACCCCACTCTGTTAGACTGACTCTACCCCACTCTGTTAGACTAACCCCTCTCTGTTAGACTGACCCTACCCCACTCTGTTAGACTGACTCTACCCCACTCTGTTAGACTGACTCTACCCCACTCTGTTAGACTGACTCTACCCCACTCTGTTAGACTGACTCTACCCCACTCTGTTAGACTGACTCTACCCCACTCTGTTAGACTGACTCTACCCCACTCTGTTAGACTGACCCCACTCTGTTAGACTGACCCCACTCTGTTAGACTGACTCTACCCCACTCTGTTAGACTGACTCTACCCCACTCTGTTAGACTGACTCTACCCCACTCTGTTAGACTGACCCCACTCTGTTAGACTGACCCCACTCTGTTAGACTGACTCTACCCCACTCTGTTAGACTGACCCTACCCCACTCTGTCAGACTGACTCTATCCCACTCTGTTAGACTGACTCTACCCCACTCTGTTAGACTGACCCCACTCTGTTAGACTGACTCTACCCCACTCTGTTAGACTGACTCTACCCCACTCTGTTAGACTGACCCCACTCTGTTAGACTGACTCTACCCCACTCTGTTAGACTAACCCCTCTCTGTTAGACTGACCCCACCCCACTCTGTTAGACTGACCCTACCCCACTCTGTTAGACGGACTCTACCCCACTCTGTTAGACTGACTCTACCCCACTCTGTTAGACTGACTCTACCCCACTCTGTTAGACTGACCCCACTCTGTTAGACTGACCCCACTCTGTTAGACTGACCCCACTCTGTTAGACTGACTCTACCCCACTCTGTTAGACTGACGCTACCCCACTCTGTTAGACTGACGCTACCCCACTCTGTTAGACTGACTCTACCCCACTCTGTTAGACTGACTCTACCCCACTCTGTTAGACTGACCCTACCCCACTCTGTTAGACTGACCCTACCCCACTCTGTTAGACTGACCCTACCCCACTCTGTTAGACTGACTCTACCCCACTCTGTTAGACTGACTCTACCCCACTCTGTTAGACTGACTCTACCCCACTCTGTTAGACTGACTCTACCCCACTCTGTTAGACTGACTCTACCCCACTCTGTTAGACTGACTCTACCCCACTCTGTTAGACTGACTCTACCCCACTCTGTTAGACTGACTCTACCCCACTCTGTTAGACTGACTCTACCCCACTCTGTTAGACTGACCCCACTCTGTTAGACTGACTCTACCCCACTCTGTTAGACTGACCCCACTCTGTTAGACTGACTCTACCCCACTCTGTTAGACTGACCCTACCCCACTCTGTCAGACTGACTCTATCCCACTCTGTTAGACTGACTCTATCCCACTCTGTTAGACTGACTCTACCCCACTCTGTTAGACTGACCCCACTCTGTTAGACTGACTCTACCCCACTCTGTTAGACTGACCCCACTCTGTTAGACTGACCCACTCTGTTAGACTGACTCTACCCCACTCTGTTAGACTGACTCTACCCCACTCTGTTAGACTGACTCTACCCCACTCTGTTAGACTGACTCTACCCCACTCTGTTAGACTGACCCCACTCTGTTAGACTGACCCCACTCTGTTAGACTGACCCCACTCTGTTAGACTGACCCCACTCTGTTAGACTGACTCTACCCCACTCTGTTAGACTGACTCTACCCCACTCTGTCAGACTGACGCTACCCCACTCTGTCAGACTGACGCTACCCCACTCTGTCAGACTGACTCTACCCCACTCTGTCAGACTGACTCTACCCCACTCTGTCAGACTGACTCTACCCCACTCTGTCAGACTGACTCTACCCCACTTTGTCAGACTGACTCTACCCCACTTTGTCAGACTGACTCTACCCCACTCTGTCAGACTGACTCTACCCCACTCTGTTAGACTGACTCTACCCCACTCTGTTAGACTGACTCTACCCCACTCTGTCAGACTGACGCTACCCCACTCTGTCAGACTGACGCTACCCCACTCTGTCAGACTGACTCTACCCCACTCTGTCAGACTGACTCTACCCCACTCTGTCAGACTGACTCTACCCCACTCTGTCAGACTGACTCTACCCCACTTTGTCAGACTGACTCTACCCCACTTTGTCAGACTGACCCCACCCCACTCTGTTAGACTGACCCTACCCCACTCTGTTAGACTGACTCTACCCCACTCTGTTAGACTGACTCTACCCCACTCTGTTAGACTGACTCTACCCCACTCTGTTAGACTGACTCTACCCCACTCTGTTAGACTGACTCTACCCCACTCTGTTAGACTGACTCTACCCCACTCTGTTAGACTGACTCACCCCACTCTGTTAGACTGACCCTACCCCACTCTGTTAGACTGACTCTACCCCACTCTGTTAGACTGACCCCACTCTGTTAGACTGACCCCACTCTGTTAGACGGACTCTACCCCACTCTGTTAGACTGACCCTACCCCACTCTGTCAGACTGACTCTATCCCACTCTGTTAGACTGACCTCTACCCCACTCTGTTAGACTGACCCCACTCTGTTAGACTGACTCTACCCCACTCTGTTAGACTGACCCCACTCTGTTAGACTGACTCTACCCCACTCTGTTAGACTGACTCTACCCCACTCTGTTAGACTAACCCCTCTCTGTTAGACTGACCCCACCCCACTCTGTTAGACTGACCCTACCCCACTCTGTTAGACGGACTCTACCCCACTCTGTTAGACGGACTCTACCCCACTCTGTTAGACTGACTCTACCCCACTCTGTTAGACTGACCCCACTCTGTTAGACTGACCCCACTCTGTTAGACTGACCCCACTCTGTTAGACTGACTCTACCCCACTCTGTTAGACTGACGCTACCCCACTCTGTTAGACTGACGCTACCCCACTCTGTTAGACTGACGCTACCCCACTCTGTTAGACTGACCCCACTCTGTTAGACTGACTCTACCCCACTCTGTTAGACTGACGCTACCCCACTCTGTTAGACTGACGCTACCCCACTCTGTTAGACTGACTCTACCCCACTCTGTTAGACTGACCCCACCCCACTCTGTTAGACTGACTCTACCCCACTCTGTTAGACTGACCCTACCCCACTCTGTTAGACTGACTCTACCCCACTCTGTTAGACTGACTCTACCCCACTCTGTTAGACTGACCCCACTCTGTTAGACTGACTCTACCCCACTCTGTTAGACTGACCCCACTCTGTTAGACTGACTCTACCCCACTCTGTTAGACTGACCCCACTCTGTTAGACTGACCCCACTCTGTTAGACTGACTCTACCCCACTCTGTTAGACTGACTCTACCCCACTCTGTCAGACTGACTCTATCCCACTCTGTTAGACTGACTATCCCACTCTGTTAGACTGACTCTACCCCACTCTGTTAGACTGACCCCACTCTGTTAGACTGACTCTACCCCACTCTGTTAGACTGACCCCACTCTGTTAGACTGACCCCACTCTGTTAGACTGACTCTACCCCACTCTGTTAGACTGACTCTACCCCACTCTGTTACTGACTCTACCCCACTCTGTTAGACTGACTCTACCCCACTCTGTTAGACTGACCCCACTCTGTTAGACTGACCCTACCCCACTCTGTTAGACTGACCCCACTCTGTTAGACTGACCCCACTCTGTTAGACTGACTCTACCCCACTCTGTCAGACTGACGCTACCCCACTTTGTCAGACTGACTCTACCCCACTCTGTCAGACTGACTCTACCCCACTCTGTCAGACTGACTCTACCCCACTCTGTTAGACTGACTCTACCCCACTCTGTTAGACTGACTCTACCCCACTCTGTTAGACTGACTCTACCCCACTCTGTTAGACTGACTCTACCCCACTCTGTTAGACTGACTCTACCCCACTCTGTTAGACTGACTCTACCCCACTCTGTTAGACTGACTCTACCCCACTCTGTTAGACTGACTCTACCCCACTCTGTTAGACTGACTCTACCCCACTCTGTCAGACTGACTCTACCCCACTCTGTTAGACTGACTCTACCCCACTCTGTTAGACTGACTCTACCCCACTCTGTTAGACTGACTCTACCCCACTCTGTTAGACTGACTCTACCCCACTCTGTTAGACTGACTCTACCCCACTCTGTTAGACTGACTCTACCCCACTCTGTTAGACTGACTCTACCCCACTCTGTTAGACTGACTCTACCCCACTCTGTTAGACTGACTCTACCCCACTCTGTTAGACTGACTCTACCCCACTCTGTTAGACTGACTCTACCCCACTCTGTTAGACTGACTCTACCCCACTCTGTTAGACTGACTCTACCCCACTCTGTTAGACTGACTCTACCCCACTCTGTTAGACTGACTCTACCCCACTCTGTTAGACTGACTCTACCCCACTCTGTTAGACTGACTCTACCCCACTCTGTTACACTGACTCTACCCCACTCTGGATTCCTAAAATGAGTAAACGGTCTCCGATTTTCCCCTGGTGTATATATTGTTTATGTCGGTCTGTTTAAATACAGTTGAAGTCAGAAGTTTTTCACAATTCCTGACATTTAATCCTAGTAAAAAAGCCCCTGTCTTAGGCCACTTTATTTTAAGAATGTGAAATGTCAGAATAATAGTAGAGTGATTTATTTCAGCTTTTATTTATTTCATCACATTCCCGGTGGGTCAGAAGTTTACATGCACTCAATTAGCATTGGGTAGCATTGCCTTTTAAATTGTTTAACTTGGGTCAAACGTTTCGGGTAGCCTTCCACAAGCTTCCCACAATAAGTTGGGTGAATTTTGGCCCATTCCTCCTGACAGAGCTGGTGTAACTGAGTCAGGTTTGTAGGCCTCCTTGCTCCCACACACTTTTTCAGTTCTGCCCACAAATTGTCTATAGGATTGAGGTCAGGGCTTTGTGATGGCCACTCCAATACCTTGACTTTGTTGTCCTTAAGCCATTTTGCCACAACTTTGGAAGTATGCTTGGGGTCATTGTCTATTTGGAAGACCCATTTGCGACCAAGCTAAAACTTACTGACCGATGTCTTGAGATGCTGTTTCAATATATCCACATAATTTTCCTACCTCATGACGCCATCTATTTTGTGAAGTGCACCAGTCCCTCCTGCAGAAAAGCACCCCCACAACATGATGCTGCCACCCCCGTGCTTCATGGTTGGGATGGTGCTCTTCTGCTTGCAAGCCTCCCCCTTTTTCCTCCAAACATAACGATGGTCATTATGGCCAAAAAGTTATATTTTTGTTTAATCAGACCAGTGGTCATTTCTCCAAAAGGTACAATCTTTGTCCCCATGTGCAGTTGCAAACCATAGTCTGGCTTTTTTATTGCGGGTTTGGAGCAGTGGCTTCTTCCTTGCTGAGCGGCCTTTCAGGTTATGTCGATATAGGACTCGTTTTACTGTGGATATAGATACATTTGTACCTGTTTCCTCCAGCATCTTCACAAGGTCATTTGCTGTTGTTCTGGGATTGATTTGCACATTTCACACCAAAGTACATTAATCTCTAGGAGACAGAACACGTCTCCTTCTTGAGCGGTATGACGGCTGCGTGGTTCCATGGTGTTTATACTTGCGTGCTAGTCTTTGTCCAGATGAATGTGGTACCTTCAGGCGTTTGGAAACTGCTCCCAAGGATGAACCAGACTTGTGGAGGTCTACAATGTTTTGGCTGATTTCTTTTGATTTTCCCATGATGTCAAGCAAAGTGGCACTGAGTTTGAAGGTAGGTCTTGAAATACATCCACAGATACACATCCAATTGACTCAAATGATGTCAATTAGCCTATCAGAAGCTTCTAAAGCCATGACATCAATTTCTGGAATTTTCCAAGCTGTTTAAAGGCACAGTCCACTTAGTGTATGTAAACTCCTGACCCACTGTAATCGTGATACAGTGAATTATAAGTGAAATAATCTGTCTGTAAACAATTGTTGGAAAAATGACTTGTGTCATGCACGAAGTAGATGTCCTAACCGACTTGCCAAAACTATAGTTGGTTTAACAAGAAATTTGTGGAGTGTTTGAAAAACGAGTTTTAATGACTCCAACCTAAGTCTCTGTAAACTTCCGACTTCAACTGTCCAACTGATTTGAATTTCTGATTTGAAATGCAGACTGAAGTATCCGGGTTCAAACCTTCCATTGGACGTGACGCAACGTGAGCTTTCATTGATCTCAAAGAAACACATGGCTGTAGTGGTCTGTAGTGAGAACAACACACTGCTGTGATGTCTGTAGTGAGAACAACACACTGCTGTGATGTCTAGTGTAGCAGGGTCGTTACAGGCTGTAGTGAGAACAACACACTGCCGTGATGTCTGTAGTGAGAACAACACACTGCTGTGATGTCTGTAGTGAGAACAACACACTGCTGTGATGTCTGTAGTGAGAACAACACACTGCCGTGATGTCTGTAGTGAGAACAACACACTGCTGTGATGTCTGTAGTGAGAACAACACACTGCTGTGATGTCTGTAGTGAGAACAACACACTGCTGTGATGTCTGTAGTGAGAACAACACACTGCCGTGATGTCTGTAGTGAGAACAACACACTGCTGTGATGTCTGTAGCGAGAACAACACACTGCCGTGATGTCTGTAGTGAGAACAACACACTGCTGTGATGTCTGTAGCGAGAACAACACACTGCCGTGATGTCTGTAGTGAGAACAACACACTGCCGTGATGTCTGTAGTGAGAACAACACACTGCCGTGATGTCTGTAGTGAGAACAACACACTGCCGTGATGTCTGTAGTGAGAACAACACACTGCTGTGATGTCTGTAGTGAGAACAACACATTGCTGTGATGTCTGTAGTGTAGCAGGGTCGTTACAAGCTGTAGTGAGAACAACACATTGCTGTGATGTCTGTAGTGTAGCAGGGTCGTTACAGGCTGTAGTGAGAACAACACACTGCTGTGATGTCTGTAGTGTAGCAGGGTCGTTACAGGCTGTAGTGAGAACAACACACCGCTGTGATGTCTGTAGTGTAGCAGGGTCGTTACAGGCTGTAGTGAGAACAACACACCGCTGTGATGTCTGTAGTGAGAACAACACTCTTTTCTGCAGCCACAACAGTATATTGGACATCCGTTCTTGACTGATGGTTTGTGTTCATTGAAATTCAAGCATTGTGAGTGTTGATAACCAATACTCTGTCTCTGTCTGTCTCTGTCTGTATAGTTACTGGGACACGGCGTATGACAGTGATGTAATGGACAACAGAGTGGGACTGAACCTACTGTACACTCAGGTGAGTTCAAAACCTCAGGTGAGTTCTGAACCTACTGTACACTCAGGTGAGTTCTGAACCTACTGTACACTCAGGTGAGTTCTGAACCTACTGTACACTCAGGTGAGTTCTGAACCTACTGTACACTCAGGTGAGTTCAAAACCTCAGGTGAGTTCTGAACCTACTGTACACTCAGGTGAGTTCTGAACCTACTGTACACTCAGGTGAGTTCTGAACCTACTGTACACTCAGGTGAGTTCTGAACCTACTGTACACTCAGGTGAGTTCTGAACCTACTGTATATATATATATATATATACACTGCTCAAAAAAATAAAGGGAACACTTAAACAACACAATGTAAATCCAAGTCAATCACACTTCAGTGAAATCAAACTGTCCACTTAGGAAGCAACACTGATTGATAATGAATGTCACATGCTATTGTGGAAATGAAATAGACAACAGGTGGAAATTATAGGCAATTAGCAAGACACCCCCAATAAAGGAGTGGTTCTGCAGTTGGTGACCACAGACCACTTCTCAGTTCCTATGCTTCCTGGCTGATGTTTTGGTCACTTTTGAATGCTGGCGGTGTTTTCACTCTAGTGGTAGCATGAGACGGAGTCTACAACCCACACAAGTGGCTCAGGTAGTGCAGCTCATCCAGGATGGTACATCAATGCGAGCTGTGGCAAGAAGGTTTGCTGTGTCTGACAGCGTAGTGTCCAGAGCATGGAGGCCCATAGTCCTCTGCTCCAAATTACTGCACTACTATTTACTATGGCCCATAGTCCTCTGCTCCAAATTACTGCACTATATAGAGAGTAGGGTGCCATTGGCAACAGAGCCCGCCCTCTATGCAGACACACACACACACACACACTCAGCAGCAACAACAACATGCTGTTTTCTTACGCAGATTGCTGATTTGATTAAAATCTGCCTGCTGGCTCAGCGTTCCATGTGTGTCTGTGTGTTTGGCAGGCTGTTGACTCAGTGTGTGTGTGTGTGTGTGTGTGTGTCTGTGTTTGGCAGGCTGTTGACTCAGTGTGTGTGTGTGTCTGTGTGTTTGGCAGGCTGTTAACTCAGTGTGTGTGTGTGTGTGTGTGTGTGTGTGTGTGTGTGTGTGTGTGTGTGTGTGTGTGTGTGTGTGTGTGTGTTTGGCAGGCTGTTAACTCAGTGCTCTGTGTGTGTCTGTGTGTGTGTGTGTGTTTGGCAGGCTGTTGACTCAGTGCTCTGTGTGTGTGTGTGTGTGTGTCTGTGTGTGTGTGTGTGTGTTTGGCAGGCTGTTGACTCAGTGCTCTGTGTGTGTGTGTGTGTGTTTGGCAGGCTGTTAACTCGGTGTGGGCGCATAGCTAATGTTACGGGCCAAAGAATGCAATCTTTTCTTGGAAAGAGAATCAACTCGTGTGTGTGTGTGTGTGTGTGTGTGTGTGTGTGTGTGTGTGTGTGCTTGCCATTTTGTGCAACTTGTGTGTGTCATTTGACTTGTGTGTATGTGTGTGTTTAATTCTACTTGAACAAAACAACAGTGGAATAGTTTGTTTTGAACTTAGAATACAAATGTGTTTCTCTGATTTTATGTAAAGCCTCTCCAAGAATGGTTTGGAGCAGAAAGATGATTGTTGTCTCTCTCCTCTCCCTAGACGGTGTCTGACATAGAGAGAGGCTGGATCCTCGTTAACAAGGACCAGCACAGGCAGCTGAAATCACTGCAGGAGAAAGGATCCAAGAAAGAAGTAAGTATGGGCTGATCCTCGTAACGCAACACTGTCTCCTCCGGCTGTAACCGTGTCCTCCGGCTGTAACCGTGTCCTCCGGCTGTAACCGTGTCCTCCGGCTGTAACCGTGTCCTCCGGCTGTAACCGTGTCCTCCGGCTGTAACCGTGTCCTCCGGCTGTAACCGTGTCCTCCGGCTGTAACCGTGTCCTCCGGCTGTAACCGTGTCCTCCGGCTGTAACCGTGTCCTCCGGCTGTCTAGTGGAGAAGAAGCTAACATTCCACACCTTGTACTCTTTGTCATGTCACAGGGATATTGTCATGCTGAAACAGGAAACGGCATTTCCCAAACTTTTGCCACAAAGTTGGAAGTACAGAATCTTCTAGAATGTCATTGTATGTTGAAGATTTCCCTTCACTGGAACTAAGAGGCCCAAACCATGAAAAACAGCATTATTCCTCCTCCATCAAACTCTACAGTTGGCACTAACCATTCTCCTGGCGTTTCCACTGCTCCAGAGTCCAATGGCGGCGAGCTTTACACCACTCCAGTCGACACTTGGCATTGCGCACGGTGATCTTAGTCTTGTGTGCGGCTGCTCGGCCATGGAAACCCGTTTCATGAAGCTCCCAGCGAACAGTTCTTGTGCCGATGTCGCTTCCAGAGGCAGTTGGGAACTCGGTAGTGAGTGTAGCAACCGAGGACAGACTGACTGTCAGCAGCAGGTGTGGCTGAAATAGATCCACTGATTTGGAGGGTTCTCCACATACTGCTGTATATACAGTGAATATCAAATGATTTTCCAGTGCTTCATGTTCTCTACATCTCTCTCCAGTTCATTAGGCTGTGCCAGACACTGAAGTACTTCGGCTACATACAGTTTGACCCGTGTGTGACAGACTTCCCGGAGAAGGGCTGTCACGCGATCGTCTCCGCTGGCAACAACGAACTCAACTTCCAGGTCAAGCTACCCAATGAGCAGATGAAAGAGGGGAGCTTCAAGGTCACGCGCATGAGGTGCTGGAGGGTCACTTCCTCTGTAAGTAGCCCTCCCCCAAATTACGTTACTCTACGTTACTCCTCCCCAACAGGGGCGGCAGGGTAGCCTAGTGGTTAGAGTGTTGGACTAGTAACCGGAAGGTCCTTATTATATTCTCATCACTGTAGAGTGATGGTGCTCCTAGACTGATCTATGGTTACTAGAGTGATGGTGCTCCTAGACTGATCTATGGTTACTAGAGTGATGGTGCTCCTAGACTGATCTATGGTTACTAGAGTGATGGTGCTCCTAGAGGGGAGACTGATCTATGGTTACTAGAGTGATGGTGCTCCTAGACTGATCTATGGTTACTAGAGTGATGGTGCTCCTAGACTGATCTATGGTTACTAGAGTGATGGTGCTCCTAGAGGGGAGACTGATCTATGGTTACTAGAGTGATGGTGCTCCTAGACTGATCTATGGTTACTAGAGTGATGGTGCTCTTAGACTGACCTATGGTTACTAGAGTGATGGTGCTCCTAGACTGATCTATGGTTACTAGAGTGATGGTGCTCCTAGACTGATCTATGGTTACTAGAGTGATGGTGCTCCTAGACTGATCTATGGTTACTAGAGTGATGGTGCTCCTAGACTGATCTATGGTTACTAGAGTGATGGTGCTCCTAGACTGATCTATGGTTACTAGAGTGATGGTGCTCCTAGACTGATCTATGGTTACTAGGGTGATGGTGCTCCTAGACTGATCTATGGTTACTAGGGTGATGGTGCTCCTAGACTGATCTATGGTTACTAGAGTGGTGGTGCTCCTAGACTTATCTATGGTTACTAGAGTGGTGGTGCTCCTAGACTGATCTATGGTTACTAGAGTGATGGTGCTCCTAGACTGATCTATGGTTACTAGAGTGATGGTGCTCCTAGAGGGGAGACTGATCTATGGTTACTAGAGTGATGGTGCTCCTAGACTGATCTATGGTTACTAGGGTGATGGTGCTCCTAGACTGATCTATGGTTACTAGGGTGATGGTGCTCCTAGACTGATCTATGGTTACTAGAGTGGTGGTGCTCCTAGACTGATCTATGGTTACTAGAGTGGTGGTGCTCCTAGACTGATCTATGGTTACTAGAGTGATGGTGCTCCTAGACTGATCTATGGTTACTAGAGTGATGGTGCTCCTAGACTGATCTATGGTTACTAGAGTGATGGTGCTCCTAGAGGGGAGACTGATCTATGGTTACTAGAGTGATGGTGCTCCTAGACTGATTTATGGTTACTAGAGTGATGGTGCTCCTAGTGAAGGCACTGATCTATGGTTAGTTTTGCATCCCCCTTACCATAGTGGTTAAGATTAGGATATAAGGAAGGTTAACTGATCCTACATCAGTGCTTGGAGAGGTCCTGGCGGGTCACTTGTTCTTCTCTATTCTCCTCTTCTCTATTCTCCTCTTCTCTATTCTCCTCTTCTCTATTCTCCTCTTCTCTATTCTCCTCTTCTCTATTCTCCTCTTCTCTATTCTCCCCTTCTCTATTCTCCTCTCCTCTATTCTCCTCTCCTCTTCTCTATTCTCCTCTTCTCTATTCTCCCCTTCTCTATTCTCCTCTCCTCTATTCTCCTCTCCTCTTCTCTATTCTCCTCTTCTCTATTCTCCTCTTCTCTATTCTCCTCTCCTCTATTCTCCTCTCCTCTATTCTCCTCTTCTCTATTCTCCTCTCCTCTATTCTCCTCTCCTCTTCTCCTCTTCTCTATTCTCCTCTTCTCTATTCTCCTCTTCTCTATTCTCCTCTTCTCTATTCTCCTCTTCTCTATTCTCCTCTTCTCTATTCTCCTCTCCTCTATTCTCCTCTCCTCTATTCTCCTCTTCTCTATTCTCCTCTCCTCTATTCTCCTCTCCTCTATTCTCCTCTTCTCTATTCTCCTCTTCTCTATTCTCCTCTTCTCTATTCTCCTCTTCTCTATTCTCCTCTTCTCTATTCTCCTCTTCTCTATTCTCCTCTTTTCTATTCTCCCCTTCTCTATTCTCCTCTCCTCTCCTCTCCTCTCCTCTCCTCTCCTCTCCTCTCCTCTCCTCTCCTCTCCTCTCCTCTCCTCTCCTCTCCTCTCCTCTCCTCTCCTCTCCTCTCCTCTCCTCTCCTCTCCTCTCCTCTCCTCTCCTCTCCTCTATTCTCCTCTCCTCTATTCTCCTCTCCTCTATTCTCCTCTCCTCTATTCTCCTCTCCTCTATTCTCCTCTCCTGTCCTCTTTTCTCCTCTCCTCTGGGTAAACTGCTGAGCTCTACACCGTCATCGTTTTCATCAGACCACTTACCCTAATATGTAGCCCTGACACACACACAGATTCCCACCTATGTGTTATCCCACTGCCTCCTCTCAGAGAGCCCAATCCTTTACTATAATATATATATATATATATATATATATATATATATATATATATATTGTTTCCCATCCAGACGAATGTAGCTATTTCTAAGGCATATTCTGGTACAGTTCAGGGAAGGACATACAGTATCACTGCAGTTTTAACAGTCAATCTTCTCCACCCACCTCTATACATGTAGACTTCTCTTGAAGGGATAGAGATTGATCACATCATGAGTTCATCTGACTATAGCAGTGGTTTCTTTTTTCAATCCATATCAATGTATAACAGACTATTAAAGAGGGGAACTGTAGCAGCAGTAGCATCCAGATGCAAACAGGGAACATTGTTCAGTTCTGTCTTTGGTACCACACAGCACTTTTAAGAGACAGTTGGAACTGAAAGCGACCATCGAAAGCCCGTACATGGACCAGCGGCTAACTCGACTACTAAACCCAGCGGCTAACTCGACTACTAAACCCAGCGGCTAACTCGACTACTAAACCCAGCGGCTAACTCGACTACTACTAAACCCAGCGGCTAACTCGACTACTACTAAACCCAGCGGCTAACTCGACCACTACTAAACCCAGCGGCTAACTCGACCACTACTAAACCCAGCGGCTAACTCGACCACTACTAAACCCAGCGGCTAACTCGACCACTACTAAACCCAGCGGCTAACTCAACCACTACTAAACCCAGCGGATAACCCGACCACTATTTAACCCAGCGGCTAACTCGACCACTACTAAACCCAGCGGCTAACTCGACCACCACTAAACCCAGCGGCTAACCCGACCACCGCTAAACCCAGCGGCTAACCCGACCACTGCTAAACCCAGCGGCTAACTCGACTACTACTAAACCCAGCGGCTAACTCGACCACTACTAAACCCAGCGGCTAACTCGACCACTACTAAACCCAGCAGCTAACCCGACTACTACTCAACCCAGCGGCTAACTCGACCACTACTAAACCCAGCGGCTAACCCGACCACTACTAAACCCAGCGGCTAACTCGACCACTACTAAACCCAGCGGCTAACTCGACCACTACTAAACCCAGCGGCTAACCCGACTACTAAACCCAGCGGCTAACCCGACCACTACTAAACCCAGCGGCTAACTCGACCACTACTAAACCCAGCGGCTAACTCGACCACTACTAAACCCAGCGGCTAACTCGACCAGTAAAAACCCAGTCCTTTGGGTGGGGGACTGTTCTTGATACACACGGAAAACTGTTGAGTGTGAAAAATCCAACAGCGCTGCAGTTCTTGACACAAACCGGTGAGCATGGCCCATACAACTATGACTTATGTTTTCATCGATGGCCGTCTGACTGAAGTAAGTAGTGGACAGTAGAGCAGTAGAGTTGTCAGGCTACATACCCCATAGACATATAATCTACACACCACGGAAGTCAGCTCAGTCAGCAGTACATTTTTAATTTTAGAATGTTAAGTGTTAATGCAAAAAATCATATCGCACCCGAATCGATTCGTTCCTCTGATCAAACCAAATTGCAGTGAATCGTTTCAAAACTAAAACTTTATAATTCCTGTATCACATCGGAGCCTATGTATCTAGATCGATATCGTCTTGAAATGGAAAGATGCACATCCCAATGACCACCCCTCCTATGGAAAGATGAGACTCTCACAAACACAACGGTGTTCTCTGTTTTTTTTGTTGCGTAAGACACCCACAAATGTCACGGGACATTGTCTGAAGTTGGAACCGCCGATCTGTCAACTTCTGTGTGTAGCATCCAACCGGTTTGGGCTGCACACGAACAATCGTTTTCCTCTAGAACACCCACAAGCCTTATATGTACAAATGGAAGTACTTTAGTGACAACAACATAAAAGGACTTAGATACGGGGTAAAGAGAAAGTATTAATACAACTCCAGAGATCTGTGTAGGACAGACACTTCAAAACATACTTGGACATATCTGTTTTGCCATATATGAATGTGTTTCCATAGGCTAATAGCAGTAAGGGATATATGAATGTGTTTCCAATAGGCTAATAGCAGTAAGGGATATATGAATGTGTTTCCAATAGGCTAATAGCAGTAAGGGATATATGAATGTGTTTCCAATAGGCTAATAGCAGTAAGGGATATATGAATGTGTTTCCAATAGGCTAATAGCAGTAAGGGATATATGAATGTGTTTAAGGGCAAATTCAATGTCTCATCAAATAAATAAGAAGAAGAAGAACATTGCTGTCCCAACTGACCAATAGCAGACTAGATGACCCTTTGAGAGGCACTGTACAGACAGACTGCTATTGCGGGACCCTGTGTCTGCCTCAAGGGGGGCTGGGCGGAACGCCCTGCCAACGAGGGGCAGAACACCCTGCCAACGAGGGGCTGGGCGGAACACCCTGCCAACGAGGGGCTGGGCGGAACACCCTGCCAACGAGGGGCTGGGCGGAACACCCTGCCAACGAGGGGCTGGGCGGGAACACCCTGAACACCCTGCCAACGGGGGGCTGGGCAGAACATGTCTACAGACTGCCTGATATTGTGTTGATGATAAGCAAAAGGGATGACTGGATCATTCATTTCTATGAGGAGTTGGAAAGATGATGATGATGATGACCGTGGGGGAGCAGGGAGTGGAAGATGCAGGAGACGATGATGATGCTAGAAAGCCAGCCATAGTAACCCCCTCCCCTTTACAGCAGGTCCCGGTAGCCAACGGAACAGCCTCCACCTCCCCCTGCTCCTCAGCCAAGTGTGAGGTGAAGTTGGAGCTGGCCTTCGAGTACCTGATGAGCAAAGACCGTCTCCAGTGGGTCACCATCACCAGCCCACAGGTCAGGGGTCTGTCTGGGGTCACAGAGAGTTTGTGACCTCTACTGATAATAAATTAAATCTAGTGTCTCTAGAGTCACTGTTTGTGTCTCTTGTATCTAAAGCCCTGGTTTGTATCTTCAGGCAATCATGATGAGCATCTGTCTGCAGTCGATGGTTGATGAGCTGATGGTCAAGAAATCAGGAGGCAGCATCAAGAAGGTGTGTGTGTGTGTGTGTGTGTGTGTGTGTGTGTGTGTGTGTGTGTGTGTGTGTGTGTGTGTGTGTGTGTGTGTGTCATTTTCCTGTGTGTGTGTTATCTCTGACAGATGCTGAGGAAACGTCCCAACGGCTCCCTCCACCGGTCTGAAAGTCTGCAAGCTGTGAAATCACCCCCTCTACTGGTGAGACACGGGACTGCACAGGGCTTTGATTAGAAAATAGGCATTTTGTTAGCTTGAAATCCGGAACCTGTTTTGTGCTAACATTCCACTCCTTGTACTCCGTGTCATACCAAACATTTGGCTTGACAGACTGACTGGAACCCAGGCTAACAGTTGGCTGTTTGAATTGGAAGGATCGGGTGTTTAGTTTTAATGCACCTGAATTATAGCTAAACAGACTGGAACCCAGGCTAACAGTTGGCTGTTTGAATTGGAAGGATCGGGTGTTTAGTTTTAATAGTTTTTCTATAGTATCTATAGTCTCTATAGTATCTCTAGTATCTCTAGTATCTCTAGTATCTATAGTCTCTAGTATCTATAGTCTCTATAGTATCTATAGTATCTCTAGTATCTATAATATCTATAGTATCTCTAGTATCTCTAGTATCTATAGTATCTATAGTGTATCTATAGTATCTCTAGTATCTAGTATCTATAGTATCTATAGTATCTATAGTGTATCTATAGTATCTATAATATCTATAGTATCTATAGTCTCTCTAGTATCTATAGTATCTATAGTGTATCTATAGTATCTCTAGTCTCTATAGTATCTATAGTATCTATAGTATCTATAGTATCTATAGTATCTATAGTCTCTATAGTATCTATAGTATCTATAGTCTCTATTCTCTAGTATCTATAGTATCTATAGTCTCTATAGTCTCTATAGTCTCTATAGTATCTATAGTGTATCAATAGTGTATCTATAGTATCTATAATATCTATAGTATCTCTAGTCTCTATAGTCTCTATAGTCTCTATAGTATCTATAGTATCTATAGTCTCTATTCTCTAGTATCTATAGTCTCTATAGTCTCTATAGTCTCTCTAGTCTCTCTAGTATCTATAGTATCTATAGTATCTATAATATCTATAGTATCTATAGTATCTATAGTATCTATAGTGTATCTCTAGTATCTCTAGTATCTCTAGTATCTCTAGTATCTCTAGTATCTATAGTGTATCTCTAGTATCTATAGCTAGAAATATATGTAGATAGGAAAGGTTTGGGTATTGTGTGTATATGTATGTTGTGTGTGTGTGTATATGTATGGTGTGTGTGTGTGTGTGTATGTTGTGTGTGTGTATATGTATGGTGTGTGTGTGTGTGTGTATGTTGTGTGTGTGTATATGTATGGTGTGTGTGTGTGTGTGTGTGTGTGTATATATGTATGGTGTGTGTGTGTGTGTGTATATGTGTGTGTGTGTGTGTGTGTGTGTGTGTGTATGTGTGTGTGTGTGTGTGTGTGTATGTTGTGTGTGTGTATATGTATGTTGTGTGTGTGTGTGTGTGTGTATATGTATGTTGTGTGTGTGTGTGTGTGTATGTTGTGTGTGTGTATATGTATGTTGTGTGTGTGTATATGTATGGTGTGTGTGTATGTTGTGTGTGTGTGTATATGTATGTTGTGTGTGTGTGTGTGTGTGTGTGTGTATGTTGTGTGTGTGTGTGTGTATATGTATGTTGTGTGTGTGTATATGTATGTTGTGTGTGTGTATATGTATGGTGTGTGTGTGTGTATGTTGTGTGTGTGTGTGTGTGTATATGTATGTTGTGTGTGTGTGTGTGTATGTTGTGTGTGTGTGTGTGTATATGTATGTTGTGTGTGTGTGTATGTTGTGTGTGTGTGTGTGTATATGTATGTTGTGTGTGTGTGTGTGTGTGTGTGTGTATGTATGGTGTGTGTGTGTGTGTGTGTGTGTGTGTGTATGTTGTGTGTGTGTGTGTATGGTGTGTGTGTGTGTATGGTGTGTGTGTGTGTGTGTGTGTGTGTGTGTGTGTGTGTGTGTGTATATGTATGGTGTGTGTGTGTATGTTGTGTGTGTGTGTGTGTATATGTATGGTGTGTGTGTATATGTATTGTGTGTGTGTGTGTGTGTGTGTGTGTGTGTGTGTGTGTGTGTGTGTGTGTGTGTGTGTGTGTGTGTGTGGGTGTATGGTGTGTGTGTATATGTATGGTGTGTGTGTGTGTGTGTGTGTGTGTGTGTGTGTGTGGTGTGTATGTATGGTGTGTGTATATGTATGTTGTGTGTGTGTGTGTGTATATGTATGGTGTGTGTGTGTGTGTGTGTGTATATGTATGGTGTGTGTGTGTGTGTATGTATGGTGTGTGTGTGTGTATGTATGTTGTGTGTGTGTGTGTGTGTATGGTGTGTGTGTGTGTGTATATGTATGGTGTGTGTGTGTGTGTGTGTATATGTATGTTGTGTGTGTGTGTGTGTGTATGTTGTGTGTGTGTGTGTATATGTATGGTGTGTGTGTATATTTATGGTGTGTGTGTGTGTATGGTGTGTGTGTGTGTATATGTATGGTGTGTGTGTGTGTGTGTGTGTGTGTGTGTGTGTGTGTGTATGGTGTGTGTGTGTGTGTGTGTGTGTATATGTATGTTGTGTGTGTGTGTGTGTGTGTGTGTGTGTGTGTGTGTGTGTGTATATGTATGGTGTGTGTGTGTGTGTGTGTATATGTATGGTGTGTGTGTGTATATATGTATGGTGTGTGTGTGTCTGTGTGTCTGTGTGTGTGTGTATGTTGTGTGTGTATATGTATGGTGTGTGTGTGTATATGTATGGTGTGTGTGTGTGTGTGTGTGTGTGTGTGTGTGTGTATGGTGTGTGTGTGTGTGTGTATGGTGTGTGTGTGTGTGTGTATATATGTATGGTGTGTGTGTATATGTATGGTGTGTGTGTGTGTGTGTGTGTGTGTATATATGTGGTGTGTGTGTGTGTGTATATATGTATGGTGTGTGTGTGTATATATGTATGGTGTGTGTGTGTGTGTGTGTATATGTATGGTGTGTGTGTGTATATATGTATGGTGTGTATGGTGTGTGTGTGTATATATGTATGGTGTGTGTGTGTCTGTGTGTCTGTGTGTGTGTGTATGTTGTGTGTGTATATGTATGGTGTGTGTGTGTATATGTATGGTGTGTGTGTGTGTGTGTATGGTGTGTGTGTGTGTGTGTATGGTGTGTGTGTGTGTGTATGGTGTGTGTGTGTATATATGTATGGTGTGTGTGTATATGTATGGTGTGTGTGTGTGTGTGTGTGTGTGTATATATGTGGTGTGTGTGTGTGTATATATGTATGGTGTGTGTGTGTATATATGTATGGTGTGTGTGTGTGTGTGTATATGTATGGTGTGTGTGTGTATATATGTATGGTGTGTATGGTGTGTGTTTGTGTGTGTGTGTGTGTGTATATGTATGGTGTGTGTGTGTGTGTGTGTATGTATGGTGTGTATATGTATGGTGTGTGTGTGTGTGTGTGTGTGTGTATGGTGTGTGTGTGTGTGTATGGTGTGTGTATATGTGTGTGTGTGTGTATGGTGTGTGTGTATATGTGTGTGTATATGTGTGTGTGTGTATGGTGTGTGTGTATATGTATGGTGTGTGTGTATGTATATGTATGGTGTGTGTGTGTGTGTATATGTATGGTGTGTGTGTGTATGTGTATGGTGTGTGTGTATATATGTATGGTGTGTGTGTGTGTGTGTGTGTGTGTATATGTATGGTGTGTGTGTGTGTGTATATGTATGGTGTGTGTGTGTGTGTATATGTATGGTGTGTGTGTGTATATGTATGTTGTGTGTGTATATGTATGTATGGTGTGTATATGTATGGTGTGTGTGTGTGTATATGTATGGTGTGTGTGTGTGTGTATGTATGGTGTGTGTGTGTATATGTGTATGGTGTGTGTGTGTGTATATGTATGGTGTGTGTGTGTATATGTATGGTGTGTGTGTGTATATATATGGTGTGTGTGTGTGTGTGTGTATATATGTATGGTGTGTGTGTGTATATATGTATGGTGTGTGTGTGTATATATATGGTGTGTGTGTGTGTGTATATGTATGGTGTGTGTGTGTATATGTATGGTGTGTGTGTGTATATGTATGGTGTGTGTGTGTGTGTATATGTATGGTGTGTGTGTGTATATATGTATGGTGTGTGTGTGTATATATATGGTGTGTGTGTGTGTGTGTGTGTATATATGTATGGTGTGTGTGTGTGTATATGTATGGTGTGTGTGTGTGTGTATATGTATGGTGTGTGTGTGTGTGTGTGTGTATATGTATGGTGTGTGTGTGTGTGTATATGTATGGTGTGTGTGTGTGTGTATATGTATGGTGTGTGTGTGTGTGTATATGTATGGTGTGTATATATGTCTTCCCTGTTAAAATAAAACAGGTTTTGAGATGTTTGCCATTGTTTTTCCATCTTGTCCTCTGCAGGACTCCCCTGACCCAGACCGAGAACAGATTGTCAAACTCTCAGTGAGTAACGCTTCTGCTTTTATCTCCAAAAGCCCTGGGTTGAATGTTGAGTCCAAAAATTACATATAGAATCGTCATTAACAGTGAATCAGAATCGTCATTAACAGTGAATCGTCATTCACAGTGAATCAGAATCGCCATTCACAGTGAATCAGAATCGTCAATCACAGTGAATCAGAATCGTCATTAACAGTGAATCAGAATCGTCATTATCAGTGAATCAGAATCGTCATTAACAATGAATCAGAATCACCATAAACAGTGAATCAGAGGATATCTATATAGTCTGCTTTAGGTGTCTGTTGCTCTTCTCTCTCTCTCCATATCTCCTCTCAGACCAAGCTGAGCTCTGTGTCACTCAGAGGGATCAGCGCCTCCAACTCGGCCAACGACGTCAGCGGCAACGATTTCCATGGCAACTACGCCTTTGAGGGGATCGGGGACGATGACCTGTAATATTCAACCTCCTCCTCTTGACTAACGCGACCCGCAAAGATTCCAAGCCGAGCTTAGCCAGGCAGAAATGAGTTTGTCTGGTTTGTGATTGTAGCCCTTCCCGTGGGTCTGCTACCAACCATATCTTCTTGTTTCATCCTCTTCATAAAAGGCTGCATCCCAAACGACACCCTGTTTACTTACACAGTGTGGCACTTTTGAGCAGAGTCCCGTTGGCCATTTGGGACACAGACGAAACTGCCATCTATCTCAGTGTTTTCCCCAACCTTTTTTGAACCGTGGCACACTTTAATGGGTGATACAAATTTATTCGGCACACCTAAAATATCCCTATAAAAATGTTTTGTTGTTGTGATAATGACCTCCATCTGACCTGAAACATACTGCAAATCATCTATTTTCTGTGACAAATGTGTTTTATAGATTAAATAGGGTTCATTTGAACTATTTTCATAGTTCCTTACTCATGATGGTTAACTTTGTGTGTACCCCTTTAAGAGAACCCACAACTCTGCATTCATTCTTTCTTTCTGGTAAAATAGGTCTTTAATTGTTAAAGGTTTGAGCTACAGACGAGTGGTTTTCTGCGTTGTAGAAGTGCAAACACAGACACAAGCCATGCTCCATAAGAAATGACTGACTTTGGCTAAGCCTAATCAGACTTGCCTGTACTCATGGTTTTCACTGACCATCCTCTTGTTCATCAATCAGCTCATTGTTTCTCCTACATTGTCAATAATATTTAGAGAAAAAAAAATCTCAAACTGCAGTCTTAAGCTGAAAGTGGTTTAAACGAGGACATTTGCAACTGTCATTTTGAACATGTTATTACTAAGATAATAATGGATGTTTTGC
This sequence comes from Oncorhynchus kisutch, assembly GCF_002021735.2. Classification (NCBI taxonomy): domain Eukaryota; kingdom Metazoa; phylum Chordata; class Actinopteri; order Salmoniformes; family Salmonidae; genus Oncorhynchus; species Oncorhynchus kisutch. The sequence goes on along the minus strand of NC_034185.2, from coordinate 4,806,719 downwards.
ACTTCTTCACCACGTTCCAGACTTATATAACAGTATTCAGAGATTTACATTCTTCTGTAAAAAATTAGAACATTGTGTAATTCAAAAAATGAGGCTCGTTTTCAATCACAAAGTGAATCACAAAGTGAATCACAAAGTGAATCACAAAGTGAATCACAAAGTGAATCACAAAGTGAATCACATTCTGTGTTTGCTTTTTAGTGTGTTGATTCTGTCACGTCAGAAATCCAAGGTAGAAACCAGAGCTGATTTTGTTAAAAGGGTGTCAGATCTCTCTCTCTCTCTCTCTCTCTCTCTCTCTCTCTCTCTCTCTCTCTCTCTCTCTCTCTCTCTCTCTCTCTCTCTCTCTCTCTCTCTCTCTCTCTCTCTCTCTCTCTCTCTCTCTCTCTCTCTCTCTCTCTCTCTCTCTCTCTCTCTCTCTCTCTCTCTGTCTCTCTCTCTGTCTCTCTCTCTCTGTCTCTCTCTCTCTGTCTCTCTCTCTCTGTCTCTCTCTCTCTCTCTCTCTCTCTCTCTCTCTCTCTGTCTCTCTCTCTCTGTCTCTCTCTCTCTCTCTCTCTCTCTCTCTCTCTCTATATATATATCTCTCTATATCTCTCTCTCTCTCTTCTCTTTCTCTCTCTCTCTTCTCTATATTTGTGTTATTGATCTCCCCTGTTGTAGTGAAGGTTCGTGGGAATGTTAGACTACACAGGTTGGTGACTACAATGCTTGGGCATATTTCTTGTAAGATTTATAATATAAGGCCTTAATTTTGCCTGTTGCCATTGGTCAACTTACCAACCATTCTTTCAGTCTTAGCTGGGAGCTCGCCAGATAGATTCTTGCCGACGGAGACGTCGTTTGATTGGTCGGTCGGTTCGGCTGGCACTTCCCGAACCGATAATTTTGCACAGTATTATGCCGCGTTCACGTACTAGTGGGAATTAGGAAACCTCTGAAATGGCTGACTTGTTTGTAGTTATACACGAGCTGCGTTCAACCAGTTAGCAAGTCGGACATGTCAGAGTTTCCTTGTTCTGACCAGCACTTGAATGTGGCAATACAGATGGACGACACACATCATGGGCTTAGTCTCAAGGGCACCCTATTCCCTATATAGTGCACAACTTTTGACCAGCGGTGTAAGGAATAGGGTGCCTTTTGGCACCTACCCATAGAATATTTCCAAGGGGGTTTGTGAAACTCCCATCTGTGATTTCTTCGGGGTTTTTTTCTTGCCCTTTTTTCATTTCAGACATTTTTTTAAAGGTGTCTCATAAAAGCCAAAAGTATAGTTTACTAACGCATTTTGCACAAAATAAACATTAAAAAAACATGGTATGTTTGTATAAGAAAAAATCATTGAACATTTACTAATACCTGTATCATCCATAGTTTATTACAGAGCCATATATTTAGAGACTTAGGCCAAATACTATGTTTTATATTGTTATAAATCTAGACATTCAGGTACATAGCATTGTATAAATGTTCCCCATGTAACGTTAATGGGGTTCTAACATGGCTGTTATAGAATGTTGTAGTGTCATAATGGGGTTCTAACATGGCTGTTATAGAATGTTGCAGTGTCATGTTAATGGGGTTATAGAATGTTGTAGTGTCATGTTAATGGGGTTATAGAATGTTGTAGTGTCATGTTAATGGGGTTATAGAATGTTGTAGTGTCATGTTAATGGGGTTATAGAATGTTGTAGTGTCATGTTAATGGGGTTCTAACATGGCTGTTATAGAATATTGTAGTGTCATGTTAATGGGGTTCTAACATGGCTGTTATAGAATGTTGCAGTGTCATGTTAATGGGGTTCTAACATGGCTGCTGTAGAATGTTGCAGTGTCATGTTAATGGGGTTCTAACATGGCTGTTATAGAATGTTGTAGTGTCATAATGGGGTTCTAACATGGCTGTTAGAATGTTGCAGTGTCATAATGGGGTTCTAACATGGCTGTTAGAATGTTGCAGTGTCATAATGGGGTTCTAACATGGCTGTTAGAATGTTGCAGTGTCATAATGGGGTTCTAACATGGCTGATATAGAATGTTGTAGTGTCATGTTAATGGGGTTCTAACATGGCTGTTATAGAATGTTGCAGTGTCATAATGGTGTTCTAACATGGCTGTTATAGAATGTTGTAGTGTCATGTTAATGGGGTTCTAACATGGCTGTTATAGAATGTTGTAGTGTCATGTTAATGGGGTTCTATCATGGCTGTTATAGAATGTTGTAGTGTCATGTTAATGGGGTTCTAACATGGCTGTTATAGAATGTTGTAGTGTCATGTTAATGGGGTTCTAACATGGCTGTTATAGAATGTTGTAGTGTCATGTTAATGGGGTTCTAACATGGCTGTTATAGAATGTTGTCATGTTAATGGGGTTCTAACATGGCTGCTATAGAATGTTGTAGTGTCATGTTAATGGGGTTCTAACATGGCTGTTATTGAATGTTGCAGTGTCATAATGGGGTTCTAACATGGCTGCTATAGTCATGTTAATGGGGTTCTAACATGGCTGATATAGAATGTTGTAGTGTCATGTTAATGGGGTTCTAACATGGCTGTTATAGAATGTTGTAGTGTCATGTTAATGGGGTTCTAACATGGCTGCTATAGAATGTTGTAGTGTCATGTTAATGGGGTTCTAACATGGCTGTTATAGAATGTTGTCATGTTAATGGGGTTCTAACATGGCTGCTATAGAATGTTGTAGTGTCATGTTAATGGGGTTCTAACATGGCTGCTATAGAATGTTGTAGTGTCATGTTAATGGGGTTCTAACATGGCTGCTATAGTCATGTTAATGGGGTTCTAACATGGCTGCTATAGAATGTTGTAGTGTCATGTTAATGGGGTTCTAACATGGCTGTTATAGAATGTTGTAGTGTCATGTTAATGGGGTTCTAACATGGCTGATATAGAATGTTGTAGTGTCATGTTAATGGGGTTCTAGCATGGCTGCTATAGAATGTTGTAGTGTCGTGTTAATGGGGTTATAGAATGTTGCAGTATCATGTTAATGGGGTTCTAACATGGCTGCTATAGAATGTTGTAGTGTCATGTTAATGGGGTTCTAACATGGCTGTTATAGAATGTTGTAGTGTCATGTTAATGGGGTTCTAACATGGCTGTTATAGAATGTTGTAGTGTCATGTTAATGGGGTTCTAACATGGCTGTTATAGAATGTTGTAGTGTCATGTTAACGGGGTTCTAACATGGCTGCTGTAGAATGTTGTAGTGTCATGTTAATGGGGTTCTAACAGGTTGTTGTCACCCTCAATGTCCCAACTTTCTAAACACATGGCTCTGATTTATTGTAATCAACCCTATTCCAAACTGTATAAAATATTAGATAAAAAAAAAAAAAACATGTATCATTGTTTACAGACTTGTTGGGGAAAATTAGTCAAATTAAGTGTTTTACAAATCCCACATCTTATTTTGAAGAACGTTTTTTGGGGTGGGGTGGGGGTTTGTGGAACATTCTGTTGGGTTCATTTGGTAAATTTCAATGTTGTTTTTGGAAATAAACAAATGTGGCAATCAGAGAAGAGGATTATGATGGTGTATCGTTAAAATGGAGATTAGTCTGTATTTAAAGAAGTATTTCCACCATTTTGTTAACCATTCCACAGGAGTTCTCTCAAGTGATTCCCATTTATAAGCTTCAACATAACATAACCACCAGGCTTTTCCCTCCTGTTGACTTGTGTTAACAGAACTAGAATAAATAGCCAACTAGTGAAAGTTGACAGAGGAAGCTACAGGAAGATGGTTCTCAATGACCATAGGGTTTGGACCAGGATGCTGAATTAAATGGCATCTCAACCAGCTGTACCACAATGGCAAGTAAATGAATGTAAACCTATTGACTGTGCTCTTATAGGTCAGCTAGAATGGACGTTCTAAATGGAAAGAAGGATGTTAGATCCATTTCCTAAATGGCATGCTAATCTAGTGCACTACTTTTGACCAGAGCCCTATGGGGCCTTGTAGAAAGTAGTGCACTAGATAGGGGATATGATGCCATTTTGGGACTCACAGGAACAATTTGAAGTGCCCCAAATGGCATCATATCCCCTATTTGGGACACTTGACATTGTTCTCCTCTGAGTCCCAAATGGAGCCCTATATATAGTGCACTACTTTTAACCAGAGCCCTATGGGGCCTTTGTTGAAAGTAGTGCACTAGATAGGGGATATGATGCCATTTGGGACACTTCAAATTGTTCTCCTGTGGGTCCCAAATGGAGCCCTATTATAATACACCATTCAGAGGATCAATATGAAGCCTATCAGGACGAGTGTCTGTTTCCATTGCTGTATTATACTGGTAAAGAACATAAATAAAAATGTTTAGTCGCCAAATTCTAACAACAAAGTGTTTTGTGTGTGTTATTAGCCTGGAATGTTGGGGCCAATTACCTCCCACGCTGAATGCAATGAGCTTGTCGACAACAGGCCTTAGATTTGAATCCCGGTTCTGACTTGAGAGAATGTTACTGTGTCAGTAATGGGGAAATGTCTCCGGTTACTGCAGTCAGAAGGACCAATGAGCCTGTCGACAACAGGCCTTTGATTTGAATCCCGGTTCTGACTTGAGAGAATGTTACTGTGTCAGTAATGGGGAAATGTCTCCGGTTTACTGCAGTCAGAAGGACCAATGAGCATAAAGAACAGGAGCATTCTAATCTCACACTGAGTGAACAAAGTCCATGTTTATTTCAAAAGACTTAAGGCAATTCTGAAACCACTGCATAAGAACAATAGTTACACTCAGGGGACTAATGTAGGTAGTAATAATTCACTGTCCTTGTATGTTTGTCCCATTATAAAACCAACTTAAAGGAAAGATTCACCCATTTTGACTTTTTTTTTTTTTTTTTGCATCTGAGCGATGTTCTGACTCGACTTGTCATACCAGCCCTATTTCTCCCGGTTCAATAACTCCGATACGAACATCGTTCAGAGATGCACAAGAACAATGACATTCCAAAAAATGAGTGAATCTTTCCTTTTTTAAATCGCAACACAAAAAGACCTGGCTGTAATTCTGCCATGTTTGGGATTTTGACATTTCAATTATCCTGGTTGGTATAATGAAGGAACATTTGTTATTTCATTTTACTGCCTGAATTGAAATGGACGGGGAAAAAACAAACAGTTTCTATTGGACAAATTCAGGTAGGTCGAAACATTTTGCAACAGAATCAGTGGAATGAATACACCCGTCTTCTACACACACAGAACATTTCCCTACACTGGACAAGGTGCTTCAAACTCTGTTCCATCATTTCTTTTAAAACGACTTTCTTTTTTACTGCATATAGTAATTCACTTGATAAGATTTGTAAAGTTCTTGTATATTTGTCCCATTTATAACAAACTTAATACCACTGAAAACATCACATTCTTCGAGATGGAAAAAAACAAAGTTTATATATTTTTTAAAAGCACTTCTAATGAGGAAATACAATCACAAAAAGCTATATACTTAGTTCACACTAATCAGATCATGCTTCAACTTTACACGTCGTCTTGGGTTCCATCTCAAATGGCACCCGCTTCCCTTTATAGTGCACTGTTTAAACAGGGCCCATAGGGAGCCATTCCCTTTATAGTGCACTGTTTAAACAGGGCCCATAGGGAGCCATTCCCTTTATAGTGCACTGTTTAAACAGGGCCCATAGGGAGCCATTCCCTTTATAGTGCACTGTTTAAACAGGGCCCATAGGGAGCCATTCCCTTTATAATGCACTGTTTAAACAGGGCCCATAGGGAGCCATTCCCTTTATAGTGCACTGTTTAAACAAGGCCCATAGGGAGCCATTCCCTTTATAATGCACTGTTTAAACTAGGCCCATAGGGAATAGGGTGCCATTTGGGATGTATCCTTGCTTCAAGTAAAAACAGACATAAGGACGTAACAATGGGCTAACTTCACAGTTAATATGATCACAGCGTTTCCAAAGCAACACTAGCCTGGTCCCAGATCTGTTAGGGCTGTCTTGTCATTATCTAGCCTGGTCCCCGATCTGTTAGGGCTGTCTTGTCATTACCTAGCCTGGTCCCAGATCTGTTAGGGCTGTCTTGTCATTACCTAGCCTGGTCCCAGATCTGTTAGGGCTGTCTTGTCATTACCTAGCCTGGTCCCAGATCTGTTAGGGCTGTCTTGTCATTACCTAGCCTGGTCCCAAATCTGTTAGGGCTGTCTTGTCATTACGTAGCCTGGTCCCAGATCTGTTCGGGCTGTCTTGTCATTACCTAGCCTGGTCCCCGGGCTGTCTTGTCATTACCTAGCCTGGTCCCCGGGCTGTCTTGTCATTACCTAGCCTGGTCCCAGATCTGTTAGGGCTGTCTTGTCATTACCTAGCCTGGTCCCAGATCTGTTCGGGCTGTCTTGTCATTACCTAGCCTGGTCCCAGATCTGTTAGGGCTGTCTTGTCATTATCTAGCCTGGTCCCCGATCTGTTAGGGCTGTCTTGTCATTACCTAGCCTGGTCCCAGATCTGTTAGGGCTGTCTTGTCATTACCTAGCCTGGTCCCAGATCTGTTAGGGCTGTCTTGTCATTACCTAGCCTGGTCCCAGATCTGTTAGGGCTGTCTTGTCAACTCCTATGGTCATTGACCGTCCTAGTTGGTTATGAAGAAAAGCACAAACAGATCTGGGACCAGGCTAAATCCACACACCGTTAGAGATCACACCAGGTTCAGTAGCCAGATAGAAATACCATGAATAGAGCAGACATGACTCCTTATTCTTACAGAAGTAACAGGTGGGGGAGAGGTTGGGTTGAGGGTTGTCATGGGGGGAGAGAGAGAGAGAGAGAGCGAGGAGGGGGGTGGGTTGTCATGGGGAGAGAGACAGTGAGGAGGGGGGGGGGGTTGAGGGTTATTATGGAGAGGGGGGTGGGGTTGAGGGTTATTATGGAGAGAGACGGGGGGGTTGAGGAGGATTATGGGGGAGAGGGGGGGTTGAGGAAGATAGAAGCTATGGATGATGAAGTGGAGAGTATAGAGGAGATGGAATAGCAGACTGGTTAGAGGAGATGGAATAGCAGACTGGTAGGTGGAGAGTATAGAGGAGATGGAATAGCAGACTGGTAGGTGGAGAGTATAGAGGAGATGGAATAGCAGACTGGTTAGAGGAGATGGAATAGCAGACTGGTAGGTGGAGAGTATAGAGGAGATGGAATAGCAGACTGGTTAGAGGAGATGGAATAGCAGACTGGTAAGAGGAGACTATAGAGGAGATGGAATAGCAGACTGGTAGGAGGAGATGGAATAGCAGACTGGTAGGAGGAGATGGAATAGCAGACTGGTAAGAGGAGATGGAATAGCAGACTGGTAAGAGGAGATGGAATAGCAGACTGGTAGGAGGAGAGTATAGAGGAGATGGAATAGCAGACTGGTAAGAGGAGACTATAGAGGAGATGGAATAGCAGACTGGTAAGTGGAGAGTATAGAGGAGATGGAATAGCAGACTGGTAAGTGGAGAGTATAGAGGAGATGGAATAGCAGACTGGTTAGAGGAGATGGAATAGTAGACTGGTAAGTGGAGACTATAGAGGAGATGGAATAGCAGACTGGTAGGTGGAGAGTATAGAGGAGATGGAATAGCAGACTGGTTAGAGGAGATGGAATAGCAGACTGGTAAGTGGAGAGTATAGAGGAGATGGAATAGCAGACTGGTAGGAGGAGAGTATAGAGGAGATGGAATAGCAGACTGGTTAGAGGAGATGGAATAGCAGACTGGTAGGTGGAGAGTATAGAGGAGATGGAATAGCAGACTGGTTAGAGGAGATGGAATAGCAGACTGGTAGGTGGAGACTATAGAGGAGATGGAATAGCAGACTGGTAAGTGGCGACTATAGAGGAGATGGAATAGCAGACTGGTTAGAGGAGATGGAATAGCAGACTGGTAAGTGGAGACTATAGAGGAGATGGAATAGCAGACTGGTAGGTGGAGAGTATAGAGGAGATGGAATAGCAGACTGGTTAGAGGAGATGGAATAGCAGACTGGTAGGTGGAGAGTAGAGGAGATGGAATAGCAGACTGGTTAGAGGAGATGGAATAGCAGACTGGTAAGTGGAGAGTATAGAGGAGATGGAATAGCAGACTGGTTAGAGGAGATGGAATAGCAGACTGGTAAGTGGAGACTATAGAGGAGATGGAATAGCAGACTGGTAGGTGGAGAGTATAGAGGAGATGGAATAGCAGACTGGTTAGAGGAGATGGAATAGCAGACTGGTAAGTGGAGACTAGAGGAGATGGAATAGCAGACTGGTAGGTGGAGAGTATAGAGGAGATGGAATAGCAGACTGGTTAGAGGAGATGGAATAGCAGACTGGTTAGAGGAGATGGAATAGCAGACTGGTTAGAGGAGATGCATACCTAGTCAATAGGACAACTGAAATGTGGGTTGTAAGGCATAATGTAAATGAAGTTAGGATATATACGGCACTGTTGGTATGTGTTGGGGGGGGGGGGGGGGAGAGAACAGCATATGGTGGACAATGCAGGCAGCATTTAGTTGCAGACGTTAAAGTAGAACCCTCATCCCAGTCCATTCATCTGGCAACACAGCAGCAACCTTCCTTCACCCTCCTTTACTTTCTGTCCAAAAGGCATCAAACATTTCCACTAATAATCACCATGTTCTAGAATTGTGCATGATTCTAGAATTGTGCATGATTCTAGAATTGTGCATGATTCTAGAATTGTGCATGATTCTAGAATTGTGCATGATTCTAGAATTGTGCATGATTCTAGAATTGTGCATGATTCTACATAGCAGCTGCAGAGAAATCATTGACAAAAACAACAACAACAGAAAATCTAGGATTTTGCTGGTAGTTTAAGCTGTCATTTCCCATGTTCTGTGGTACAGCTCTGTTCCTCTCCTATCTGGACATATACTGCATCACCGCCTCTTCCTCTTTCCTCTGCGGCTGTCCCGCCACCCTTTCTTCCTCATCCTCTTCCTCACCCCCCTCTTCCTCACCCCCGCCGGACATCTGAACTTTGACCCATCCGTCGGTGGCGAGGCCATGTTTCTTCTGGTGTCGTTTGTAGTTGTCCCAGTGTCCCGTGGTGTAGCCACACTGCTGGCACTTATAAGGCTTCTCTCCCGTGTGTCTCAGCATGTGTCTCTTCAGATTCATACTCTGGTTACAGCTGTAGCTACACACGGCGCACTGGAACGGCTTGGCACCCGAGTGGACCCGCTGGTGACGTTTTAAGTTAGCCAGGTTCCCACAGGCGTAGTCACACAGGTGGCACTTGTACGGCTTCTCGCCCGTGTGCACGCGGTGATGGCGTTTCAGGTTGTCGAAGTGGGCGGAGGCGTAGTCGCACTGAGGGCACTTGTACGGCTTCTCTCCGCTGTGCGTCTTCATGTGTCGCGCCAGGTGGTTGGGGTAGTGGGTGAGGAAGGGACAGGCACTGCAGGTGTAGACCTTGTCCCCGCGCTCTCCGGGGCTGTTGGGGCCAGATGACTCCTTGGTCAGCATGTCCAGGGTGCATTTGGCACAGATCTGTGCAGTGGAACCGTCCTCGTCCTCCAGGGGGGTACCACAGAGACGACAGGTATAGGGGAAGAACAGAGGAAGGAGAGAGTCTCTGTGTGTCTCCTCTGACTTCACCGCAGGTCTGACTCCAGACCTAGACCCAGTCAAACACCTTCCTAAAGTCCTAGCCCCAAGTCCAGGCCCCTCAAGAAGTCTTGGGGGCTGTTGCTCCAGTGGTGGTTGTAACCTTAGTCTGCTGTAGCGTGGCAGGTAGTCTCTGTTGTGGAGGTTTAGATCAGACCTCACCACTTCTGAAATCAGAGCAGAGGTGGGCCAAATTAGTCATCACACACGCAGGGTTTTGGTTTAGTTTGACTATTTTCTACATTGTAGAATAATAGTGAAGACACACTATGAAATAACACATATGGAATCATGTAGAACCCCCCCCCCCAAAAAAAAAGTGTTAATCATAATATATTTTATGAGATTCTTCAAAGTAGCCACCCTTTGCCTTGATGACAGCTTTGCATTCTCTCAACCAGCTTCATGAGATAGTCACCTGGAATGCATTTTAATTAACAGGTGTGCCTTGTTAAAAGTTCATTTCTTTCTTTCTGATTGGCTCAAACGCATTAAGTTGGGTTGTGACAAGGTAGGGGTGGTATACAGAAGATAGCCCTATTTGGTAAAAGACCAAGTCCATATTATGGCAAGAACAGCTCAAATAAGCAAAGAGAAACGACAGTCTATCCAGACATGAAGGTCTGTCAATACGGAAGACTAAGAACTTTGAACGTCTCTTCAAATGCAGTCGCAAAAACCATCAAGTGCTGTGATGAAACTGGCTCTGAGGACCGCCACAGGAAAGGAAGACCCAGAGTTACCTCTGCTGCAGAGGATTAGTTAGTTTACCAGCCTCAAAAATCTGCAATTAACTGCACCTCCGACTGGCAGCTTCATAAAATAGTACCCGCAAAACACCAGTCTCAACGTCAACAGTGAAGAGACGACTCCGGGATGCTGGCCTTCTAGGCAGAGTTCCTCTGTCCAGTCTCAACGTCAACAGTGAAGAGGCGACTCCGGGATGCTGGCCTTCTAGGCAGAGTTCCTCTGTCCAGTCTCAACGTCAACAGTGAAGAGACGACTCCGGGATGCTGGTCTTCTAGGCAGAGTTCCTCTGTCCAGTCTCAACGTCAACAGTGAAGAGACGACTCCGGGATGCTGGCCTTCTAGGCAGAGTTCCTCTGTCCAGTCTCAACGTCAACAGTGAAGAGACGACTCCGGGATGCTGGCCTTCTAGGCAGAGTTCCTCTGTCCAGTCTCAACGTCAACAGTGAAGAGACGACTCCGGGATGCTGGCCTTCTAGGCAGAGTTCCTCTGTCCAGTCTCAACGTCAACAGTGAAGAGACGACTCCGGGATGCTGGCCTTCTAGGCAGAGTTCCTCTGTCCAGTCTCAACGTCAACAGTGAAGAGACGACTCCGGGATGCTGGCCTTCTAGGCAGAGTTCCTCTGTCCAGTCTCAACGTCAACAGTGAAGAGACGACTCCGGGATGCTGGCCTTCTAGGCAGAGTTCCTCTGTCCAGTCTCAACGTCAACAGTGAAGAGACGACTCCGGGATGCTGGCCTTCTAGGCAGAGTTCCTCTGTCCAGTCTCAACGTCAACAGTGAAGAGACGACTCCGGGATGCTGGCCTTCTAGGCAGAGTTGCAAAGACAAAGCCATATCTCAGACTGGAAAAAGAACACGGACACTGGACAGAGGAACTCTGCCTAGAAGGCCAGCATCCCGGAGTCGTCTCTTCACTGTTGATGTTGAGACTGGACAGAGGAACTCTGCCTAGAAGGCCAGCATCCCGGAGTCTCCTCTTCACTGTTGACGTTGAGACTGGACAGAGGAACTCTGCCTAGAAGACCAGCATCCCGGAGTCACCTCTTCACTGTTGACGTTGAGACTGGACAGAGGAACTCTGCCTAGAAGACCAGCATCCCGGAGTCACCTCTTCACTGTTGACGTTGAGACTGGACAGAGGAACTCTGCCTAGAAGACCAGCATCCCGGAGTCACCTCTTCACTGTTGACGTTGAGACTGGACAGAGGAACTCTGCCTAGAAGACCAGCATCCCGGAGTCACCTCTTCACTGTTGACGTTGAGACTGGACAGAGGAACTCTGCCTAGAAGGCCAGCATCCCAGAGTCACCTCTTCACTGTTGACGTTGAGACTGGACAGAGGAACTCTGCCTAGAAGGCCAGCATCCCGGAGTCACATCTTCACTGTTGACGTTGAGACTGATGTTTTGCGGATAATATTTTATGAAGCTGCCAGTTGAGGACTTGAGGCATCTGTCTCTCAAACTAAACACTAATGTACTTGTCCTCTTGCTCAGTTGTGCACCGGGGCCTCCCACTCCTCTTTCTATTCTGATTAGAGCCAGTTTGCGCTGTTCCATGAAGGGAGTAGTACATAGCGTTGTACGAGATCTTCAGTTTCTTGGCAATATCTCGCATGGAATAGCCTTCATTTGTCAGAACAAGAATAGACTGATGAGTTTTAGAAGAAAAGGTCTTTGTTTCTGGCCATTTTGAGCCTGTAATCGAACCCACAAAACTGATGCTCCAGATACTCAACTAGTCTAAAGAAGGCCAGTTTTATTGCTTCTTTAATCAGGACAACAGTTTCCAGCTGTGCTAAAATAATTGCAAAAGGCTTTTCTAATGATCAATTAGCCTTTTAAAATGATAAACTTGGATACACCTATGTAGATATTCCATTTTTTTTTTTTTTTATCTGCCATTTCCAGCAACAATAGTCATTAACAATGTCTACACTGTGTTTCTGATCAATTTGATGTTATTTTAAATTGACAATTTAGGGCATTTCTAAGTGACCCTAAACTTTTGAACGGTAGTATTGTATGAAAATATACATGAACACATCTTTAATGTATTCCAAATGGTGAAACTGAAGAACAGGCCTAAATCTTTAGTTCACATTTTTCATGAGCTGACATAAAAGATCCCAGAAATGTTCCACACACAAAAAAAGCTGATTTCTCTCAAATGTTGTGAACACATTTGTTTACATCCTTGTTAGTGAGCCTTTGCCAAGATAATCCATCCACCTGACAGGTGTGGCATATCAAGAAGCTGATTAAACAGCATGATCATTACACAGGTTCACCTTGTGCTGGGGACAATAAAAGCCCACTGTAAAATGTGCAGTTTGTCATAATTACCACAGATGTCTCAAGTTGAGGCAGTGTGCAATTCTCATACTAATTGCAGGAATGCCCGCCAGATAATTTAATGTTCTTTTCTCTACCATAAGCCACCTCCGTCGTTTTATAGGATTTGGCAGTACGTCCAACCGGCATCAGAACCACAGACCACGTGGAACCACGCCAGTCCAGGACCTCCACATCCAGCTTCTTCACCTGCGGGATCGTCTGAGACCAGCCACCCGGACAGCTGATGAAACTATGGGTTTGCACAAACTGTCAGAAACCGTCTCAGGGAAGCTCATCTGCGTGCTATTCTTCCTCACCAGGGTCTTGACCTGACTGCAGTTTGGCCTCGTAACCAACTTCAGTGGTCAAAATGATCACCTTCGATGGCCACTGGCACGCTGGAACAGTGTGCTCTTGATGGAGGAATCATGGTTTTAACTGTACCGGGCAGATGGCGTCATGTGGGCGAGCGGTTTGCTGATGTTAGTGTTGTGAAAAGCCTCATTGTGGGGTTATGGTATAAGCTACGGACAACGAACACAATTGCATTTTATCGATGGCCATTTAAATGCACAGAGATGCCGTGACGAAATCCTGAGGCCCGTTGTGGTGCCACTCGTCCGCCGCCATCACCTCATGTTTCAGCATGATAACGCACGGCCCCATTAAGCAAAGTTCTGTACACACTTCCTGGAAGCTGAAAATGTCCCAGTTCTTCCATGGCCTGTATACTCACCAGACATGTCACCCATTGAGCATGTTTGGGATGCTCCGGATTGACGTGTACGGAAGCCTGTTCCAGTTCCCGCCAATATCCAGCAACTGCGCAGAGCCATTGAAGAGGAGTGAGACAACATTCCACAATCAAGAGTCTGATCAACTCTATGTGAAGATGTGTCACTGCATGAGGAAAATGGTGATCACACCAGATATTGACTGGTTCTCTGATCCACAGCCTTACTTTTTTTATCTGTATCCCCAGTCGTGTGAAATCCATAGATTAGGGCCTAATGAATTTATTTACATTGACTGATTTCCCTCTATGAACTAACTCAGTCAAATCTTTTAAACTGTTGCGTTTTATGTGTAATTGAAAAATACCTTCAGCTGAAGCACTGGGCTCCTCCTTCCTCTTAAGACCATGCCCACTAGCAGGAGGACCAACAGCAGGAGGGCCACTAGCAGGAGGACCAACAGCAGGAGGGCCACTAGCAGGAGGACCAACAGCAGGAGGGCCACTAGCAAGAGGACCAACAGTAGAGGGATCAATAGGAGATCCGCAGGCAGGTCTCACTGCTTCCTGTCCCGCCCCCTGTCCCGGCTGTCCAGCCACATGCATCCTCTGATGCCTCTTCAGGTTGCCTAGGGAACTGCAGGCGAAGGAGCAGCAGTCACACCTGTATGGTTTCTCCCCAGTGTGAATCCTCAGGTGTCTCTGCAGGTTGACCAGCTGGGCCGAGGCGTAGGTACACAGGGGACAGTGGTACGGCTTCTCCCCGTTGTGAGTCTTCATGTGCCTCTTGACGTGATTGGCATAGCGTGAGGAGAACCCACACAACTGGCAGGAGTGGAGCTTGGAGTTGGGACCGTCGTCACCCATTATGGAGTTGTCGTCCGTTACATCCCCTCCTTCCTCGCTATCGTCCGCTTGTGACCGCGAACCGGAGCGAAAGCCACCGAACGCGCCGCTGAATTCCCCACCCCCTCCTCCTCCCTTGCAGCAGCGGTGGCAGTACGGTCCCACCAGATCCAGACCACAGCCCCGGCAGGACAGGTAGGGGGGGAAGGGGGGCTCGAGGTCGGGCTGGGAGGTTGGACCATCCTCCTGGTCCCTGCAGCTCTCGGTGGCGGTGCGGGGCTCATCTGCGTCACTCTCCATACTGAGACGGCTGAAGGCACAACTCTCTTCCTCATCCCCCAGAGGGTACACAGAGAAGCCGATCTCAGCCGCTACAGAGTCTGAAAGGCAGATAAAAAAAGCTGTTATGATGAATCCTCAAAGTCACAGGGTTAAATAAACTATCAGTAGACACGTTCCAGACTGAGAACCCATCTACACCACAGGAGGAGAGACACGTTCCAGACTGAGAACCCATCTACACAACAGGAGGAGAGACACGTTCCAGACTGAGAACCCATCTACACCACAGGAGGAGAGACACGTTCCAGACTGAGAACCCATCTACACCACAGGAGGAGAGACACGTTCCAGACTGAGAACCCATCTACACCACAGGAGGAGAGACACGTTCCAGACTGAGAACCCATCTACACCACAGGAGGAGAGACACGTTCCAGACTGAGAACCCATCTACACAACAGGAGGAGACACGTTACAGACTGAGAACCCATCTACACCACAGGAGGAGAGACACGTTCCAGACTGAGAACCCATCTACACCACAGGAGGAGAGACACGTTCCAGACTGAGAACCCATCTACACCACAGGAGGAGAGACACGTTACAGACTGAGAACCCATCTACACCACAGGAGGAGAGACACGTTCCAGACTGAGAACCCATCTACACCACAGGAGGAGAGACACGTTCCAGACTGAGAACCCATCTACACCACAGGAGGAGAGACACGTTACAGACTGAGAACCCATCTACACCACAGGAGGAGAGACACGTTACAGACTGAGAACCCATCTACACCACAGGAGGAGAGACACGTTCCAGACTGAGAACCCATCTACACCACAGGAGGAGGGACACGTTCCAGACTGAGAACCCATCTACACCACAGGAGGAGAGACACGTTACAGACTGAGAACCCATCTACACCACAGGAGGAGAGACACGTTCCAGACTGAGAACCCATCTACACCACAGGAGGAGAGACACGTTCCAGACTGAGAACCCATCTACACCACAGGAGGAGAGACACGTTCCAGACTGAGAACCCATCTACACCACAGGAGGAGAGACACGTTAGACTGAGAACCCATCTACACCACAGGAGGAGAGACACGTTCCAGACTGAGAACCCATCTACACAACAGGAGGAGAGACAGGTTCCAGACTGAGAACCCATCTAGACCACAGGAGGAGAGACACGTTCCAGACTGAGAACCCATCTACACCACAGGAGGAGAGACACGTTCCAGACTGAGAACCCATCTACACCACAGGAGGAGAGACACGTTCCAGACTGAGAACCCATCTACACCACAGGAGGAGAGACACGTTACAGACTGAGAACCCATCTACACCACAGGAGGAGAGACACGTTCCAGACTGAGAACCCATCTACACCACAGGAGGAGAGACACGTTCCAGACTGAGAACCCATCTACAACAGACTGAGAACCCATCTACACAACAGGAGGAGAGACACGTTCCAGACTGAGAACCCATCTACAACAGACTGAGAACCCATCTACACAACAGACTGAGAACCCATCTACACAACAGACTGAGAACCCATCTACACAACAGACTGAGAACCCATCTACACAACAGACTGAGAACCCATCTACACAACAGGAGGAGAGGTGGAGACACGTTCCAGACTGAGAACCCATCTACACCAGACTGAGAACCCATCTACACCACAGACTGAGAACCCATCTACACCACAGACTGAGAACCCATCTACAACAGACTGAGAACCCATCTACAACAGACTGAGAACCCATCTACACAACAGGAGGAGAGGTGGAGACACGTTCCAGACTGAGAACCCATCTACACCAGACTGAGAACCCATCTACACAACAGGAGGAGAGGTGGAGACACGTTACAGACTGAGAACCCATCTACAACACAGACTGAGAACCCATCTACACCACAGGAGGAGAGGTGGAGACACGTTACAGACTGAGAACCCATCTACACCACAGGAGGAGAGACACGTTCCAGACTGAGAACCCATCTACACAACAAGAGGAGAGACACGTTCCAGACTGAGAACCCATCTACAACAGACTGAGAACCCATCTACACAACAGGAGGAGAGGTGGAGACACGTTCCAGACTGAGAACCCATTTACAACAGACTGAGAACCCATCTACACCACAGGAGGAGAGACACGTTCCAGACTGAGAACCCATCTACAACACAGGAGGAGAGACACGTTCCAGACTGAGAACCCATCTACAACAGACTGAGAACCCATCTACACCACAAGAGGAGAGACACGTTCCAGACTGAGAACCCATCTACACCACAGGAGGAGAGGTGGAGACACGTTCCAGACTGAGAACCCATCTACAACAGACTGAGAACCCATCTACACAACAGGAGGAGAGACACGTTCCAGACTGAGAACCCATCTACACAACAGGAGGAGAGGTGGAGACACGTTCCAGACTGAGAACCCATCTACACCACAGGAGGAGAGACACGTTCCAGACTGAGAACCCATCTACACCACAGGAGGAGAGACACGTTACAGACTGAGAACCCATCTACACCACAGGAGGAGAGACGTTACAGACTGAGAACCCATCTACACCACAGGAGGAGAGGTGGAGACACGTTCCAGACTGAGAACCCATCTACACAACAGGAGGAGAGACACGTTCCAGACTGAGAACCCATCTACACAACAGGAGGAGAGGTGGAGACACGTTCCAGACTGAGAACCCATCTACACCACAGGAGGAGAGACACGTTCCAGACTGAGAACCCATCTACACCACAGGAGGAGAGACACGTTCCAGACTGAGAACTCTTCTACACCACAGGAGGAGAGACACGTTCCAGACTGAGAACCCATCTACACAACAGGAGGAGAGACACGTTCCAGACTGAGAACCCATCTACACAACAGGAGGAGAGACACGTTCCAGACTGAGAACCCATCTACACAACAGGAGGAGAGACACGTTACAGACTGAGAACCCATCTACACCACAGGAGGAGAGGTGGAGACACGTTCCAGACTGAGAACCCATCTACACAACAAGAGGAGAGACACGTTCCAGACTGAGAACCCATCTACACCACAGGAGGAGAGACACGTTCCAGACTGAGAACCCATCTACACCACAGGAGGAGAGACACGTTCCAGACTGAGAACCCATCTACACCACAGGAGGAGAGACACGTTAGACTGATAACCCATCTACACCACAGGAGGAGAGACACGTTACAGACTGAGAACCCATCTACACCACAGGAGGAGAGACACGTTACAGACTGAGAACCCATCTACACCACAGGAGGAGAGACACGTTACAGACTGAGAACCCATCTACACCACAGGAGGAGAGACACGTTACAGACTGAGAACCCATCTACACCACAGGAGGAGAGACACGTTACAGACTGAGAACCCATCTACACCACAGGAGGAGAGACACGTTCCAGACTGAGAACCCATCTACACCACAGGAGGAGAGCCACGTTCCAGACTGAGAACCCATCTACACCACAGGAGGAGAGCCACATTACAGACTGAGAACCCATCTACACCACAGGAGGAGAGACACGTTAGACTGAGAACCCATCTACACCACAGGAGGAGAGACACGTTACAGAATGAGAACCCATCTACACCACAGGAGGAGAGACACGTTCCAGACTGAGAACCCATCTACACCACAGGAGGAGAGACACATTACAGACTGAGAACCCATCTACACCACAGGAGGAGAGACACGTTCCAGACTGAGAACCCATCTAGACAACAAGAGGAGAGGTGAACGACGAGTCTCTACAGGGGCGACATACTTTTTTTTATTTTTTTCATTTTTACTTTTTGTGGGGGGAGCCTTTCATTTTTATTACCAAAAAAACAAACATTCTACATTTAAACAATTGTTATATTCTTCAGATCAACAATGGATCTCCCATCTAAAGATATCCATGTGAACACGACAGAATTCACGTTTTAAAAAAGCTCTCCTTTCTATTCTGTAGGCCAACAATAACAAGCAATCCTCTTTCTCCTATTAGGGATGGAACCAATGATGGATATAAACCCTGGATTGGGTGATGTTTTGGCCATTGAGAGGCTTTGAATCCACCGGTCGGCCATGTTGGCACTCCCCAGTAGGAGCAGTCCTGCATCAGAATGAATGAAATTCTACATTGTTTCAGTTAAAAATGACAAAAAAATTTTTTAAGTATAACAATTGTAGTGGGGACAGTAGCATTAGTGATCTATAAAAAATTCTACTTTAAGGAAAATGTTTAACTCATGTTTATGTCTGTAATAGAATAACATGTGGCAAAAACAAAATGTAGACATTAAATGCATTTCTATATCTTCCTAAATCTTTTTTTTTACACTGGTGAGGGAGAGCCAAGATGGAGGCACAGTGGCTTCAACACAATGGTGAGGGAGAGCCAAGATGGAGGCACAGTGGCTTCAACACAATGGTGAGGGAGAGCCAAGATGGAGGCACAGTGGCTTCAACACAATGGTGAGGGAGAGCCAAGATGGAGGCACAGTGGCTTCAACACAATGGTGAGGGAGAGCCAAGATGGAGGCACAGTGGCTTCAACACAATGGTGAGGGAGAGCCAAGATGGAGGCACAGTGGCTTCAACACAATGGTGAGGGAGAGCCAAGATGGAGGCACAGTGGCTTCAACACAATGGTGAGGGCGAGCCAAGATGGAGGCACAGTGGCTTCAACACAATGGTGAGGGAGAGCCAAGATGGAGGCACAGTGGCTTCAACACAATGGTGAGGGAGAGCCAAGATGGAGGCACAGTGGCTTCAACACAATGGTGAGGGAGAGCCAAGATGGAGGCACAGTGGCTTCAACACAATGGTGAGGGCGAGCCAAGATGGAGGCACAGTGGCTTCAACACAATGGTGAGGGCGAGCCAAGATGGAGGCACAGTGGCTTCAACACAATGGTGAGGGCGAGCCAAGATGGAGGCACAGTGGCTTCAACACAATGGTGAGGGCGAGCCTGGATTATTTACCTTTATTTATTTAACTAGGCAAGTCAGTTAAGAACAAATTGTTATTTTCAAAACAACTGCCTTGTCCAGGGGCAGAACAACAGATTTGTACCTTGTCAGCTCGGGGATTCGATTAGTTTCGGTTACTAGTCCAACGCTCTAATCACTAGGCTACCTGCCGCACCACAAGATGGAGGCAAGGTGGCTTCAAAGCAGTGCCCCATATCAGGCATCTAGTGTATGTATAAATCATTGGATGTGACAAATGGATCATTTTTAAACTGTCAATAAGAAAAATTCCCAATGCATCAACAAGCATCGGGTCTGGGTGTCACAGTGCGTCCCTGTCAGATGGTTAAGCACGGCACCTGTACTACCCTCTACTGTACCCCACCTCGCAAAGTTTGCATTTCCTTCTCATTTAATACCCGTAGAGGACTTCACTGCTGTCGCTAGCCTTTCTCTGCCATTTTCCCAACTCCAAAATAATGATTTCCTTGACTCCTTGTACGTCAACTCCCATTGGTGAGTGTCAAGATTCGACTCCTAAGATTCAGTATGTTTGGAACGGAAGAGACGGATTAGTTGCAGTAATTCCGAGAACACAAACAATCACATCTTTCATAGCGAGCAAGCGAGGGACGGAGAGAGAGGCGAGGGGCACAGTATAGGCAGGTCTTTAAAACTTGTTTTGTAGCAGGTTAGGAAAGCATTTTAGCTAACCTTAACCCTTTTCCTAACCTAAGTCTCCTACCCTCCACATAAATTCTCCTAACCTGCTACGAAAAGGTAACTTCCGGTCGCAGCTGTACTACGTCTGGCCAGAACTGTGGTAGAACCAGGGCACCAAAACAGTAGAGCAGTTGAGCCTCGTGCTTCAACTCTCTTTGTTGTGGAAATTGACCCACTAAGCAGTTAACTTTCTGCATCGACCAAAAAAAACACTTTTTTCTTTTGGTTAGGGATTTTTTTTTCTTAACGTTTAAGGATCCCAATTTCGTTTAAACATTTACATCCCTATCTCCTATCAAGAGTGAAATAGCCAAACCTCCAAACCCAATAACCCATAGCAGATGTGCTGACAGTGTTAGACAGGTCAGACTAAACAGACAAGAATGCATCCCAACTGGCACCCTATTCCCTTTATAGTGCACTACTTTTGATTAGGGCCCATAGGGCTCTGGTTAAAGTAGTGCACTATATAGGGGGAAAGGGTGCCATTTGGGACGGAGGTAAATCTGACAGACCTGCATTTGATTAAACCCTCAACAGAACAATTTAAAAGCCCTACCGTGAAACAGTGTCTTTCGAATCCTGGCTAAGACTGCATGCCCTAGACTCCAAAGAACATTTCAGTGTTCACAAGAAGGTATCTGGCTTCATCTCCAAGGTCAGACTAGAATACATTCAGAAGGTGTCTGGCTTCATCTCCGAGGTCAGACTAGAATACATTCAGAAGGTATCTGGCTTCATCTCCGAGGTCAGACTAGAATACATTCAGAAGGTATCTGGCTTCATCTCCGAGGTCAGACTAGAATACATTCAGAAGGTATCTGGCTTCATCTCCAAGGTCAGACTAGAATGCATTCAGAAGGTATCTGGCTTCATCTCCGAGGTCAGACTAGAATGCATTCAGAAGGTATCTGGCTTCATCTCCGAGGTCAGACTAGAATGCATTCAGAAGGTATCTGGCTTCATCTCCGAGGTCAGACTAGAATGCATTCAGAAGGTATCTGGCTTCATCTCCGAGGTCAGACTAGAATGCATTCAGTTGGAATCAAACCAATTCAAAAAGGCAAATACAATCTCTGTTCTAGCAAATAATCATTCATAGCTCTACGTAGATAGTGTTTCATACTCACAGTGCTGGCAGCTTGTATTACCGCTATGCTGTTTGCAGTATTTATCCTAATAATAAGGGGTGAAAGATAAATAAGATGCCTCTGTTGCAGTAGGCCTCCCCCCAAAAACAAGAAGAAAGAACAGACAGTTTGGCTAGGCCTCTGTTCTCTCCCTCTCTAAATCCTTCGCTCTCCGTCTCCTTTTCACTCCCTTTATCTCGGTCTGTGAAGAAGCAGCCTTCTCTGACCTAGTCGTGGCTAGGCCTCTTTAGTGTTTTTCTTCTCCCTCAGTCTCTCTCCTTCTTTCTGGCCTTATCTCTCTCTGAACTAAACCCAGCAGCAGTGAGGAATGGGAGATAAACCTCCTTCTCCCAGCCAGGCAGAGAGAGAGACTGTGAGCAGGGTGGGAGTCTGATACAGCCTTTTATTGAGCTTGTCTGTCCCTGCTCTGCTAGAAACTCTGCCTGCTGGATGATTACCAAGCCTAATGATGATGACTATAATGGCAGTGGCTGATGGTAATGATGATGGTGATGATGATGATGATGACGATGACAGCGGGGGAGCAGGAGGCAGACAGGACATGATGATGATGATGATGATGAATAAATGGTTTCCAGGGTAATGGAGTCCTTGATGATAATGGTGTCCTTGATGATAATGGTGTCCTTGATGATAATGGCACTGCGTCTTTTTATCACCCTTATATAATAATGGCGGCTGCTTGCCACTGCTCTTTTTTTTTTTTTTTCCTTTGCCATTTTTCAGATTGTTCTTTCTGACAGAGGCCACGGAGGGAGGGAGGGAGAAGAAGATGAGAGAGAGAGGGAGAGGGAGCAGCACCCAACCAGCAGTGGGTTTATTTCTCTCTCTCTGTCTGTCATACTAAAGAGAGGCTGTCACCAACACAGAGAGACAGCTCAATGTGTGGTCAAATGCTTTTATGCAAATATTGTTCATGGCACATTGCTTTAGTAAACCTAATCAAGGATTCTCAAAGAATTTTCAGAAAGATATTTACTGCTGGTTATGAGCAGAAATATAAAAATGAATGATAAAATGTAGGCAAGCGTTTAGTTTTCCAACAGACATGGATTTTTCTTTGTCTCTATTTTTTAAGTGATAAACACCACTGACTACACCGTTACCTCGTGAACTACTTACAGCGTTACCTCGTGAACTACTTACAGCGTTACCTCGTGAACTACTTACAGCGTTACCTCGTGAACTACTTACAGCGTTACCTCGTGAACTACTTACAGCGTTACCTCGTGAACTACTTACAGCGTTACCTCGTGAACTACTTACAGCGTTACCTCGTGAACTACTTACAGCGTTACCTCGTGAACTACTTACAGCGTTACCTCGTGAACTACTTACAGCGTTACCTCGTGAACTACTTACAGCGTTACCTCGTGAACTACTTACAGCGTTACCTCGTGAACTACTTACAGCGTTACCTCGTGAACTACTTACAGCGTTACCTCGTGAACTACTTACAGCGTTACCTCGTGAACTACTTACAGCGTTACCTCGAACTACTTACAGCGTTACCTCGTGAACTACTTACAGCGTTACCCTATGAACTACTTACAGCGTTACCTCAAACTACTTACAGCGTGACCTCGTGAACTACTTACAGCGTTACCTCGTGAACTACTTACAGCGTTACCTCGTGAACTACTTACAGCGTTACCTCGTGAACTACTTACAGCGTTACCCTGTGAACAACTTACAGCGTTACCTCGTGAACTAATTACAGCGTGACCTCGTGAACTAATTACAGCGTTATCTCGTGAACTACTTACCCCGTTACCTCGTGAACTACTTACACCGTTACCTCGTGAACTACTTACAGCGTTACCTCGTGAACTACTTACACCGTTACCTCGTGAACTACTTACAGCGTGACCTCGAACTACTTACACCGTTACCTCGTGAACTACTTACACCGTTACCTCGTGAACTACTTACACCGTTACCTCGTGAACTACTTACAGCGTGACCTCGAACTACTTACACCGTTACCTCGTGAACTACTTACAGCGTTACCTCGAACTACTTACACCATTACCTCGTGAACTTCTTACAGCGTTACCTCGTGAATAACCCTTTTCAGGTTTCAGCACTAGATTTCAATTTGTGAAAGGGGCATACTCATAATGGTAAAACTAAATTGGCCCCCACAGGCACAACCAGTGCTAAACAACCTCTATGTCAGGCAGTGTCAGAGGAAGGCCCCCCCCAAAAAATCCAAGACTCCGGCCACCCAAGCCATAGACTCTCCTACCAACCAGCAAACTGTACCAGAGCATTGGCTTTTGAACCAACAGGCTTCGAGACAGCTTCTACCCAGAAGCCATAAAACTACTAAATAGTGAATTAATGGTTACCCAGACTATCTGCACTGACTTATACACACACACTCACCAGACTATATACGGTGCATTCGGAAAGTATTCAGACCCCTTAACTTTTTACACATTTTGTTACGTTACAAATTTATTCTAAAATGATTCATTTGTTCCCCCCCCCCCCTCATTAATCTACACACAATACCCCATAAAGATAAAAATATATATAAAAATAAAATATATATATAATTTTTTGCACACGTGTTAAAATAAAACTGAAATATCACATTTACATAAGTATTCAGACCCTTTACTCAGTACTTTGTTGACGCACCTTTGGCAGCGATTACAACCTTGAGTCTTATTGGGTATGACGCTACAAGCTTGGCAAACCTGTAACTGGGGAGGTTCTCCCATTCTTCTCTGCAGATCCTCTCAAGGTCTGTCAGGTTGGATGGGAAGCGCCACTGCACAGCTATTTTCAGGTCTCTCCAGAGAGTGTTCGATCAGACTCAAGTCCAGGCTCTGGTTGGGCCACTCAAGGACATTCAGAGACTTGTCCTGAAGTCACTCCTGTGTTGTCTTGGCTGTGTGCTTAGGGTCGTTATCCTGTTGGAAGGTGAACCTTCACCCCAGTCTGAAGTCCTGAGCAGATTTTCATCAAGGATCTCTGTACTTTGCTCCGTTCATCTTTTCCTCGATCCTGACTAGTCTCCCTGTCCCTGCCGCTGAAAAACACGCCCACAGCAAAATGCTGCCACCACCATGCTTCACCGTAGGATTGGTGCCAGGTTTCCTCCAGACGTGACACTTGGCATTGTGAAAAATAGTTCAATCTTGGTTTCATCAGACCAGAGAATCTTGTTTCTTTTAGATGCCTTTTGGCCAACTCCAAGTGGGCTGTTGTGTGCCTTTTACTGAGGAGTGGCATCCATCTGACCACTCTACCATAAAGGCCTGATTGGTAGAGTTCTGCAGAGATGGTTGTCCTTCTGGAAATTTCTCCCATCTCCACAGAGTAACTCTAGAGCTCTGTCAGAGTGACCATCATGGTTCTTGGTCACCTCCCTGACCAAGGCCCTTCTCCTCCAATTGCTCAGTTTGGCCGGGCAGGCCAGCTCTAGGAAGAGTCTTTGGTGGTTCTTCCATTTAATAATGATGGAGGCCACTCTGTTCTTCTTGGGGACCTTTAATGCTGCAGAAATGTTTTGCTACCCTTCCCCAAATCTGTTCCATGACACAATTCTGTCCCGGAGCTCTATGGACAATTCCTTCAACCTCGTGGCTTTGTTTTTGCTCTGACATGCACTGTCAACTGTGGGACCTTATATAGACAGGTGTGTGCTTTTCCAAATCATGTCCAGTCAATTGAATTGACCACAGGTGGACTCCAATCAAGTTGTAGAAACATCTCAAGGATGATTAATGGAAACAGGATGCACCTGAGCTCAAAGCAAAGGGTCTGAATACTTATGTAAATAAAATATTTGATTTTTTATTTGTAATACATTTGTAAACATTTCCAAAAATGTATCGCTTTGTCATTATGGTGTATTGTGATGTCAATATTTTTATTTAACTAGGCAAGTCAGTTAAGAACAAATTCTTATTTTCAATGACAGCCTAGGAAGTGAGTGAGTTAACTGCCTTGTTCAGGGGCAGAACAACAGATTTTTTTCCCTGTCAGCTCGGGGATTCGATCTTGCAACCTTTCGGTTACTAGTCCCAACGCTCTAACCACTAGGCTACCTGCCGCCCCATGGTGGGGTATTGTGATGTCATTATGGGGTATTGTGATGTCATTATGGGGTATTGTGATGTCATTATGGGGTATTGTGATGTCATTATGGGGTATTGTGTGTAGATTGATGGATGAAATAAGGTAAACATCTCTCATCTTAGAAAAAGGCTGTAACGTAAAACAAAAGTCAAGGGGTCTGAAAACTTACCGAATACACGGTACACACAAACATCATTTACTTTGATACACTGTTCATTATTTTACTAATACCTAGTCACGTTACCCTGCCTTCCATGGACATATCTACCTTATTATTATCTATACTAATACCTAGTCACGTTACCCTGCCTTCCATGGACATATCTACCTTATTATTATCTATACTAATACCTAGTCACGTTACCCTGCCTTCCATGGACATATCTACCTTATTATTATCTATACTAATACCTAGTCACGTTACCCTGCCTTCCATGGACATATCTACCTTATTATTATCTATACTAATACCTAGTCACGTTACCCTGCCTTCCATGGACATATCTACCTTATTATTATCTATACTAATACCTAGTCACGTTACCCTGCCTTCCATGGACATATCTACCTTATTATTATCTATACTAATACCTAGTCACGTTACCCTGCCTTCATGTACATATCTACCTTATTATTATCTATACTAATACCTAGTCACGTTACCCTGCCTTCCATGGACATATCTACCTTATTATTATCTATACTAATACCTAGTCACGTTACCCTGCCTTCCATGGACATATCTACCTTATTATTATCTATACTAATACCTAGTCACGTTACCCTGCCTTCCATGGACATATCTACCTTATTATTATCTATACTAATACCTAGTCACGTTACCCTGCCTTCCATGGACATATCTACCTTATTATTATCTATACTAATACCTAGTCACGTTACCCTGCCTTCCATGGACATATCTACCTTATTATTATCTATACTAATACCTAGTCACGTTACCCTGCCTTCCATGGACATATCTACCTTATTATTATCTATACTAATACCTAGTCACGTTACCCTGCCTTCCATGGACATATCTACCTTATTATTATCTATACTAATACCTAGTCACGTTACCCTGCCTTCCATGGACATATCTACCTTATTATTATCTATACTAATACCTAGTCACGTTACCCTGCCTTCCATGGACATATCTACCTTATTATTATCTATACTAATACCTAGTCACGTTACCCTGCCTTCCATGGACATATCTACCTTATTATTATCTATACTAATACCTAGTCACGTTACCCTGCCTTCCATGGACATATCTACCTTATTATTATCTATACTAATACCTAGTCACGTTACCCTGCCTTCCATGGACATATCTACCTTATTATTATCTATACTAATACCTAGTCACGTTACCCTGCCTTCCATGGACATATCTACCTTATTATTATCTATACTAATACCTAGTCACGTTACCCTGCCTTCCATGGACATATCTACCTTATTATTATCTATACTAATACCTAGTCACGTTACCCTGCCTTCCATGGACATATCTACCTTATTATTATCTATACTAATACCTAGTCACGTTACCCTGCCTTCCATGGACATATCTACCTTATTATTATCTATACTAATACCTAGTCACGTTACCCTGCCTTCCATGGACATATCTACCTTATTATTATCTATACTAATACCTAGTCACGTTACCCTGCCTTCCATGGACATATGTACCTTATTATTATCTATACTAATACCTAGTCACGTTACCCTGCCTTCCATGGACATATGTACCTTATTATTATCTATACTAATACCTAGTCACGTTACCCTGCCTTCCATGGACATATGTACCTTATTATTATCTATACTAATACCTAGTCACGTTACCCTGCCTTCCATGGACATATCTACCTTATTATTATCTATACTAATACCTAGTCACGTTACCCTGCCTTCCATGGACATATCTACCTTATTATTATCTATACTAATACCTAGTCACGTTACCCTGCCTTCCATGGACATATCTACCTTATTATTATCTATACTAATACCTAGTCACGTTACCCTGCCTTCCATGGACATATCTACCTTATTATTATCTATACTAATACCTAGTCACGTTACCCTGCCTTCCATGGACATATCTACCTTATTATTATCTATACTAATACCTAGTCACGTTACCCTGCCTTCCATGGACATATCTACCTTATTATTATCTATACTAATACCTAGTCACGTTACCCTGCCTTCCATGGACATATCTACCTTATTATTATCTATACTAATACCTAGTCACCAGACCCTGCCTTCCATGGACATATCTACCTTATTATTATCTATACTAATACCTAGTCACGTTACCCTGCCTTCCATGGACATATCTACCTTATTATTATCTATACTAATACCTAGTCACGTTACCCTGCCTTCATGTACATATCTACCTTATTATTATCTATCCTGATGTCTAGTCACGTTACCCTGCCTTCATGTACATATCTACCTTATTATTATCTATCCTGATGTCTAGTCACGTTACCCTGCCTTCATGTACATATCTACCTTATTATTATCTATCCTGATGTCTAGTCACGTTACCCTGCCTTCATGTACATATCTACCTTATTATTATCTATACTAATACCTAGTCACGTTACCCTGCCTTCATGTACATATCTACCTTATTATTATCTATCCTGATGTCTAGTCACGTTACCCTGCCTTCATGTACATATCTACCTTATTATTATCTATACTAATACCTAGTCACGTTACCCTGCCTTCATGTACATATCTACCTTATTATTATCTATACTAATACCTAGTCACGTTACCCTGCCTTCATGTACATATCTACCTTATTATCTATACTAATACCTAGTCACGTTACCCTGCCTTCATGTACATATCTACCTTATTATTATCTATACTAATACCTAGTCACGTTACCCTGCCTTCATGTACATATCTACCTCAAATACCTTATTATTATCTATCCTGATGCCTAGTCACGTTACCCTGCCTTCATGTACATATCTACCTCAAATACCTTATTTTTATTATCTATACTAATACCTAGTCACGTTACCCTGCCTTCATGTACATATCTACCTTATTATTATCTATCCTGATGACTAGTCACTTTACCCTGCCTTCATGTACATATCTACCTTATTATTATTTATCCTGATGGCTAGTCACGTTACCCTGCCTTCATGTACATATCTACCTCAAATACCTTATTATTATCTATCCTGATGTCTAGTCACTTTACCCTGCCTTCATGTACATATCTACCTCAAATACCTTATTATTATCTATCCTGATGTCTAGTCACTTTACCCTGCCTTCATGTACATACTGTATCTACCTCAAATACCTTATTATTATCTATACTAATACCTAGTCACGTTACCCTGCCTTCATGTACATATCTACCTCAAATACCTTATTATTATCTATCCTGATGTCTAGTCACTTTACCCTGCCTTCATGTACATACTGTATCTACCTCAAATACCTTGTACCTCTGCACATTGATCTGATACTCCCTGTATATAGCTCCACATTGATCTGGTACTCCCTGTATATAGCTCCACATTGATCTGGTACTCCCTGTATATAGCTCCACATTGATCTGGTACTGGTACTCCCTGTATATAGCACCACATTGATCTGGTACTCCCTGTATATAGCTCCACATTGATCTGGTACTCCCTGTATATAGCTCCACATTGATCTGGTACTCCCTGTATATAGCTCCACATTGATCTGGTACTCCCTGTATATAGCTCCACATTGATCTGGCGCTCTGCTAGGCGCAAGAAGTATGAATATCCTGACTTCTACGGAGGCCGTATCAGTCAAATGCTGTATGGTCACCACAGATTCCACAATGACCATAAAATAGGCTTTTAGTGATTTACGCCTTGTGCACAACGGTTGCGTCAAAATGTATGTGTTCCAGCAGAAGCCAATTAAATTCATTGGGAGGGACTCTGCACTGCTGCAAATCACCAGCCGGACTAGTGTGCAGTGTGGCATGCTTTAGATTTATTGAACTTGTGTGTTGTTTTGTCTACCAGTAGTAAACCACCTTAGAAGTTCCTCATGTGTAACGCGATTCCTTTTGTTGTTATGCGGCGCGTGGATTGTGAAGACTAAGTCAAATGTACCGTATGGCAATAACCACATGGCGTTATGCTTGATCTGGTAATGTGGTGCGGGAGGCGCCGTACAGAGTGTGTGATGCAATTGCCGAGCCTTCAGATGCTTGTTGCCAAATCAACTCTCCATAACGGAGATGCCGTGCGCCCCGCATAGCCCCACATCAACATGATTGTTTTTGACGGTAGGTGGGACCGGTACATCCTATACAAACACATTTCCTAAACAACAAACACGGGAGAACTTTGACTAAAGGCCTCATCTGAACAAGTTCCCATAAATAAACAGATTTCTATATCTCGTGTAGGGTATTTTCTATTTATTTTTAACACGAAAATGAGTTTGAACTCCTGGAAAGAGATCGGGGAGGTAAAATAGGGATTAATGCGGAGGAGGTCAAAGGAACATCGACCGTGGATTGGCGCACATTCAGGAAATCTGCTGTAACAATGTGGATATCCGTCATGATTGATGTAAAAAACTAAAGTCCGATTTAGATATATTTGGCTGTTTTAGCTGCATAACATTTAGAAGGTGACCCTTTTCGGGATTTAGAAGAAGTGACTGCTAACTCCCGTTTGTATCAGCTGTTAGCATAGCTAGCATACAGAAATCGGTGGTGGTAGTAAAGTTGTTTTTAACTGTAATGCAGTTGATTGATGACATAATGTATTGGGGTTGGCATCTATACAAGCATTATACTCCGATTTATAATCTCAATATAGTGGGAAATACAAAATGTAGGCTAATTTTGCTGGAGGGGGGCAATGAAGAGATTCGGATATTTCCCCCCATGGCTTCTCCGATGTTTTTGGTTGACCTCTTTACAGTATCTATGGAAACGCAAGCTTGCAACAAGAAGTGGACGCAGTTGCGGGACAAGTTCGCAAAACCACAAAAAAATATATGTATAATCAAAAGGTTGAAATGGAGATGCATGTGGGAAATCACCTTTTTACTTGATGCCATCTTGGCTGAGCTCCTATGTCAAGCACACGGGAATTGGAGTCCAACATCTCAGAAGTAGTAAGGTATTATTTCGCTTAGCCAGTTGCTTGTCATTAGCTGGCTGGCTAAAGAGATTAGCCCTGAGTGGTGCGTTTTAGGAGGAACTACCCGAAGCACAATAGGTATGAATGCTCTTAATTTTTGCGGAGGCCACGTTACTGTAGAAGCTGTATGGACACTGCAGACGCTGGATGGACCATACAATCTCTCACTCACACACACACAGCCTCCACTCCTTAATAGCCTACAGCTGCTAGCTCTGTGCCTCTCTCTAATCAAATCGTATTTATCACATGCGCCAAATACAACTAGCTATATACAGGGAGTACCAGTACCAGATCAATGTGGAGCTATATACAGGGAGTACCAGTACCAGATCAATGTGGAGCTATATACAGGGAGTACCAGTACCAGATCAATGTGGAGCTATATACAGGGAGTACCAGTACCAGATCAATGTGGAGCTATATACAGGGAGTACCAGTACCAGATCAATGTGGAGCTATATACAGGGAGTACCAGTACCAGATCAATGTGGAGCTATATACAGGGAGTACCAGATCAATGTGGATCTATATACAGGGAGTACCAGATCAATGTGGATCTATATACAGGGAGTACCAGTACCAGATCAATGTGGAGCTATATACAGGGAGTACCAGATCAATGTGGAGCTATATACAGGGAGTACCAGATCAATGTGGAGCAACAGTACCAGTCAAACATTTGGACACCTACTCATTCAAGTTATTTTTAATTTTAAAATTTGACTTTTCTACATTGTAGAATAATAGTGAAGACATATAAACTATGGAGTCATGTAGTAACCAAAAAAGTGTTAAACAAATCAAAATATATTTTGGATTCTTCAAAGTAGCCACCTTGACAGCTTTCCACACTCTTGGCATTGTATCAACCAGCTTATCCTTCTTGGTCAAATATCCCTTACACAGCCTGGAGGTGTGTTGGGTCATTGTCCTGTTAAGAAACAAATGATAGTCCCACTCAGCGGAAATCAGATGGGAAGCGTATCGCTGCAGAATTCTGTGGTAGTCATGCTGGTTGAGTGTGCCTTGAATTCTAAATAAATCACTGATAGTGTCACCAGTAAAGCACCCCCACACCATCACACCTCCTCCTCCATGCTTCACGGTGGGAAATACACATGCGGAGATCATCCGTTCACCCACATCACGTCTCATGAAGACATGGCGGTTGGAACCAAAAATCTCATTTGGACTCATCAGACCAAAGGACAGTTTTCCACCGGTCTAATGTCCATTGCTCGTGTTTATTGGCCCAAACAAGTCTCTTCTTCTTATTGGTTTCCTTTAGTAGTGGTTTCTTTGCAGCAATTCGACCATGAAGGCCTGATTCACTCAGTCTCCTCTGAACAGTTGATGTTGAGATGCATCTGCTACTTGAACTCTGTGAAGCATTTATTTGGGCTGCCATTTCTGAGGCTGGTTACTCTAACTAAGCCTCTGCAGCAGAGGTAACTCTGGGTCTTCCTTTCCTGTGGCGGTCCTCATGAGAGCCAGTTTCATCATAGCGCTTGATGGTTTTTGTGACTGCACTGCACAATTGTCTGGATTGACTGACCTTCATGTCTTAAAGTATTGATGGACTTTCTTTTTGCTTATTTGAGCTGTTCTTGGCACAGCTCAAATTAAGCACTGGACTCATCGCTAAAACAGTCCAACCTAAATTCCATCGCTATCAGGGAACCAGGCCAATAACCAGGGCTGTTATGAAGTTTGGTCGACTACCCATCAGTGCCATTCATTTGCACAGTTTTGGATCGGATTACCGTGAAAAACGGTCGCAGGGAATTTGACTGCGGTCATGACTTGTGACTGCCGTTGTGGCGGTAATACAGTCACCACAACAGCCCTTAGCCTGGAGATAGCAAACAGCCCTTAGCCTGGAGATAGCAAACAGCCCTTAGCCTGGAGATAGCAAACAGCCCCATCATACCTGACATGATAAAATAACAAAGGAGCCGTCTAAAGCCCAACAAGGCACGTGTCTAAAGCCCAACAAGGCACGTGTCTAAAGCCCAACAAGGCACGTGTCTAAAGCCCAACAAGGCACGTGTCTAAAGCCCAACAAGGCACGTGTCTAAAGCCCAACAAGGCACGTGTCTAAAGCCCAACAAGGCACGTGTCTAAAGCCCAACAAGGCACGTGTCTAAAGCCCAACAAGGCACCAGTCTAAAACCCCAAAAGGCACCAGTCTAAAACCCCAACAAGGCACCAGTCTAAAACCCCAAAAGGCACCAGTCTAAAACCCCAACAAGGCACCAGTCTAAAACCCCAAAAGGCACCAGTCTAAAACCCCAACAAGGCACCAGTCTAAAGCCCAACAAGGCACGTGTCTAAAGCCCAACAAGGCACGTGTCTAAAGCCCAACAAGGCACGTGTCTAAAGCCCAACAAGGCACCAGTCTAAAGCCCAACAAGGCACGTGTCTAAAGCCCAACAAGGCACCAGTCTAAAACCCCAAAAGGCACCAGTCTAAAACCCCAACAAGGCACCAGTCTAAAACCCCAAAAGGCACCAGTCTAAAACCCCAACAAGGCACCAGTCTAAAGCCCAACAAGGCACGTGTCTAAAGCCCAACAAGGCACGTGTCTAAAGCCCAACAAGGCACGTGTCTAAAGCCCAACAAGGCACCAGTCTAAAGCCCAACAAGGCACGTGTCTAAAGCCCAACAAGGCACGTGTCTAAAGCCCAACAAGGCACGTGTCTAAAGCCCAACAAGGCACGTGTCTAAAGCCCAACAAGGCACCAGTCTAAAGCCCAACAAGGCACGTGTCTAAAGCCCAACAAGGCACGTGTCTAAAGCCCAACAAGGCACGTGTCTAAAGCCCAACAAGGCACGTGTCTAAAGCCCAACAAGGCACGTGTCTAAAGCCCAACAAGGCACGTGTCTAAAGCCCAACAAGGCACGTGTCTAAAGCCCAACAAGGCACGTGTCTAAAGCCCAACAAGGCACGTGTCTAAAGCCCAACAAGGCACGTGTCTAAAGCCCAACAAGGCACGTGTCTAAAGCCCAACAAGGCACGTGTCTAAAGCCCAACAAGGCACGTGTCTAAAGCCCAACAAGGCACCAGTCTAAAACCCCAACAAGGCACCAGTCTAAAACCCCAACAAGGCACCAGTCTAAAACCCCAACAAGGCACCAGTCTAAAACCCCAACAAGGCACCAGTCTAAAACCCCAACAAGGCACCAGTCTAAAACCCCAACAAGGCACCAGTCTAAAACCCCAAAAGGCACCAGTCTAAAACCCCAAAAGGCACCAGTCTAAAACCCAACAAGCCACGAGTCTAAAACCTAAAAAGGCACGCAACAAGGCACGTGTCTAAAACCAAACAAGGCACGAGTCTAAAGCCCAACAAGGCACCAGTCTAAAGCCCAACAAGGCACCAGTCTAAAGCCCAACAAGGCACCAGTCTAAAGCCCAACAAGGCACCAGTCTAAAGCCCAACAAGGCACCAGTCTAAAGTCCAACAAGGCACCAGTCTAAAGCCCAACAAAGCACCAGTCTAAAGCCCAACAAGGCACCAGTCTAAAGCCCAACAAGGCACCAGTCTAAAGCCCAACAAAGCACCAGTCTAAAGCCCAACAAGGCACCAGTCTAAAGCCCAACAAAGCACCAGTCTAAAGCCCAACAAGGCACCAGTCTAAAACCTAAAAAGGCACGCAACAAGGCACGTGTCTAAAACGAAACAAGGCACGAGTCTAAAGCCCAACAAGGCACCAGTCTAAAGCCCAACAAGGCACCAGTCTAAAGCCCAACAAAGCACCAGTCTAAAGCCCAACAAGGCACCAGTCTAAAGCCCAACAAGGCACCAGTCTAAAGCCCAACAAGGCACCAGTCTAAAGCCCAACAAGGCACCAGTCTAAAGCCCAACAAGGCACCAGTCTAAAGCCCAACAAGGCACCAGTCTAAAGCCCAACAAGGCACCAGTCTAAAGCCCAACAAGGCACCAGTCTAAAGCCCAACAAAGCACCAGTCTAAAGCCCAACAAGGCACCAGTCTAAAGCCCAACAAGGCACCAGTCTAAAGCCCAACAAGGCACCAGTCTAAAGCCCAACAAGGCACCAGTCTAAAGCCCAACAAGGCACCAGTCTAAAGCCCAACAAGGCACCAGTCTAAAGCCCAACAAGGCACCAGTCTAAAGCCCAACAAAGCACCAGTCTAAAGCCCAACAAGGCACCAGTCTAAAGCCCAACAAGGCACCAGTCTAAAGCCCAACAAAGCACCAGTCTAAAGCCCAACAAGGCACCAGTCTAAAGCCCAACAAAGCACCAGTCTAAAGCCCAACAAGGCACCAGTCTAAAACCTAAAAAGGCACGCAACAAGGCACGTGTCTAAAACGAAACAAGGCACGAGTCTAAAGCCCAACAAGGCACCAGTCTAAAGCCCAACAAGGCACCAGTCTAAAGCCCAACAAAGCACCAGTCTAAAGCCCAACAAGGCACCAGTCTAAAGCCCAACAAGGCACCAGTCTAAAGCCCAACAAGGCACCAGTCTAAAGCCCAACAAGGCACCAGTCTAAAGCCCAACAAGGCACCAGTCTAAAGCCCAACAAGGCACCAGTCTAAAGCCCAACAAGGCACCAGTCTAAAGCCCAACAAGGCACCAGTCTAAAGCCCAACAAAGCACCAGTCTAAAGCCCAACAAGGCACCAGTCTAAAGCCCAACAAGGCACCAGTCTAAAGCCCAACAAGGCACCAGTCTAAAGCCCAACAAGGCACCAGTCTAAAGCCCAACAAGGCACCAGTCTAAAGCCCAACAAGGCACCAGTCTAAAGCCCAACAAGGCACCAGTCTAAAGCCCAACAAAGCACCAGTCTAAAGCCCAACAAAGCACCAGTCTAAAGCCCAACAAGGCACCAGTCTAAAGCCCAACAAGGCACCAGTCTAAAGCCCAACAAAGCACCAGTCTAAAGCCCAACAAGGCACCAGTCTAAAGCCCAACAAAGCACCAGTCTAAAGCCCAACAAGGCACCAGTCTAAAACCTAAAAAGGCACCAGTCTAAAACCTAAAAAGGCACGCAACAAGGCACGTGTCTAAAACCAAACAAGGCACGAGTCTAAAGCCCAACAAAGCACCAGTCTAAAGCCCAACAAGGCACCAGTCTAAAGCCCAACAAGGCACCAGTCTAAAGCCCAACAAGGCACCAGTCTAAAGCCCAACAAGGCACCAGTCTAAAGCCCAACAAAGCACCAGTCTAAAGCCCAACAAGGCACCAGTCTAAAGCCCAACAAGGCACCAGTCTAAAGCCCAACAAAGCACCAGTCTAAAGCCCAACAAGGCACCAGTCTAAAGCCCAACAAAGCACCAGTCTAAAGCCCAACAAGGCACCAGTCTAAAACCTAAAAAGGCACGCAACAAGGCACGTGTCTAAAACCAAACAAGGCACGAGTCTAAAGCCCAACAAAGCACCAGTCTAAAGCCCAACAAGGCACCAGTCTAAAGCCCAACAAGGCACCAGTCTAAAGCCCAACAAGGCACCAGTCTAAAGCCCAACAAGGCACCAGTCTAAAGCCCAACAAAGCACCAGTCTAAAGCCCAACAAGGCACCAGTCTAAAGCCCAACAAGGCTAGTATGCAGGTTAAGCAGATATTTTTGGCAGTATTTGAACAATGAAAGCTCTAAATATGTGTTATGAGTAGTGCTGTGCGTGACCCTAGAATGGCAACAAATTAATCCTGTGGTTTTAATTGGCTTTCTCTAATCTCATGGTTACATACTCAACCAAACTAGGACCGAACTGACAGTGAAGTAGTCCAATTTGTATAACTTTTCATTTAATTCAGCACCGCATCAAAATACCGTTATAGAAGATATTGTAAAAAAAAAAATCATACCAGCATGTATATTACCCAGCCATACTTTGACTCCGACTGTTCTAGGTTTGGTGGTCTCCAGAACATCTCAAATGTGTCTGGCAATGCAAGATTTATTCAGCGGTAAACGTTTTGACCTCCACGCTTCTATCATGGATCTCGGTTATAAAATTGATTTGATTTCAATCGCCCATCATTTACATTACGTTTTAGTCATTTAGCAAGACGTTCTTATGCATACATCTTCATACCTTTTTTGTACTGATTAAGGCCTTGATTTAGGCCTAACAATTGTCTAGTTAAGATGAGATGCTCTACATCTCAAGTTATACACTGCTCAAAAAAATAAAGGGAACACTAAAATAACACATCCTAGATCTGAATGAATGAAATATTCTTATTAAATACTTTTTTCTTTACATAGTTGAATGTGCCGACAACAAAATCACACAAAAATTATCAATTGAAATCAAATTTATCAACCCATGGAGGTCTGGATTTGGAGTCACACTCAAAATGAAAGTGGAAAACCACACTACAGGCTGATCCAACTTTGATGTAAAGTCCTTAAAACAAGTCAAAATGAGGCTCAGTAGTGTGTGTGGCCTCCACGTGCCTGTATGACCTCCCTACAACGCCTGGGCATGCTCCTGATGAGGTGGCGGATGGTCTCCTGAGGGATCTCCTCCCAGACCGGAACTAAAGCATCCGCCAACTCCTGGACAGTCTGTGGTGCAACGTGGCGTTGGTGGATGGAGCGAGACATGATGTCCCAGATGTGCTCAATTGGATTCAGGTCTGGGGAACGGGTGGGCCAGTCCATAGCATCAATGCCTCCCTCTTGCAGGAACTGCTGACACACTCCAGCCACATGAGGACTAGCATTGTCTTGCATTAGGAGGAACCCAGGGCCAACCGCACCAGCATATGGTCTCACAAGGGGTCTGAGGATCTCATCTCGGTACCTAATGGCAGTCAGGCTACCTCTGGCGAGCACATGGAGGGCTGTGCGGCCCCCCAAAGAAATGCCACCCCACACCATGACTGACCCACCGCCAAACCGGTCATGCTGGAGGATGTTGCAGGCAGCAGAACGTTCTCCACGGCGTCTCCAGACTGTCACGTCTGTCACATGTGCTCAGTGTGAACCTGCTTTCATCTGTGAAGAGCACAGGGCGCCAGTGGCGAATTTGCCAATCTTGGTGTTCTCTGGCAAATGCCAAACGTCCTGCACGGTGTTAGGCTGTAAGCACAACCCCCACCTGTGGACGTCGGGCGCTCATACCACCCTCATGGAGTCTGTTTCTGACCGTTTGAGCAGACACATGCACATTTGTGGCCTGCTGGAGGTCATTTTGCAG
This sequence comes from Oncorhynchus kisutch, assembly GCF_002021735.2. Classification (NCBI taxonomy): domain Eukaryota; kingdom Metazoa; phylum Chordata; class Actinopteri; order Salmoniformes; family Salmonidae; genus Oncorhynchus; species Oncorhynchus kisutch. The sequence goes on along the minus strand of NC_034185.2, from coordinate 4,768,768 downwards.
GGCTCTGGCAGTGCTCCTCCTGCTCCTCCTTGCACAAAGGCGGAGGTAGCGGTCCTGCTGCTGGGTTGTTGCCCTCCTACGGCCTCCTCCACGTCTCCTGATGTACTGGCCTGTCTCCTGGTAGCGCCTCCATGCTCTGGACACTACGCTGACAGACACAGCAACCCTTCTTGCCACATCTCGCATTGATGTGCCATCCTGGATGAGCTGCACTACCTGAGCCACTTGTGTGGGTTGTAGACTCCGTCTCATGCTACCACTAGAGTGAAAGCACCGCCAGCATTCAAAAGTGACCAAAACATCAGCCAGGAAGCATAGGAACTGAGAAGTGGTCTGTGGTCACCACCTGCAGAACCACTCCTTTATTGGGGGTGTCTTGCTAAATGCCTATAATTGCCACCTGTTGTCTATTCCATTTGCACAACAGCATGTGAAATGTATTGTCAATCAGTGTTGCTTCCTAAGTGGACAGTTTGATTTCACAGAAGTGTGATTGACTTGGAGTTACATTGTGTTGTTTAAGTGTTCCCTTTATTTTTTTGGAGCAGTGTATTTCTGTCCAACAAAACCAACCTGTCTGAATAAAGCTGTAATTAATTTAGTACCAACCTGAGTACTTGTCGTCCAAGCCTAGGATCTTGTCATGGCCGGGGTCACCAAACTCAAGGTCGTGTCCCAGAAGGAAATCTGCCTTCAAGGTCAGGCTTCCTGGAGCTACAATGGTTAATACACCATCTTCAGAATCCACTGAAACACAAAAAAAACGTTATTTATATTCGTCAGGGAATTAATACTCAAGTATAATAATCTAGTATAATAATCTAGTATTAATAATCTAGTATTAATAGTATAATCTAGTATTAATAATTTAGTATAATAATCTAGTATTAATAATCTAATCTAGTAATAATAATAATCTAGTATAATAATCTAGTATAATAATCTAGTATAATAATCTAGTAATAATAATAATCTAGTATTAATAATATAGTATTAATAATCTAGTATAATAATCTAGTATAATAATCTAGTATAATAATCTAGTATAATAATCTAGTATTAATAGTATAATCTAGTATTAATAATCTAGTATTAATAGTATAATCTAGTATTAATAATTTAGTATAATAATCTAGTATTAATAATATAATCTAGTATTAATAATCTAGTATTAATAATCTAATCTAGTAATAATAATAATCGAGTATTAATAATCTAGTATAATAATCTAGTATTAATAGTATAATCTAGTATTAATAATTTAGTATAATAATCTAGTATTAATAATCTAATCTAGGAATAATAATAATCTAGTATTAATAATCTAGTATTAATAATCTAGTATTAATAGTATAATCTAGTATTAATAATCTAGTATTAATAGTATAATCTAGTATTAATAATTTAGTATAATAATCTAGTATTAATAATCTAGTATAATAATCTAGTATAATAATCTAGTATTAATAATCTAGTATAATAATCTAGTATAATAATCTAGTATTAATAATCTAGTATAATAATCTAGTATAATAATCTAGTATTAATAATCTAGTATAATAATCTAGTATTAATAATCTAGTATAATAATCTAGTATTAATAATCTAGTATTAATAATCTAGTATTAATAGTATAATCTAGTATTAATAATTTAGTATAATAATCTAATATTAATAATCTAATCTAGTAATAATAATAATCTAGTATAATAATCTAGTATAATAATCTAGTATTAATAATCTAGTATTAATAATCTAGTATTAATAGTATAATCTAGTATTAATAATTTAGTATAATAATCTAATATTAATAATCTAATCTAGTAATAATAATAATCTAGTATAATAATCTAGTATAATAATCTAGTAATCTAGTAATAATAATAATCTAGTATTAATAAACTTGTATAATAATCTAATATTAATAATCTAGTATTAATAGTATAATCTAGTTTCAATAATCTAGTTTAATAATCTAGTATTAATAATCTAGTAATAATAATAATCTAATAATAATAATCTAGTATTAATAATCTAGTATTAATAATCTAGTATAATAAAATAGAGTTTCCTAGAAAATAGCTTTATATGAAGGTTAGGATGTGAGGAAGTATGAATATTAATCAAGCCATGTTTTCCTAGCCTTACTGACAGAAATGTTAATTGATAAAGCCAGTGACTGATGTGTTGTACTATGAATATTACAGAATATTCAATAGTCAAAGACACCACCTGCCAGTAATTTCCAAGACAGTCTGCCACAATTAAAGGGATACTTCGGGATTTTGGCATTTTATTTATCCGTTATTTTACCAGGTAAATTGACTGAGAACACGTTCTCATTTGCAGCAACGACCTGGGGAATAGTTACAGGGGAGAGGAGGGGGATGAATGAGCCAATTGTAAACTGGGGGCCAGATTGGGAATTTAGCCAGGACACCGGGGTTAACACCCCTACTCTTACCGTAAGTGCCATGGATCTTTAATGACCTCAGAGAGTCAGGACACCCGTTTAACGTCCCATCCGAAAGACAGCACCCTACACAGGGCAGTGTCCCCAATCACTGCTCTGGGGCATTGGGATATTTTTTTTAGACCAGAGGAAAGAATGCCTCCTACTGGCCCTCAACACCACTTCTAGCAGCATCTGGTCTCCCATCCAGGAACTGACCAGGACCAACCCTGCTTAGCTTCAGAAGCAAGCCAGCAGTGGTATGCAGGGTGGTATGCTGCTGGCAAATGACTGGAAGTCTACAGGTATTTTGTTTTTTAACCTTTATTTAACTAGGCAAGTCAGTTAAGAACAAATTCTTATTTACAATGACGGCCTACCCCGGATGATGCTGGGCAAATTGTGTGCCACCCTATGGGACTCCCAATCACAGCCGGATGTGATTCATTATGTATGGATTAGGTATGTAGACTTCCAGCCATTGGCTCGGGAAGGTACCACTAACTTCCTTCATACTGGACACAGAGACATGAAAATTGTATCCACAAGTTTATCTGACTCTGGGGAAGTAGTGCCAAAATCCCAAAGTATCCCTTTAAAGGCCTTCTGAGTGAACTAATACTCTGCTGCCCTCTAGTGGAGAATGTGATACATGACAGTACATGAGTCAGTGGCTGCCTCCCTGTATAATTCAGAGCCATATGGGGCCCTGGTCAAAAGTTGTGAATTATCTAGGGAAGAGGGTTTGCCTAGCTATCCATTCCAGACTCCTTGTTCGGGCCAAACGCTACACCATGTTCACGGACGTTAGTTTCTTCTCCGCAATGAGTGAATCCCCGAGCTGACAAGGTAAAAATCTGTCATTCTGACCCTGAGCAAGGCAGTTAATCCACTGTTACCTGCGGAAGACACATTTCAGTTGGACAACTGACTAGGTATCTCCCTTTCCGAGAGTCTTCCCCCGACCCTTCACCGAATGCCAACATATTCGAGGCCGTCTGATTTCTCCAGAAACCAATGGGTTTGGCAAGAGCCAGTCACACAGGTGGGTAAAGCTGCGATTTTTTTGAAAATCAGTCATTGGCTTTGATACTCTGATTGGTTAGAGACGACCAAAAGCGTTGAGGACTTTGTCTTGTACAAAACGGCCCTCGTGCCCCTCGAAAAACCACAAACAACTTCAATGACGTCAGGCTCAGACTGAAGTATGTAGCGAACGACAGCAGAAAAGAAAATAATTTAGTGTGAGTCGTCAGGCTAGACTAGGGTACCATTTGAGACGTAGCCTTAATTGGTCTTTGACCATTGGAGAGGAGGTTTAGTTAAGGCAGTAGCCAATGTTAATGACGAGATCCCATCTGCTGCCATCGAAGAGAAACCAAGACGCCTGGTAAAGTGTTTCTATGATGTTTCCCGTATCTTAAATCATATTCAAGTCTTTCCTGAATTGCCATCTCCTCACCACCTCCTCAAAACACATTGGAAGGAAGGACCGCCGACATTTTTCCTCCAATATTGGTGAGGAGGCGAGGCGATTGGATGTGATGTAATCACAGGAAGTCAAATTGGGACAGAGCCACTTCCGGCATCTTACCTAATAAGTCATTTCCTGACTGATAGTTAAAAATAAATAAAAAATTCTTACACGTGTTCCTCAAAGATTATAAAGTGAAAACAACTGTTTAAGCATAGCCAGGTTCTCCAGTAAAATGTCCATGTGGGGACAGATTGTTTGTGTCCATTTCTATGTCTCTGGCATTTGTTGGTCTCTAGCTACATGAACTTGATGATCCCCCCCTCTTCAGCGTGTTAGAAAGTGGTCACCATTAGTTCCCACCCTACAACTGGTCCAGTAAACAAAATTCTCTAGTGAATGAATACAGTTGTTCCTGTATTTCATATTTGACCATCTGCTCTCATAAAGGAAACGTTCAAACCAGAGCACAAAGATCAGGAACGTCATTAGCATAACATGCATGTTGCCCTCTAGAGAATAGATCAACGTTTGAGCCCTTACACTTGACAGGTTGAGGATTCTGTTGTTTTCTTCTTGGCATCTTCCGGTCAGCCTCTCTCTTCTGCCACCTCTTCTGAAAGACCACTGGAACTATCAGCTCATTCTGTTTTTATCCATGAAACCGCTTCTCCAGTGGTTCTAATAGTCACACAAACACAGATACATATCGATGACAATCAACCGGACATGACAATGCATTTTCAAACAATTCAGGCATAATTAGCCCAAGCTATGTCTATTGCCCTGGTATGGGCATTTATTAGTTAGCTACCTAGCTAGCTAGCAAACCAAACGTGTGATACACGGACCTGCCAGCTCCACACCAATGATTAAAATGCCATTTTAAACAACTAACGCTAGTTAGCGAGCTAACGTTAGATGGCTTGATAAGTAGAGTATGATAATGCAGGCAGATCGAATCGCTGGCTATCGTGTGGGTGTTGTTGCAGCTTGCTCCTGGCCCTTAATGATCCTTTGTAGACAGCTAGCCAGCTGGTTAATGATGTTAGCTAACGAATACACAACGTTTCCAGGCTAATTTGTCTGAAAGAGCAAACAAAACAATGACGTGAGAATTATAGCTAGCCAATGTTAGATATGTATGTCCGGTTTGTTATATATGAAGTACTCTGAAAGCGTGATAGTTAATAATAGCGTGAAGGTTAACATTAGTAGCTAGTTAGCTAAACAGCAAGTACAGTATGTGCTAAATTAGCCAGCTAGCTAACGTTAGCTATCAAGCTACCTTTTATTTACAAAGCTACATTTAGTAAATAACCCTCTCGATTGTAGCCAGTAAAGCTCCATGTACCCGTGCATAAACGAGACCTAAATTACCGTGTCTATATATCCGCCATTTCTTTATCTGCAGCGGCGACAAAGAAAGGCAATTAATATTGTTTTTCATAACTTAATTGTTTTTTTTATTTCCATTGTATACATTCGCTTCCGCTGTTGTACGTATTTCCGCTTCCTAAATTAATTTCCGGTCGTTTGAGTCATGGTACTTGTAGTTATTTTGTGTTTCTAATAATTTTAGCCATGTGAAATGTATATTTTTGTGTATTTCATGTGCTGTGACAGGAGAAGAAGACGTTATTATATTCTTATACATTCTTATTCGATCTCTTAAAATGTATGTTGGGGAATTTATCAAGATCGCACATTTTAACCTACTTTATGGGGAAGTTTGAGGTTAAGCCTGATGGTTGCAGACTTCTACGCTACATTTTTGGGCAATTGCGTGACACTTAATGTTTAACCCATTTGAAAATGAATGAACGAGGCTGTGTTGTAACGTTTGACGAGGCTGAGATATTTATGAATCGGAGAGTGATCCCGTCGGTCTATGTCACTAGAGCGTGCCACCCGCAGGCAGCCGGACGGTTGCACCCACCCTCCCCAATATGAACCAACAGGCGCCTGCGAGTGAAATAACGGGGAAGCTCGCTCTACAAAGGGTAGAGGGATCTCCTCCGCAGCGTCATACGCTACAATTTATCCGATCGTGGGATTCTGGGAAATTCACTCTGACTCATTTTGTAGCTAAGCTTTGATGTCCAGATATGGTTTAGAACAGTGGGAGGTTCGCGCTACTCTGCTGTTCGAGGAGACGAGTTAGTTGTTGATTCTCGAAGACAACACGCTGGAGAGAGAGAAGTAAAGGTACCGGTTTACTACTATTAGACATATATTGGTGATGTGCGTAATGTCAATATCACTCGTTTTGAGTAGAACGAATCAGAAACCGTTATGATTTATGCATATAACCGGATGAAGGTAACGTTTTTTAATTTTTTATTACAAATTCTGAATGTTTTATTTTATTTATCCGTTATTTTAGCAGGTAAATTGACTGAGAACACGTTCTCATTTACAGCAACAATCTGGGGAATAGTTACAGGGGAGAGGAGGGGATGAATGAGCCAATTCTAAACTGGGGATTATTAGGTGACCGTGATGGTTTGAGGGCCAGATTGGGAATTTAGCCAGGACACCGGGGTTAACACCCCTACACTTACCATAAGTGCCATGGGATCTTTAATGACCTCAGAGAGTCAGGACACCCGTTTAACGTCCCATCCGAAAGACGGCACTATCACTGCCCTGGGGCATTGGGATATTATTTTTTAGACCAGAGGAAAGAGTGCCTCTGGTCTCCCATCCAGGAACTGACCAGGACCAACCCTGCTTAGCTTCAGAAGCAAACCAGCAGTGGTACACAGGGTGGTATGAGGTGTAATATGTAATAACCTCACCACTCCCTGCACTGCTGCCTTGGTCAGACCCCCTAATTAATAATAGACCAGCCGTGTGACGATAAGTTGTCAAGCCTGTAAAACGAGGCGTTGAATGGTGCCGCTTTCGATGTGTCTCAAAGGGTTTCTTTAAATATTAAATACATTTGGACTTTTCTCCGCGCAAAAAATGTTCAGCATATAATCTGAAATAATATAATATAAAATAATATATAAAATAAATCATAAATAATAATATATAATAAATAATAAAATAATATAATATGATAAAATGTTCAGCATATAATCTGAAATAATATAATATGTTTTCTAGGCAATGTATTATTGTCTATAAAACGGACCAACCTCAACAGTTTTTTTTCGTGATATTTTAAAACGGGGCAAATATCTTTACCCAACTCTCTGTCCATAGCCTACTGTATATAACAGGGTTGGTTATGTATTGGGATGTTTATGTGTTCCGGGTTGGTTGAATTTACATATCAATGAGGTTTTATGCCATTGGTCCTGCTTGCACCCGTCTAAAACCCAATGAGGCACCAGTCTAAAACCCAATGAGGCACCAATCTAAAACCCAATAAGGCACCAGTCTAAAACCCAATGAGGCACCAGTCTAAAACCTGCTTGCAGATAAGGGGAGATCACGAATTCTTCACAGCCTGATATTAATATGCAAGCTAGGTCACTTTCTGAAATACGGTGTTCTATTTTCATATTCACAATGTTTACACCATGGACGTGTGTGTGTCTGTGTGTGTGTCTGTGTGTGTGTCTGTGTGTGTGTGTGAGAGAGATGTTTTCACAAGTGGACAAAACATTAGGAACACCTGCTCTTTCCATGTCATAGACTGACCAGGTGAATCCAGGTGAAAGCTATGATCCCTTATTGATGTCACTTGTTAAATTTGCTTCAATCAAATACAAATCCAATTTGATTTGACACATGCGCCGATTACAACAAGTGTAGGACCAACCCTGCTTAGCTTATTGTGAAATGCTTACATACAAGCCCTTAAACAACAGTGCAGTGCCAGAAGAAGAGTTAAGAAATATTTACCAAAAATACTAAAGTCAAAAATGATAAAAAGTAACACAATAATGAGGCTATATGCAGGGGGTACCAGTAATCTGTGGGGGTACAGGTAATTTGTACATGTAAGTAGGGGTGAAGTGACTATGCATAGTTAAACAGCAAGTAGCTACAAAACAATTGCAATGCGGTAGCAGATAAAACAGTCTATGACTTGGGTGACTGGAGTCTCTGACAATTTTATCTGACACCGCCTGGTGTGGAGGTCCTGGATGGAAGGATGCTTGGCCTCAGTGATGTACTGGGCCGTTCGCACTACCCTCTGTAGTGCCTTACAGTCAGATGCTGAGCAGTTGCCATACCAGGCAGTGATGCAACCGGTCAGGATACTCTCGATGGTGCAGCTGTAGAACTTTTTGAGGATCTGGGGACCCCATGCCAAATCTTTTCAGTCTCCCGAGGGGCAAAAGGTTTAGTCGTGTCCTCTTCACAATTGTCTTGGTGTGTTTTGACCATGATAGTTTGTTGGTGATGTGGACACCAAGGAACTTAACTCTCGACTCTCTCCACTACAGCCCCGTGAATGTTAATGGGGGCCTGATCGGCCCGCCTTTTCCTGTAGTCCACGATCAGCTCCTTTGTCTTGCTCACATTGAGGGAGAGGTTGTTGTCCTGGCACCACACGGCTAGTTCTCTGACCTCCCTATAGGCTGTCTCATGGTTGTCAGTGATCAGGCCTACCACTGTTGTGTGTTCAGTAAACTCAATGATGGTGTTGGAGTCGTGTTTGGCCACGCAGTCGTGGGTGAACAGGGAGTAAAGGAGGGGACAAAGTACACACTCCTGAGGGGCCCCAGTGTTGCGGATCAGCGTGGCAGACGTACTCACCACCTGGGGGCGGCCCGTCAGGAAGTCCAGGATCCATTTGCAGAGGGAGGTGTTTATCCCAGGGTCCTTAGCTTAGTGATGAGCTTTGTGGGCACTATGGTGTTGAACTCTGAACTGTAGTCAATGAACAGCATTCTCACATAGGTGTTATTTTTGTCCAGGTGGGAAAGGGCAGTGTGGAGTGCAATAGAGATTGGATCGTCTGTGGATCTTTTAGGGTGGTATGTGAATTGGAGTGGGTCTAGGGTTTCCGGGAGGTTCATGTGAACCTTGACCAGCCTTTCAAAGCATTTCATGGCTACTGCCGTGAGTGCTACCGGGAGGTCATCATTTAGGGGAGAAGACGGGTCATAAATACGGATTTTTAATTATTGAGACATGGATCGTATGTGTGTGCAAAAAAGTATTTAGTCAGCCACCAATTGTGCAAGTTCTCCCACTTCAAAAGAAGAGAGAGGCCTGTAATTTTCATCATAGGTACTACACCCGCAATAACATCTGCTAAACAAATACAATCTGATTTGATTTAGAGTCCATGCCAAGACAAGTTGAGGCTGTTCTGAGGGCAAAAGGGGGATGTGCATGTTATTGCTGTAAGACCGAGTTGGCTAGCATGCTGTAATTATAATGGTCACATTAGCTCCCTGCTAATTCATAGTTATTTCCATGCCAACAGATGAATCACGAATCTACAACCATCAACATACTGTTGACCTTCACATCTAATGTGCTTCCTTATGTCTTTAGTCAGAATAAACACCAATCAACTGGGCTCGCTGGCTCTTAATAAACACAACAGTAGAGAGATCACATCTCTTACACAGCCTATATCTCGCCCACTCCCAGCCATGATAAGAGGGCCAAAGTTGGCAGCATTTTTACAAGCTATGCCTTTAATGACCCCGTTGTCATGACATTTTTTTACAAAAAAGGGATGAACATCATTTGGACAGTTGCTTGTTATGTAATAACCCATCTGTCATTAACATCAGAGGGGTCATCATTAAAGCCAGGACCAGATCCTCATAACATTAGATGGGTCATCATTAAAGCCAGGCCCATAGCCTCATAACATTAGATGGGTCATCATTAAAGATAGGCCCAGAGCCTCATAACATTAGATGGGTCATCATTAAAGCCAGGCCCAGAGCCTCATACCATTAGATGGGTCATCATTAAAGCCAGGCCCATAGCCTCATAACATTAGATGGGTCATCATTAAAGCCAGGCCCATAGCCTCATAACATTAGATGGGTCATCATTAAAGCTAGGACCAGAGCCTCATAACATTAGATGGGTCATCATTAAAGCCAGGCCCATAGCCTCATAACATTAGATGGGTCATCATTAAAGCCAGGCCCAGAACCTCATAACATTAGATGGGTCATCATTAAAGCCAGGCCCAGATCCTCATAACATTAGATGGGTCATCATTAAAGCCAGGCCCATAGCCTCATAACATTAGATGGGTCATCATTAAAGCCAGGCCCAGAGCCTCATAACATTAGATGGGTCATCATTAAAGCCAGGCCCATAGCCTCATAACATTAGATGGGTCATCATTAAAGATAGGCCCAGAGCCTCATAACATTAGATGGGTCATCATTAAAGCCAGGCCCAGAGCCTCATACCATTAGATGGGTCATCATTAAAGCCAGGCCCATAGCCTCATAACATTAGATGGGTCATCATTAAAGCCAGGCCCATAGCCTCATAACATTAGATGGGTCATCATTAAAGCCAGGCCCAGAGCCTCATACCATTAGATGGGTCATCATTAAAGCCAGGCCCAGAGCCTCATAACATTAGATGGGTCATCATTAAAGCCAGGCCCATAGCCTCATAACATTAGATGGGTCATCATTAAAGCCAGGCCCAGAGCCTCATAACATTAGAGGGGTCATCATTAAAGCCAGGCCCATAGCCTCATAACATTAGATGGGTCATCATTAAAGCTAGGACCATAACCTCATAACATTAGATGGGTCATCATTAAAGCCAGGCCCATAGCCTCATAACATTAGATGGGTCATCATTAAAGCCAGGCCCAGAGCCTCATAACATTAGATGGGTCATCATTAAAGCCAGGCCCAGAGCCTCATACCATTAGATGGGTCATCATTAAAGCCAGGCCCATAGCCTCATAACATTAGATGGGTCATCATTAAAGCCAGGCCCATAGCCTCATAACATTAGATGGGTCATCATTAAAGCCAGGCCCAGAGCCTCATACTATTAGATGGGTCATCATTAAAGCCAGGCCCAGAGCCTCATAACATTAGATGGGTCATCATTAAAGCCAGGCCCAGAACCTCATAACATTAGATGGGTCATCATTAAAGCCAGGCCCAGAGCCTCATAACATTAGATGGGTCATCATTAAAGCCAGGCCCAGAGCCTCATAACATTAGATGGGTCATCATTAAAGCCAGGCCCAGATCCTCATAACATTAGATGGGTCATCATTAAAGCTAGGACCATAGCCTCATAACATTAGATGGGTCATCATTAAAGCTAGGACCAGAGCCTCATAACATTAGATGGGTCATCATTAAAGCCAGGCCCAGAGCCTCATAACATTAGATGGGTCATCATTAAAGCTAGGACCATAGCCTCATAACATTAGATGGGTCATCATTAAAGCTAGGACCATAGCCTCATAACATTAGATGGGTCATCATTAAAGCCAGGCCCAGAACCTCATAACATTAGATGGGTCATCATTAAAAGCCAGGCCCAGAGCCTCATAACATTAGATGGGTCATCATTAAAGCCAGGCCCAGAGCCTCATAACATTAGATGGGTCATCATTAAAGCTAGGACCATAGCCTCATAACATTAGATGGGTCATCATTAAAGCTAGGACCATAGCCTCATAACATTAGATGGGTCATCATTAAAGCTAGGCCCAGAGCCTCATAACATTAGATGGGTCATCATTAAAGCCAGGCCCAGATCCTGATAACATTAGATGGGTCATCATTAAAGCCAGGCCCAGATCCTCATAACATTAGATGGGTCATCATTAAAGCCAGGCCCAGATCCTCATAACATTAGATGGGTCATCATTAAAGCTAGGCCCAGAGCCTCATAACATTAGATGGGTCATCATATGAATCAGGTAGTGAGGTTGTAATGGTAAACCATGTACTGTATGTCTCTAATAATAACTATTTTCTTGTGTCCCAGATGGCACCCTATTCCCCTATATAGTGCACTACTTTTGACCAGAGTCTCATAGGCCTTGGTCAAAAGTAGTGCACTATATAGGCGAATAGGGTGCTGTTTCTGACAGTACCCCCCCCCCAAAGGTGCGGACTCCGGCTGCAAAACCTAACCCCATGGGGGAGGGTCTGGATGGGTATCTGTCCGCGGTGGCGGCTCTGGCGCGGGACGTGGACCCCACTCCTCCTTAGTCTCGGCCCACTTAGGTGGCGCCTTAGGAGCGGCAACCCTCACCGCCGACCTCAGACTGGGGACCCTTGCAGCGGGCCCCGAATAGACAGGAGACTCCGGCAGCGCCGGAGTGAAGGGCGAGTCTGGCAGCTCCTGGCTGACGGACGACTCTGGTGGCTCCTGACTGACGGGTGGTTCTGGCTGCTCCTGCTTGACGGGTGGCTCTGGCGGCTCCTGCTTGACGGGCGGCTTTGGCGGCTCCTGACTGACAGGCGGCTCTGGCAGCGCTGGACAGGAGGGAGACTCTGGAAGCGCTGGACAGGAGAGAGACTCTGGAAGCGCTGGACAGGAGGGAGCACCTGGAGGAAGGAGATGGGGAGACAGCCTGGTGCGTGGGGCTGCCACTGGATGGACCAGACTGTAGAGGCGCACTGGAGGTCTTGAGCACCGAGCCTGCACAACCTGTCCTGGCTGGATACTCCCTGTAGCCCGGCAAGTGAGGCGGGGTGGAACAGACCGCACAGGGCTGTGCTGGCGAACCGGGGACACCAGAAAAGAGACAGGTATGAGTGGACTGTGCTCTACCAGCCACTGATCACGGCAACAGTCTGACCAGGTTTTCTTTCTCCAGGTTAATGTACCTGAACCCATCTTTGACCAGGGTCGACTTTTTCAATAGTCGCACCTTGAAACCAATGGCTTCTCACCCGTCGTCCCTTGAAGTACGTCCCTGTCATTGTCCAGTGTGTGAGATTAGCGTCCACTCGGCATGTAGAAGAGATCGGGCAAGGGTGTCTTGCTCTTCACTCACTGGGTTACCACCCTTGGAAGAGGGTGGGACTTTCTTTGCTCACTGGGTTACCACCCTTGGAAGAGGGTGGGACTTTCTGTTTCCCACTTCACCCTGCCGGATCATGGAGACCGTTTTAGATTTATTTATAATGGCGAGGTGGACTACTGACTGTTTCCTGGTTCCCTAATCTGATGCTGACTGTTTCCTGGTTCCCTAATCTGATGCTGACTCTTTCCTGGTGTCCTAATCTGATGCTGACTGTTTCCTGGTGTCCTAATCTGATGCTGAATGTTTCCTGGTGTCCTAATCTGATGCTGTTTCCTGGTGTCCTAATCTGATGCTGACTGTTTCGTGGTGTCCTAATCTGATGCTGACTGTTTCCTGGTGTCCTAATCTGATGCTGTCAGTTTCCTATTCTGATGCTGTCAGTTTCCTAATCTGATGCTGTCAATTTCCTAATCTGATGCTGTCAGTTTCCTAATCTGATGCTGTCAATTTCCTAATCTGATGCCGTTCTCTTCTCTTGAAGATCTTCTATTCTCTCATGTAGTCAGCGACCACTGGCCGGAACTGGGCGGCCAGACCAACCCCACTCTCAGCGACACCAGCGTCCAGGAAGTCCTACAGGATGTTAGGATCAGCGGACAGGAAGTCTGTGTGCTCCCCAACACCAGCAGTGCCGCCACGACATCGGAACCAGAAACCTGCGTGGGATTGGATGAGCAGCAGGACAGCCAATCAGACTGTGAAGGAGCTGGGGTTGGGGGTGCTGGGATGCTGCATGACACAAAGACATTCTCCTTGTCGTCTCTTGTCATATTTTTACCAATTATTTATTTATATTTTCTTTTTTTGCAATGTTTCAAAACCAGTCGGTTCGATACAAATGAATGTATCCCCTCAGTTAAGAGAAACCAGTCAGTTCGATACAAATGAATGTATCCCCTCAGTTAAGAGAAACCAGTCGGTTCGATACAAATGAATGTATCCCCTCAGTTAAGAGAAACCAGTCGGTTCGATACAAATGAATGTATCCCCTCAGTTAAGAGAAACCAGTCGGTTCGATACAAATGAATGTATCCCCTCAGTTAAGAGAAACCAGTCGGTTCGATACAAATGAATGTATCCCCTCAGTTAAGAGAAACCAGTCGGTTCGATACAAATGAATGTATCCCCTCAGTTAAGAGAAACCAGTCGGTTCGATACAAATTAATGTATCCCCTCAGTTAAGAGAAACCAGTCAGTTCGATACAAATTAATGTATCCCCTCAGTTAAGAGAAACCAGTCAGTTCGATACAAATTAATGTATTCCCTCAGTTAAGAGAAACCAGTCGGTTCGATACAAATTAATGTATCCCCTCAGTTAAGAGAAACCAGTCAGTTCGATACAAATGAATGTATCCCCTCAGTTAAGAGAAACCAGTCGGTTCGATACAAATGAATGTATCCCCTCAGTTAAGAGAAACCAGTCGGTTCGATACAAATTAATGTATCCCCTCAGTTAAGAGAAACCAGTCGGTTCGATACAAATTAATGTATCCCCTCAGTTAAGAGAAACCAGTCGGTTCGATACAAATGAATGTATTCCCTCAGTTAAGAGAAACCAGTCGGTTCGATACAAATTAATGTATCCCCTCAGTTAAGAGAAACCAGTCGGTTCGATACAAATTAATGTATTCCCTCAGTTAAGAGAAACCAGTCAGTTCGATACAAATTAATGTATTCCCTCAGTTAAGAGAAACCAGTCAGTTCGATACAAATTAATGTATTCCCTCAGTTAAGAGAAACCAGTCAGTTCGATACAAATTAATGTATCCCCTCAGTTAAGAGAAACCAGTCGGTTCGATACAAATTAATGTATCCCCTCAATTAAGAGAAACCAGTCGGTTCGATACAAATTAATGTATCCCCTCAGTTAAGAGAAACCAGTCAGTTCGATACAAATGAATGTATCCCCTCAGTTAAGAGAAACCAGTCAGTTCGATACAAATGAATGTATCCCCTCAGTTAAGAGAAACCAGTCAGTTCGATACAAATGAATGTATCCCCTCAGTTAAGAGAAACCAGTCGGTTCGATACAAATTAATGTATCCCCTCAGTTAAGAGAAACCAGTCGGTTCGATACAAATTAATGTATCCCCTCAGTTAAGAGAAACCAGTCGGTTCGATACAAATTAATGTATCCCCTCAGTTAAGAGAAACCAGTCGGTTCGATACAAATGAATGTATTCCCTCAGTTAAGAGAAACCAGTCGGTTCGATACAAATTAATGTATCCCCTCAGTTAAGAGAAACCAGTCGGTTCGATACAAATTAATGTATTCCCTCAGTTAAGAGAAACCAGTCAGTTCGATACAAATTAATGTATTCCCTCAGTTAAGAGAAACCAGTCAGTTCGATACAAATTAATGTATTCCCTCAGTTAAGAGAAACCAGTCAGTTCGATACAAATTAATGTATCCCCTCAGTTAAGAGAAACCAGTCGGTTCGATACAAATTAATGTATCCCCTCAATTAAGAGAAACCAGTCGGTTCGATACAAATTAATGTATCCCCTCAGTTAAGAGAAACCAGTCAGTTCGATACAAATTAATGTATCCCCTCAGTTAAGAGAAACCAGTCAGTTCGATACAAATGAATGTATCCCCTCAGTTAAGAGAAACCAGTCAGTTCGATACAAATGAATGTATCCTCTCAGTTAAGAGAAACCAGTCAGTTCGATACAAATGAATGTATCCCCTCAGTTAAGAGAAACCAGTCGGTTCGATACAAATTAATGTATCCCCTCAGTTAAGAGAAACCAGTCAGTTCGATACAAATTAATGTATCCCCTCAGTTAAGAGAAACCAGTCGGTTCGATACAAATTAATGTATCCCCTCAGTTAAGAGAAACCAGTCGGTTCGATACAAATTAATGTATCCCCTCAGTTAAGAGAAACCAGTCAGTTCGATACAAATTCAATCTATTACAGAAACGGAATACAATATGGAAGTTTATTGAATAGTTTGGGGGTAGGCCTCGTCTCCGAGGTGCTGATGACAGTTGCCCTATTCTGGGCAGCTGGCATCGAAACCCCCATACACTGGCCTGAATGCCAAACGTCTCGTCAAATGGAAACCTGGCACCATCCTTACAGTGAAGCATGGTGGTGGCAGCATCATGCTGTGGGGATGTTTTTCACCTGCAGGGACTGGGAGACTAGGCAGGATCGAGGGAAGGATGAACGGAGCAAAGTACAGAGAGAACCTTGATGAAAACCTGCTCCCGAGCGCTCAGGACCTCAGACTGGGGTGAAGGTTCACCTTCCAACAGGACAATGACCCTAAGCACATAGCCAACACAACACAGGAATGGCTTCAGGACATGTCTCGGAATGTCCTTGAGTGGCCCAGCCAGAGCCCGGACTTGAACCCGATCGAACATCTCTAGAGAGAGCTGAAAATAGCTCTGCAGCGACACTCCCCATCCAACCTGACATGAGAGGATCTGCAGAGAAGAATGGGAGAAACTCCCCAAATAAAGGTCTGCCAAGATGTCATACCCAAGAAGACTTGAGGCTGTAATCACCGCCAAAGGTGCTTCAACAAAGTACTGAGTAAAGGGTCTGAATACTTATGTAAATGTCATATTTCAGTTAATTTCTATTTTTTATAAATATGCAAACATTTCTGAAAACCTGTTTTTGTTTCATCATTATGTTCTATTGTGTGTAGATTGATGAGGGGGGGGGGGGACTATTTAATCCCTTTTAGAATAAGGCTGAAATGTAATTAAAAAATGTGATAAAAGTCTGAATACTTTCTGAATGCTCTGTAGATATCATTTCAACATCTCTGACTCAGTTATTCCTTTGATGCAATCTGCCCCATTTTATATATACAGTGGGTCAAAAAAGTATTCAGTCAGCCACCAATTGTGCAAGGGATAAATTGAAATAGAGAATGAAAGAGAGAGTGTGTGTGTGAAAGAGAAAGTCTCTGGGTGAGGGAGAGAGAGAGAGAGAGAGAGAGAGAGAGCCACGCAAGGATGGACAGAAAACATCGACACAAACCAGAAATGACTGAACTGTTGATTGACTAGTTTAGGTGGCTGTTAACCTCCAGTTTATTTTACTGTTGTCCTTTCAGCAGATGCTGCTTCCCCAGATGCTGACCCTGGTCTATTTGAAATGATTATTACCAAGCCCTTACCCACATATTTATCCCTAGATCAGTACTGCTACCGTGCGAGAGACGCTTGATGAATATGTCTAATAAAGCATGTAAGAGGATTTATTTTAATAGGTTTGTTCTGTAAAAGGCCTTGTACCGTGATGCTGCAACTCCTCATGTCCTGACACCGATTTGAATCCCCGAGCTGACGAGGTAAAAATCTGCCGTTCTGCCCGCTGAGCAAGGCAGTTTAACCCACTGTTTCCCGGGTGACGAAGACGTGGATGTTGATTAAGGCAGCCCTTTCCCTCCCACCCCACACTGATGATGACGTGCTGTGAAACGCTGAGAGGGGATTCATTTTTTATTTTTTTATCTGCATCTGAAATGGCACCCTATTCCCAATCGAAGGATAGATCCCTATGGGCCCTGGTCAAAAGTAGTTTACTATATAGGGAAGAGGGGTGCCATTTCAGATATAGCCTAATGTGGGGGACTTTACTAAGGAAGTTTATTTGAGTGTTTGCAGATACAGTTAGACCAGACCAGGCAAGGCAGACAGACAGGCAGACAGACAGGCAGGCAGGCAGGCAGACAGGCAGACAGGCAGGCAGACAGGCAGACAGACAGACAGGCAGGCAGACAGGCAGACAGGCAGGCAGGCAGGCAGGCAGACAGACAGACAGGCAGACAGGCAGGCATGCAGACAGACAGACAGACAGGCAGACAGACAGGCAGACAGACAGGCAGACAGGCAGGCAGGCAGACAGACAGGCAGGCAGACAGACAGGCAGACAGGCAGACAGACAGGCAGACAGGCAGGCAGGCAGACAGGCAGACAGACAGAGCTAGGGTTGGTCTGCTTTCAAAATGGCACCCTATTCACATGATATGGAACAAGGTGCCATTTCGGACCAAATCTTGACCTTCCCTGGCTTAGAACATCTCTCCTAGAGTTGCATGGTTCTGCTCCACACTCACTGTGTATCCAAGCGGTAAACACCTCAACACACACAGTCGGTATTGAACTGCAGTACTATTGCTGTCGACAAACAGGAACACCACCCACACCCAAACTGGAAACACAGGAATCACCACCCACACCCAAACAGGACTCAACACCCAGTCCCAAAGAGGAAACACAGGACTCACCACCCACACCCAAACAGGACTCAACACCCAGTCCCAAAGAGGAAACACAGGACTCACCACCCACACCCAAACAGGACTCAACACCCAGTCCCAAAGAGGAAACACAGGACTCACCACCCACACCCAAACAGGACTCAACACCCAGTCCCAAAGAGGAAACACAGGACTCAACACCCAGTCCCAAAGAGGAAACACAGGACTCACCACCCACACCCAAAGAGGAAACACAGGACTCACCACCCAGACCCAAACAGGAAACACAGGAATCACCACCCACACCCAAACAGGAAACGCAGGACTCACCACCCACACCCAAACAGGAAACACAGGACTCACCACCCAGACCCAAACAGGACTCAACACCCAGTCCCAAAGAGGAAACACAGGACTCACCACCCACACCCAAACAGGACTCAACACCCAGTCCCAAAGAGGAAACACAGGACTCACCACCCACACCCAAACAGGACTCAACACCCAGTCCCAAAGAGGAAACGCAGGACTCACCACCCACACCCAAACAGGAAACACAGGACTCACCACCCACACCCAAACAGGACTCAACACCCAGTCCCAAAGAGGAAACACAGGACTCACCACCCACACCCAAACAGGACTCAACACCCAGTCCCAAAGAGGAAACACAGGACTCACCACCCACACCCAAACAGGACTCAACACCCAGTCCCAAAGAGGAAACACAGGACTCACCACCCACACCCAAACAGGACTCAACACCCAGTCCCAAAGAGGAAACACAGGACTCAACACCCAGTCCCAAAGAGGAAACACAGGACTCACCACCCACA
Source organism: Oncorhynchus kisutch (assembly GCF_002021735.2). Taxonomy (NCBI): domain Eukaryota; kingdom Metazoa; phylum Chordata; class Actinopteri; order Salmoniformes; family Salmonidae; genus Oncorhynchus; species Oncorhynchus kisutch. Next base: position 4,749,821 of record NC_034185.2, on the reverse strand, counting down.
CCCAAAGAGGAAACACAGGACTCACCACCCAGACCCAAACAGGAAACACAGGAATCACCACCCACACCCAAACAGGAAACGCAGGACTCACCACCCACACCCAAACAGGAAACACAGGACTCACCACCCAGACCCAAACAGGAAACACAGGACTCACCACCCAGACCCAAACAGGAAACACATGACTCACCACCCAGACCCAAACAGGAAACACAGGACTCACCACCCAGACCCAAACAGGAAACACAGGAATCACCACCCACACCCAAACAGGACTCAACACCCAGTCCCAAAGAGGAAACACAGGACTCACCACCCAGACCCAAACAGGAAACACAGGACTCACCACCCAGACCCAAACAGGAAACACAGGACTCACCACCCAGACCCAAACAGGAAACACAGGACTCACCACCCAGACCCTCTCATTTGATCATAGAGCAGCTCAGTTAATGATTAGAAAATATGACCTGAAAAAAACCCTGAAAGATTCCTGAGTGTGAAATCCCATGTGAAGATGACCTCAGTAGAGACAGACAGCCACGGGACTGGACATGGTCAAATGCATTGTGATGCTAAGGGCCTTAACACAGCCGTGTTATAATGTGTAATAAGGGCCTCAACACAGCCGTGGTATAATGTGTAATAAGGGCCTTAACACAGCCGTGGTAAAATGTGTTATATGGGCCTCAACACAGCTGTGGTATAATGTGTTATATGGGCCTTAACACAGCCGTGGTATAATGTGTAATAAGGGCCTTAACACAGCCGTGGTATAATGTGTAATAAGGGCCTTAACACAGCCGTGGTATAATGTGTTATATGGGCCTTAACACAGCCGTGGTATAATGTGTTATATGGGCCTTAACACAGCCGTGGTATAATGTGTTATATGGGCCTTAACACAGCCGTGGTATAATGTGTTATATGGGCCTTAACACAGCCGTGGTATAATGTGTAATAAGGGCCTTAACACAGCCGTGGTATAATGTGTTATATGGGCCTTAACACAGCCGTGGTATAATGTGTTATATGGGCCTTAACACAGCCGTGGTATAATGTGTTATATGGGCCTTAACACAGCCGTGGTATAATGTGTTATATGGGCCTTAACACAGCCGTGGTATAATGTGTTATATGGGCCTTAACACAGCCGTGGTATAATGTGCAATAAGGGCCTTAACACAGCCGTGGTATAATGTGTAATAAGGGCCTTAACACAGCCGTGGTATAATGTGCAATAAGGGCCTTAACACAGCCGTGGTATAATGTGTAATAAGGGCCTTAACACAGCCGTGGTATAATGTGTTATAAGTTCTGTGGGTGATTCCGCCTCTAATCAGGACTGATTTAGACCTGGGACACCAGGTGGGTGATTCCCCTCTAATCAGGACTGATTTAGACCTGGGACACCAGGTGGGTGATTCCCCTCTAATCAGGGACTGATTTAGACCTGGGACACCAGGTGTGTGATTCCCCTCTAATCAGGGTCTGATTTAGACCTGGGACACCAGGTGGGTGATTCCCCCTCTAATCAGGGACTGATTTAGACCTGGGACACCAGGTGGGTGATTCCCCCTCTAATCAGGGACTGATTTAGACCTGGGACACCAGGTGGGTGATTCCCCTCTAATCAGGGACTGATTTAGACCTGGGACACCAGGTGGGTGATTCCCCTCTACTCAGGGACTGATTTAGACCTGGGACACCAGGTGGGTGATTCCCCTCTAATCAGGGTCTGATTTAGACCTGGGACACCAGGTGGGTGATTCCCCCTCTAATCAGGGACTGATTTAGACCTGGGTCACCAGGTGGGTGTAATTAATTAGTGAGGTAGAACAGAAAACCAGCAGGTTCCTGACCCAGTAAGGTGGAGTTGAGTATCCTATACTATAAATATAGCATGAAACATTTGACTTCTATAACATATCTATTAAAACACATTTGTTTACCTAAAGAGTAGAACATCGTTATTTAGTTACATTGTGGCCTACATTATTTCCACTGGTCTGAACATTGTGTAGTAGGGTCTGGCCTTATAGCTTTTTATGTCTCTCTTTTGGTTTGGTCAGGGTGTGATTTAGGGTGGGCGTTCTATGTTATTTTTTCTATGTTTTTGTATTTCTGTGTTTTGGCGGGGTATGGTTCTCAATCGGGGACAGCTGTCTGTCGTTGGCTTTGATTAGGAATCATACTTAGGTAGCTTTTCCCCACAGGGGTTTTGTGGGTAGTGATTTTGTGTTTCTGCACCTGACAGGACTGTTTCGGCTTTCATTCATTTCTCTTTGTTAATGTTGGTATTTAGTGTTCAGTTCATATAAACGTATGAACACTTGCCACGATGCACCTTGATCCTCTCCATTCATAGGGACAGGAACAGGAGACACAGATAAGAGGGTACAGGGATCTCCTGTAATGACTGCTCATATTCAACAGAGGGCGCTGTGGCACTGATACTGATCCAGTCACTTCAGAATAGCGGTAGAGTTTGGCAAGTTCTATTATCTGCATCCAAGGACAGAACTTGATTTGGATCGAACAATTATTATTGTTGAACTTAATTTGATACAGGGTATAGTTTTGATCATAAAGAGACCTTCAATTAGCATTCTATTATATAGTTGATGTGTACGTTGATAGATTGGGTTAATTAATTAGTCAATATGCCTACTAGGTTAAATAAATATTTATGTTTGGGTTCGGTAGGTTATGAAGCCTAGAAAATAATTGCAAGAGGTGGCAGTGCTTGTATGGGTAAGATAGATAAATGAAAGAGGACACGGTTACAGGGACACGGTAACAGGGACACGGTTACAGGGACACGGTTACAGGGAAACGGTTACAGGGACACGGTTGAAGGGACACGGTTACAGGGACACGGTTACAGGGACACGGTTACAGGGAAACGGTTACAGGGACACGGTTACAGGGACAGGGTTTCAGGGAAACGGTTACAGGACACGGTTACAGGACACAGTTACAGGACACGGTTACAGGACACGGTTACAGGGACACGGTTACAGGACACGGTTACAGGACACGGTTACAGGGACAGGGTTACAGGGACACGGTTACAGGACACGGTTACAGGGACACGGTTACAGGGACACGGTTACAGGGAAACGGTTACAGGGAAACGGTTACAGGGACACGGTTACAGGGACACGGTTACAGGGAAACGGTTACAGGGACACGGTTACAGGGACACGGTTACAGGGAAACGGTTACAGGACACGGTTACAGGGACACGGTTACAGGACACAGTTACAGGGAAACGGTTACAGGAGACGGTTACAGGACACGGTTACAGGGACACGGTTACGGTTACAGGGACACGGTTACAGGACACGGTTACAGGGACACGGTTACAGGGACACGGTTACGGTTACAGGGACACGGTTACAGGGACACGGTTACAGGGACACGGTTACAGGGACACCCGTTACAGGGACATGGTTACAGGGACACGGTTACAGGGACACGGTTACAGGGACACGGTTACAGGGAAACGGTTACAGGACACGGTTACAGGGACACGGTTACAGGGACACGGTTACAGGACACAGTTACAGGGAAACGGTTACAGGAGACGGTTACAGGACACGGTTACAGGGACACGGTTACAGGGACACGGTTACGGTTACAGGGAAACGGTTACAGGGAAACGGTTACAGGACACGGTTACAGGGTCATGGTTACAGGGAAACGGTTACGGGACACGGTTACGGGGAAACGGTTACAGGGACACGGTTACAGGACACGGTTACAGGGACACGGTTACAGGGACACGGTTACAGGGACACGGTTACGGGACACGGTTATGGGGAAACGGTTACGGGGACACGGTTACAGGACACGGTTACAGGACATGGTTACAGGGACACGGTTACGGGACACGGTTACAGGGACACGGTTACAGGGACACGGTTACAGGGACACCCGTTACAGGGACACGGTTACAGGGACACGGTTACAGGGAAACGGTTACAGGGAAACGGTTACAGGGACACGGTTACAGGGACACCCGTTACAGGGACACGGTTACAGGGACACGGTTACAGGGAAACGGTTACAGGGACACCCGTTACAGGGACACGGTTACAGGGACACGGTTACAGGGAAACGGTTACAGGGACACGGTTACAGGGACACGGTTACAGGGACACGGTTACAGGGACACGGTTACAGGGACACCCGTTACAGGGACACGGTTACAGGGACACGGTTACGGGACTCGTTCCCTGACTCAGACCTTTGCATGCAAACTGTCATGTTGTTGCAAGTTGGTTACTTGATTGACCAGATTTCTGGGATGAAATTGTTTCAAATGTTTGTTTTGCTGTTTGTGACTTTGATTTTAAGAAGATTTTAGGCCCTCTAGTTTTTATTTTCTTAATTTTTAAAGTAATCCTAGCTACATAGTCCGGCTAGGCACTAGTTTTTATAATTTCACAATATTCTATCAGATTTAAAGTTGTAGCTTCGGCTATAGGCTATCTACTCTTGTTCCATCCAAATTATTCCGCTGCGCTTTAAACACGTCACTCTTTGCTTCAAGCCACACCCCACCAAACGGAGCAAACGTACCTCAAAGTCTGTTCAAGCCACACCCCACCAAACGGAGCAAACGTACCTCAAAGTCTGTTCAAGAACATACAGTGCCTTGCGAAAGTATTCGGCCCCCTTGAACTTTGCGACCTTTTGCCACATTTCAGGCTTCAAACATAAAGATATAAAACTGTATTTTGTTGTGAAGAATCAACAACAAGTGGGACACAATCATGAAGTGGAACGACATTTATTGGATATTTCAAACTTTTTTAACAAATCAAAAACTTAAAAATTGGGCGTGCAAAATTATTCAGCCCCTTTACTTTCAGTGCAGCAAACTCTCTCCAGAAGTTCAGTGAGGATCTCTGAATGATCCAATGTTGACCTAAATGACTAATGATGATAAATACAATCCACCTGTGTGTAATCAAGTCTCCGTATAAATGCACCTGCACTGTGATAGTCTCAGAGGTCCGTTAAAAGCGCAGAGAGCATCATGAAGAACAAGGAACACACCAGGCAGGTCCGAGATACTGTTGTGAAGAAGTTTAAAGCCGGATTTGGATACAAAAAGATTTCCCAAGCTTTAAACATTCCAAGGAGCACTGTGCAAGCGATAATATTGAAATGGAAGGAGTATCAGACCACTGCAAATCTATCAAGACCTGGCCGTCCCTCTGAACTTTCAGCTCATACAAGGAGAAGACTGATCAGAGATGCAGCCAAGAGGCCCATGATCACTCTGGATGAACTGCAGAGATCTACAGCTGAGGTGGGAGACTCTGTCCATAGGACAACAATCAGTCGTATATTGCACAAATCCGGCCTTTATGGAAGAGTGGCAAGAAGAAAGCCATTTCTTAAAGATATCCAAAAAAGTGTTGTTTAAAGTTTGCCACAAGCCACCTGGGAGACACACCAAACATGTGGAAGAAGGTGCTCTGGTCAGATGAAACCAAAATGGAACTTTTTGGCAACAATGCAAAACGTTATGTTTGGCGTAAAAGCAACACAGCTCATCACCCTGAACACACCATCCCCACTGTCAAACATGGTGGTGGCAGCATCATGGTTTGGTCCTGCTTTTCTTCAGCAGGGACAGGGAAGATAGTTAAAATTGATGGGAAGATGGATGGAGCCAAATGCAGGACCATTCTGGAAGAAAACCTGATGGAGTCTGCAAAAGACCTGAGACTGGGACGGAGATTTGTCTTCCAACAAGACAATGATCCAAAACATAAAGCAAAATCTACAATGGAATGGTTCAAAAATAAACATATCCAGGTGTTAGAATGGCCAAGTCAAAGTCCAGACCTGAATCCAATCGAGAATCTGTGGAAAGAACTGAAAACTGCTGTTCACAAATGCTCTCCATCCAACCTCACTGAGCTCGAGCTGTTTTGCAAGGAGGAATGGGAAAAAATGTCTCTCGATGTGCAAAACTGATAGAGACATACCCCAAGCGACTTACAGCTGTAATCGCAGCAAAAGGTGGCGCTACAAAGTATTAACTTAACGGGGCTGAATAATTTTACACGCCCAATATTTCAGTTTTTGATTTGTTAAAAAAGTTTGAAATATCCAATAAATGTCGTTCCACTTCATGATTGTGTCCCACTTGTTGTTGATTCTTCACAAAAAAATACAGTTTTATATCTTTATGTTTGAAGCCTGAAATGTGGCAAAAGGTCGCAAAGTTCAAGGGGGCCGAATACTTTCGCAAGGCACTGTATACTACAGTTTGGGGGAAACGCGTCGTTCAGTACAAACCGTTCCGCAACGTAGCAAACGTTCAAGCGAATTGAACGCTCATCGAATCTACCCGCTTGCCTAGCTGTGCAGCCTTGCTTTTATTCATCCACAATAGTTTGTCATTGTCCATTTAGAAATTGAATTCCATATATAAGCTATGTCCATCAACATGGCCATAATTTAAACTATTTTAAAAACAAACTAGCTAGATCAGGTATTGGGTAACGCACACAACATCTGAACTCCTCATGAGGGGCACAGAAAGCGCTGACATGGGCTCATTGAGTATTAGCTGACATGAGCTCATTGAGTATTAGCTGACATGAGCTCATTGAGTATTAGCTGACATGAGCTCATTGAGTATTAGCTGACATGAGCTCATTGAGTATTAGCTGACATGGGCTCATTGAGTTTTATCTGACATGGGCTCATTGAGTATTAGCTGACATGGGCTCATTGAGTATTATCTAACATGGGCTCATTGAGTTTTATCTGACATGGGCTTATTGAGTATTATCTAACATGGGCTCATTGAGTATTATCTAACATGGGCTCATTGTTTGACTATCAGTCACGGACATACAGTGGTGGAAAAAGTACTCAGTTTTCATACTTGAGTAAAAGTCAAGATCCCTTAATAGAAAATAACTCAAGTAAAAGTGAAAGATTCCCACTAAAATACTACTTGAGTAAAAGTCTGAAAGTATTTGGTTTTAAATATACTTAAGTATCAAAAGTACATGGAATTACTAAAATATACTTAAGTATCAAAGTAAAAGTATAAATAATTTCAAATTCTTTATATTAAGGAAACCAGACGCACAATTTTCTTGTTTTTTAAAAATGATTTAGGGATAGACAGGCACACGCTCCAACTCTCAGACATAATTTACAAACAAAGCCTGTGTGTTTAGTGAGTCCTCCAGATCAGAGGCAGTAGGGAGGACCAGGGATGTTCTCTGTTTAGTGAGTCCTCCAGATCAGAGGCAGTAGGGAGGACCAGGGATGTTCTCTGTTTAGTGAGTCCTCCAGATCAGAGGCAGTAGGGAGGACCAGGGATGTTCTCTGTTTAGTGAGTCCTCCAGATCAGAGGCAGTAGGGATGACCAGGGATGTTCTCTGTTTAGTGAGTCCTCCAGATCAGAGGCAGTAGGGATGACCAGGGATGTTCTCTGTTTAGTGAGTCCTCCAGATCAGAGGCAGTAGGGATGACCAGGGATGTTCTCTGTTTAGTGAGTCCTCCAGATCAGAGGCAGTAGGGAGGACCAGGGATGTTCTCTGTTTAGTGAGTCCTCCAGATCAGAGGCAGTAGGGATGACCAGGGATGTTCTCTGTTTAGTGAGTCCTCCAGATCAGAGGCAGTAGGGATGACCAGGGATGTTCTCTGTTTAGTGAGTCCTCCAGATCAGAGGCAGTAGGGATGACCAGGGATGTTCTCTGTTTAGTGAGTCCTCCAGATCAGAGGCAGTAGGGATGACCAGGGATGTTCTCTGTTTAGTGAGTCCTCCAGATCAGAGGCAGTAGGGATGACCAGGGATGTTCTCTGTTTAGTGAGTCCGCCAGATCAGAGGCAGTAGAGATGACCAGGGATGTTCTCTGTTTAGTGAGTCCTCCAGATCAGAGGCAGTAGGGATGACCAGGGATGTTCTCTGTTTAGTGAGTCCTCCAGATCAGAGGCAGTAGGGATGACCAGGGATGTTCTCTGTTTAGTGAGTCCTCCAGATCAGAGGCAGTAGGGAGGACCAGGGATGTTCTCTGTTTAGTGAGTCCTCCAGATCAGAGGCAGTAGGGAGGACCAGGGATGTTCTCTGTTTAGTGATTCCTCCAGATCAGAGGCAGTAGGGATGACCAGGGATGTTCTCTGTTTAGTGAGTCCTCCAGATCAGAGGCAGTAGGGATGACCAGGGATGTTCTCTGTTTAGTGAGTCCGCCAGATCAGAGGCAGTAGAGATGACCAGGGATGTTCTCTGTTTAGTGAGTCCTCCAGATCAGAGGCAGTAGGGAGGACCAGGGATGTTCTCTGTTTAGTGAGTCCTCCGGATCAGAGGCAGTAGGGAGGACCAGGGATGTTCTCTGTTTAGTGAGTCCTCCAGATCAGAGGCAGTAGGGAGGACCAGGGATGTTCTCTGTTTAGTGAGTCCTCCAGATCAGAGGCAGTAGGGATGACCAGGGATGTTCTCTGTTTAGTGAGTCCTCCAGATCAGAGGCAGTAGGGATGACCAGGGATGTTCTCTGTTTAGTGAGTCCACCAGATCAGAGGCAGTAGAGATGACATGGGATGTTCTCTGTTTAGTGAGTCCTCCAGATCAGAGGCAGTAGGGATGACCAGGGCTGTTCTCTGTTTAGTGAGTCCTCCAGATCAGAGGCAGTAGGGATGACCAGGGATGTTCTCTGTTTAGTGAGTCCTCCAGATCAGAGGCTGTAGGGATCACCAGGGATGTTCTCTGTTTAGTGAGTCCTCCAGATCAGAGGCAGTAGGGATGACCAGGGATGTTCTCTGTTTAGTGAGTCCACCAGATCAGAGGCAGTAGAGATGACCAGGGATGTTCTCTGTTTAGTGAGTCCTCCAGATCAGAGGCAGTAGGGATGACCAGGGATGTTCTCTGTTTAGTGAGTCCTCCAGATCAGAGGCAGTAGGGATGACCAGGGATGTTCTCTGTTTAGTGAGTCCTCCAGATCAGAGGCAGTAGGGATGACCAGGGATGTTCTCTGTTTAGTGAGTCCTCCAGATCAGAGGCTGTAGGGATGACCAGGGATGTTCTCTGTTTAGTGAGTCCTCCAGATCAGAGGCAGTAGGGATGACCAGGGATGTTCTCTGTTTAGTGAGTCCTCCAGATCAGAGGCAGTAGGGATGACCAGGGATGTTCTCTGTTTAGTGAGTCCTCCAGATCAGAGGCAGTAGGGAGGACCAGGGATGTTCTCTGTTTAGTGAGTCCTCCAGATCAGAGGCAGTAGGGATGACCAGGGATGTTCTCTGTTTAGTGAGTCCTCCAGATCAGAGGCAGTAGGGATGACCAGGGATGTTCTCTGTTTAGTGAGTCCTCCAGATCAGAGGCAGTAGGGAGGACCAGGGATGTTCTCTGTTTAGTGAGTCCTCCAGATCAGAGGCAGTAGGGATGACCAGGGATGTTCTCTGTTTAGTGAGTCCTCCAGATCAGAGGCAGTAGGGAGGACCAGGGATGTTCTCTGTTTAGTGAGTCCTCCAGATCAGAGGCAGTAGGGATGACCAGGGATGTTCTCTGTTTAGTGAGTCCTCCAGATCAGAGACAGTAGGGAGGACCAGAGATGTTCTCTGTTTAGTGAGTCCTCCAGATCAGAGGCAGTAGGGATGACCAGGGATGTTCTCTGTTTAGTGAGTCCTCCAGATCAGAGGCAGTAGGGATGACCAGGGATGTTCTCTGTTTAGTGAGTCCGCCAGATCAGAGGCAGTAGAGATGACCAGGGATGTTCTCTGTTTAGTGAGTCCTCCAGATCAGAGGCAGTAGGGATGACCAGGGATGTTCTCTGTTTAGTGAGTCCTCCAGATCAGAGGCAGTAGGGATGACCAGGGATGTTCTCTGTTTAGTGAGTCCTCCAGATCAGAGGCAGTAGGGAGGACCAGGGATGTTCTCTGTTTAGTGAGTCCTCCAGATCAGAAGCAGTAGGGAGGACCAGGGATGTTCTCTGTTTAGTGAGTCCTCCAGATCAGAGGCAGTAGGGATGACCAGGGATGTTCTATGTTTAGTGAGTCCTCCAGATCAGAGGCAGTAGGGATGACCAGGGATGTTCTCTGTTTAGTGAGTCCGCCAGATCAGAGGCAGTAGAGATGACCAGGGATGTTCTCTGTTTAGTGAGTCCTCCAGATCAGAGGCAGTAGGGATGACCAGGGATGTTCTCTGTTTAGTGAGTCCTCCAGATCAGAGGCAGTAGGGATGACCGGGGATGTTCTCTGTTTAGTGAGTCCACCAGATCAGAGGCAGTAGAGATGACATGGGATGTTCTCTGTTTAGTGAGTCCTCCAGATCAGAGGCAGTAGGGATGACCAGGGCTGTTCTCTGTTTAGTGAGTCCTCCAGATCAGAGGCAGTAGGGATGACCAGGGATGTTCTCTGTTTAGTGAGTCCTCCAGATCAGAGGCTGTAGGGATCACCAGGGATGTTCTCTGTTTAGTGAGTCCTCCAGATCAGAGGCAGTAGGGATGACCAGGGATGTTCTCTGTTTAGTGAGTCCACCAGATCAGAGGCAGTAGAGATGACCAGGGATGTTCTCTGTTTAGTGAGTCCTCCAGATCAGAGGCAGTAGGGATGACCAGGGATGTTCTCTGTTTAGTGAGTCCTCCAGATCAGAGGCAGTAGGGATGACCAGGGATGTTCTCTGTTTAGTGAGTCCTCCAGATCAGAGGCAGTAGGGATGACCAGGGATGTTCTCTGTTTAGTGAGTCCTCCAGATCAGAGGCTGTAGGGATGACCAGGGATGTTCTCTGTTTAGTGAGTCCTCCAGATCAGAGGCAGTAGGGATGACCAGGGATGTTCTCTGTTTAGTGAGTCCTCCAGATCAGAGGCAGTAGGGATGACCAGGGATGTTCTCTGTTTAGTGAGTCCTCCAGATCAGAGGCAGTAGGGAGGACCAGGGATGTTCTCTGTTTAGTGAGTCCTCCAGATCAGAGGCAGTAGGGATGACCAGGGATGTTCTCTGTTTAGTGAGTCCTCCAGATCAGAGGCAGTAGGGATGACCAGGGATGTTCTCTGTTTAGTGAGTCCTCCAGATCAGAGGCAGTAGGGAGGACCAGGGATGTTCTCTGTTTAGTGAGTCCTCCAGATCAGAGGCAGTAGGGATGACCAGGGATGTTCTCTGTTTAGTGAGTCCTCCAGATCAGAGGCAGTAGGGATGACCAGGGATGTTCTCTGTTTAGTGAGTCCTCCAGATCAGAGGCAGTAGGGAGGACCAGGGATGTTCTCTGTTTAGTGAGTCCTCCAGATCAGAGGCAGTAGGGAGGACCAGGGATGTTCTCTGTTTAGTGAGTCCTCCAGATCAGAGGCAGTAGGGATGACCAGGGATGTTCTCTGTTTAGTGAGTCCTCCAGATCAGAGACAGTAGGGAGGACCAGAGATGTTCTCTGTTTAGTGA
>NC_034185.2:4690914-4730914 GCF_002021735.2 Oncorhynchus kisutch | reverse complement strand
GTGATGTCATTATGGGGTATTGTGATGTCATTATGGGGTATTGTGATGTCATTATGGGGTATTGTGATGTCATTATGGGGTATTGTGTGTAGATGGATGAGAGAAAAACATTGAAACCATTTTAATTTCAGGCTGTAACACAACAAAATATGTAATAAGTCAAGGGGTAAAGACACTGTATAACACATAGGTAGGTATAAAGTGACTAAGCAACGTGATAGATAATAAACAGTAGCAGCAGCGTATGTGATGAGTCATATAGTCATGTATGTAATGGTGGGAGTCGTAGCAAAAAAACGTATTCAGAAGCAGGTGTGAAGAGTCAGTGAAAATAGTCTCTAATGTGTACAATCAGATAGGGCTGCGGTGGACGGCTGCTCCGTTTCTTTTTTCTCATTCTGATGGCGCTTTTTTTCCTCCCTGTTGGCTATTCTTCTCCGGTCTGCTGACACAATCATGTCCTCAAACTTCAGAGCACCGCCAGGGTGAGGAGGTTACTAAAAAAAGATGCACAACGTTGGCCATCGGGGTCCACTGGGTCTGTCTCCACATCAGACATCATGTCTTCAGTTTGCCCCTGGAAATCACTGCTCCTCTTCAGCAGAGAGGTATTTTCACCGACTGGTCAGTGCCTGTGAAAATACAGGAAAGGTATCACATTACCAGTTTATGCTTCAAAACCAACTTTTATAAAAAATAGGTTATATTTGATAAAATAAAAAATCCATGACAGTACAGTAAGGCATTGTTGGCAGACTAGATGAATGCAGTTCAATGCATGATTAATATAATTCACCAATATATTTCTTGTTAGTCCAAAAAACATTTGCTATCAAGTTGTAAGTCACTGCTGGCCTGGTACTTTGTTGGCTGCCTCCATTCGGGATGCAACTGTTTCAGTTTCAACGACTCAATATTTTGGACAGAAAAACGGACGAATGTAACTAAGGCTGGGAATGTCAATACAATCAACCTAGCAATGGTCACAAGTCAGTCATAACATGGATAATAGACTAGTGTACATGTGTCAAACTCAAGGCCTGAATAGCAAAAAAAAGTGGAGTGGGAGACCCCGGTGCACAACTGAATAGGACACAGAAATGAGTATAAATGGCCGTGTCTAGACTTGACAGTTCATGCAGATTTAGTATTCTGATCAGAGTTCCTATGGAATTATGAATGCGTCATGCATCTACACCCACATTTAAATGTGTCTACCGTGTACACAGTGTGTCCGGAGTCCCTTTTTCCCCACACTATATTGAAATGCCACTATGCATTCTACAAATGGTGGAATAGGCAAAATATGATAACACAACAACGACTGATGGCAGTAGCTAACTACTGTACTGTAGCTAACTAGCCATCTAACCTCTGTAGCTAGCCAGCAAGCAATGCTAAAGGGATTGCAAATGGGTTAGTATAACTATTTATTCCTTTAAATATTAGCTAGCTGGGTAGCATTTATGAGGCCAGCAAACACGTCCTCACAAGCCTGAAACGTATTTCCTCCAACAGAAAGAGGAGTGGGAGGCCCCGGTGCACAACTGAGCAAGAGGACAAGTACATTAAAGTGTCTAGTTTGAGAAACAGACGCCTCACAAGTCCTCAACTGGCAGCTTCATTAAAGAGTACCCACAAAACACCAGTCTCAATGTCAACAGTGAAGAGGCAAAGCCGGGATGCTGGCCTTCTAGGCAGAGTTGCAAAAAAAAAGGCTGGCCAATAAATCTCAGACTGGCCAATAAAAATAAAAGATTAAGATGGGCAAAAGAACACAGACACTGGACTGAGTTGCACGTTTTTCTGTAAAAACAAATGTCTGTCCTGTGAAAAAAAAATATATATATATGCGTTGATTGAGTTTGACACCCCTGGGCTAGCGTATCTATTTATGTAGTTAGCTATTTATTTAGCAAGCTAAAAACACAGAGCCTACAGTTAGCTTGCTAGCTAGCTATTTATTTAGCAAGCTAAAAACACAGAGCCTACAGTTAGCTTGCTAGCTAGCTATTTATTTAGCAAGCTAAAAACACAGAGCCTACAGTTAGCTTGCTAGCTAGCTATTTATTTAGCAAGCTAAAAACACAGAGCCTACAGTTAGCTTGCTAGCGTATCTATTTATGTAGCTAGCTATTTAGCTTGCCTACAGTTAGCTATCTGCTGGGAGGATGGCACGTCATTGATTGAGTAGGTGAGTGACCAACTTTTTCCCTTCATCGTTTTTCAGTGGCTACAGCTAGAGGCAGATGTCATTTGCTTAGCTAGCAAGAAATGTGAATCGGTTTGCTAGCTAGGCAACTAGCTATGCTGAACTTGAACAGTTAGCATATCTCTTAGTTGTCAATCAAATTCCTTTGGTATCGATCAAATGGGCTGGCAGGCAGGCAGGCAAGTTCCCATGACGTTGTCAAAACGTGGGTTGGGGAACAAACATGGATTGGCAGGCAAGCTGCAGAAGACGAGCAGGCTACTATTCCCCATCGTTTGTCAGTGCAATTTTGACGGTCAACTAGCTGAAAAAGTTTGAGAGGGTTTATCTAACGTTCCCTTGTTAGATTTTCGCTTATCTCGCTCTGGTTAGCATTAGTTGTTGACTTTGTTTTTGTTGATGTGCATAGGCAACTGAGGGAGAGAGAGCCTACCTTTCCATGTTTGTTTGATTGATAGGACTGTGAAGTTCCCTAATGTAAGAGGACTCCCCTGGTATTTACATATTTGCAGAAATGCATTCATGTGGCTTTTTTTTTGCGAATGCGTTCGAATGATCTAACATCGTGATGATGCTACTGCCTGTAAACACACGGTCAAGTTCAAAGTGGATGATGGCAGGCCCGTGTGGCAAATGGCTTATTTGCATATAGGTCTCCTGTATTTGCATATAGGCCTCTGATTGGCTATGGCGCACCGGTCTGCATAGTCTCCGGTCCTGGACGAGACAGATGTTTTATTCACTGCCTTATATATTAATTGTCCAATCACACGGCCGTTTTCTCACTCTATATTGCTATATAATTTTTTACAAATGTCTTAGTTTAAGTCATTCCCAAACATTCTTAAAGTGCTCACTTGTAAAAATAAATAAAATAGTGTCATATTCTTCCTGGGGGTTTATATGAACAGATTTGAATAAGATTTCATGTTGTTTAAAACGCTGTCGGTTCCACTTTAATCTCAGCTGATTTACCAGCAGATAGTACACTGGTGTTGTGTGGACTGTTCTTCTTAAGACGACAAAGGAAAAAAACATGACATTTACTTTATGCATGTGTAACAGTATAACTTTAGACCGTCCCCTCGCCCATTACCCAGGCGCGAACCAGGGACCCTCTGCACACATCAACAACTGTCACCCACGAAGCATCGTTACCCATCACTCCACAAAATAACTAATACTTCAAGGTCTCAGAGCAAGTGACGTCACCGATTGAAACGCTATTTAGCGCCGCACCACCGCTAACTAAGCTAGCCGTTTCACACCCGTTACACCAGCACCACCGCTAACTAAGCTAGCCGTTTCACATCCGTTAAACCAGCACCACCGCTAACTAAGCTAGCCGTTTCACATCCGTTAAACCAGCACCACCGCTAACTAAGCTAGCCTTTTCACATCCGTTACACCAGCACCACCGCTAACTAAGCTAGCCGTTTCACATCCGTTACACCAGAACCACCGCTAACTAAGCTAGCCACTTCACATCCGTTACACCAGCACCACCGCTGACTAAGCTAGCCGTTTCACATCCGTTACACCAGCACCACCGCTAACTAAGCTAGCCGTTTCACATCCGTTACACATGGTATTCTCACCACTATTTCACACATTTAACAATACTAAGATAACTATCGTACAGCTACTTGATCGCTTTTTGACTTTATTTTGTCTTAATTCAAAGTCGTAAACAAATACGAAATGTATCCTCACTCCTCTTGCGGCTTCTATTTTTACGTTTGTCCTCCTCACCAGTTAATATGTAGACTCCTTACTGCCTGGCTATGAAAGGGACACCTCGAGGCCCTTTATATACTTCATCAGAGTCAGATGAAATCATGGATGTTTCATGTCTTCGTTTCCAGTATGAAGGAAGTTAAGAGGTAGTTTTAGGAGCCAATAACATCTACCTTTTGGTCTGTTTAGAAAACACTGGTGGTTGTACTATAGCCATACCTTGGCTAACAGATTGAGAAAAAGCCCAGCTTACATGTCCCCACTTCAGCCAAGTGAAGAAAGCACCAAATCAGCACTTTCTGTTGCCATTTTTCTGGTGGCTGTCATCTGTCGAGGTCACAGTACTGGTCGGGACAGATAGATCTTTATGACTGGCCCAGGCAGAGAGTACGGAGAGGACACAGCACGTGGTCAGAAGAGCAAGCTGTCACCTTGGATCGTGGCAGAGGAAATAGGAGTGAGGCGACCTCTAAATGTTCCAAAAGGTCAACCAGCGACCATAAGGGACAAGGCTGCTCCTTGCTATGTACAGTAGACACAGCCTTCAGCACAGCTCCAGGTGGAAGGTATAACAGGAACAGCCTTCAGCCTTCAGCACAGCTCCAGAGGGAAGGTATAACAGGAACAGCCTTCAGCACAGCTCCAGAGGGAAGGTATAACAGGAACAGCCTTCAGCACAGCTCCAGAGGGAAGGTATAACTGGAACAGCCTTCAGCCTTCAGCCCAGCTCCAGAGGGAAGGTATAACAGGAACAGCCTTCAGCACAGCTCCAGAGGGAAGATATAACAGGAACAGCCTTCAGCACAGCTCCAGAGGGAAGGTATAACAGGAACAGCCTTCAGCCCAGCTCCAGAGGGAAGGTATAACAGGAACAGCCTTCAGCACAGCTCCAGAGGGAAGGTATAAGAGGAACAGCCTTCAGCCCAGCTCCAGAGGGAAGTTATAACAGGAACAGCCTTCAGCCTTCAGCCCAGCTCCAGAGGGAAGGTATAACAGGAACAGCCTTCAGCCTTCAGCCCAGCTCCAGAGAGAAGGTATAACAGGAACAGCCTTCAGCCTTCAGCCCAGCTCCAGAGGGAAGGTATAACAGGAACAGCCTTCAGCCCAGCTCCAGAGAGAAGGTATAACAGGAACAGCCTTCAGCACAGTTCCAAAGGGAAGGTATAACAGGAACAGCCTTCAGCCCAGCTCCAGAGGGAAGGTATAACAGGAACAGCCTTCAGCCTTCAGCCCAGCTCCAGAGGGAAGGTATACAGAATACAGCTAGGAGAGGAAGCTAACTCACCAGGGTATGAAAGACACGGCAAACCTGGAGTGATCTGATCTGAAATAATAGTTGGACTCAGACATGATTAACTGTCATTAGATCAGAATAGAGGGAACTGGGGGTATAATGGTGATATCTTGTCGCTCTGAAGGTCGAGGAGAGAAAGGGTTATAATATGGTCCATGTGCCTGCCTGGTGGCAGAATAGTGTTGTTGCTCACATTGTCATTCTCCCAATTACCAAGTGGATTGGAAACACACACACAGCTTAGTTTACCTCCACATATTGTGTACATTCTCACAAATAAACCAAACGGACACACACAAATTGCCTGCACAGGGATCTGGTCATAGGGATCTGGTTATAGGGATCTGGTCATAGGGATCTGATCTTAGGGATCTGATCATAAGGATCTGATCTTGGGGATCTGATCTTGGGGATCTGATCATAGGGATCTGATCTTAGGGATCTGATCATAGGGATCTGGTCAAAGGGATCTGGTCATAGGGATCTGGTCAAAGGGATCTGGTCATAGGGATCTGGTCACAGGGATCTGGTAACAGGGATCTGGTAACAGGGATCTGGTCACAGGGATCTGGTCAAAGGGATCTGGTCATAAGGATCTGATTATAGGGATCTGGTCATAGGGATCTGGTCATAGGGATCTGGTAACAGGGATCTGGTCACAGGGAGCTGGTCACAGGGAGCTGTTCACAGGGAGCTGGTCACAGGGAGCTGGTCATAGGGATCTGGTCACAGGGAGCGGGTCACAGGGAGCTGGTCACAGGGAGCGGGTCACAGGGAGCTGGTCACAGGGATCTGGTCACAGGGATCTGGTCACAGGGAGCTGGTCACAGGGAGCTGGTCACAGGGATCTGGTTAACAGTAGTCCACCATAGTGAATAGGGTGCTATTAGGGACACAGCATATTCCCATTAATCTTTGACAACCATTACAATCCAAAATGTCTGCCAAGCTTCAGTGTATGAAATTGTTTAATGTTAAGAGGTCCTATCTGAGATCTGTACAGGGCATTTTTCATATTCAACATCAGCCAGACTACCCTCTGTAGTGCCTTGCGGTCAGAGGCTGAGCAGTTGCCATAACAGGCAGTGATGCAACCATTCAGGATGCTCTCGATGGTGCAGCTGTAAAACCTTTTGAGGATCTGAGGACCCATGACAAATCTTTTCAGTCTCATGAGGGGGAATAGGTTTTGTTGTGCCCTCTTCATGACTGTCTTGGTGTGTTTGGACCAAGGAACTTGAAGCTCTCAACCTGCTCCACTGCAGCCCCGTCGATGAGAATAAGGGCGTGCTCTGTCCTCCTTTTTCCTGTAGTCCACGATCATCTCCTTTGTCTTGAACACGCTGAGGGATAGGTTGTTGTCCTGGCACCACACGGCCAGGTCTCTGACCTCCTCCCTATAGGCTGTCTCGTCGTTGTCGGTGATCAGGCCTACCAATGTTGTGTCATCAGCAAACTTAATGATGGTGTTGGAGTCGTGCCTGGTCGTGCAGTCATGAGTGAACAGGAAGTACAGGAGGGGACTGAGCACGCACCCCTGAGGGGCCAACGTGTTAAGAATCAGCGTTGTTTCAATATTGTTTCTAATGAGTTTTATAGAATGATACATTGTTTCTAATGAGTTTTATAGACTGATATGTTGGTTCTAATGAGTTTTATAGACTGATATGTTGGTTCTAATGAGTTTTATAGACTGATATGTTGGTTCTAATGAGTTTTATAGACTGATATGTTGGTTCTAATGAGTTTTATAGACTGATATGTTGGTTCTAATTAGTTTTATAGACTGATATGTTGGTTCTAATTAGTTTTATAGACTGATATGTTGGTTCTAATTCGTTTTATAGACTGATAGAATGATACGTTGTTTCTAATGAGTTTAATAGACTGATACGTTGGTTCTAATGAGTTTTATAGACTGATATGTTGGTTCTAATGAGTTTTATAGACTGATATGTTCGTTCTAATGACTTTTATAGACTGACATGTTGGTTCTAATGACTTTTATAGACTGATATGTTGGTTCTAATGCGTTTTATAGACTGATATGTTGGTTCTAATTAGTTTTATAGACTGATATGTTGGTTTTAATGAGTTTTATAGACTGATAGAATGATACATTGTTTCTAATAAGTTTTCTAGAATGATAATGAATGGTTGTAATTAGTTTTACAGAATGATAGAACAATATGCTGGTTGTAAATGAGTCTTATAGACTATTATAGGTGCTGTGGAGACAGGTTCCTTGTCTGCAGAGTGAAATCCAGGAGGTGTCCAAGTGGTTTCCAAAGCTTTTTGAATCTGTGATCCGTACGTAGAGTGCCCTCAGCTTTATTCTGAGACCCGGGAGAGGAGCTACCCTTTTTAATGGGTTTCAACTCACCATTGGATTTGGGAGACACTGTCTTCCACCCTGAAGGAAGTTTGCGACAGAAATGCAGATATGGTTGATGTAGTCTTTTATTGAACTTTTATTTATCCAGGAAGTCCCATTGAGGTCTGAAGATCTGTTTTACAAGGGAGACCTGAGCAGCTCAATAAAATAGTGAACCTGTTGCCAACTTTCTATTTCGTCCCTGCTCTTAGTTACCAATAAATCTGATAGGGTTTGTCATGTACATGTGCGGTACTGACCATCTCCCCTATTCTTCAGTCATTACTTTTCTCCCTACTGAACCACAAAAGCACTGTTTCATTACAGACTGGGACGCTGGGACTGCTTCACCTGCACCTCTATGGGCCCTGGTCAAAAGTAGTGCACTATGTATGGAATAGGGTGCATTTGGGATGCAGATTGGGACTCAATGTACTCACTGTTCAATTCCAGCTTTATGTAGTTGAATGGACAACGAAAAAGACTTTGACAGGAGAGGAGAGAGGAGCTGAGATTTCCCGGGAATATGTGATTTAGTTAGATTAGCGTCAGTTGGAAACAGTGGCTAGCTGACAGCTAGCGCTGCGTTGACTCAACTTTCTCTCCTTTTTAACGGACTTGAACTTGGCTGTTTTTTTTCTCTCCTTCTTTTCGACTTTTATTGGATTGGTATTCAGACTGAATTCATTGGTAGATAATTGATGTAGAAAACAAAGATTAGAGAGAGAATACATATTTTCTGGAACGTAGCTTTTGTATTAAGGAAAGTGACTTCCTTTTCTCATACTTGATGCGTTATGACTATGACGTCCGTTAGTTAGCTACTCCAATGTCATCGTGTGAAATCAGTGTTTAGAATATTTTAGAAGCTTGTTTTCTACCACTTTTATCCTTCCCGAATCAAATTTAGACTAGCTAGCAGTGGTGTAAAAAGGTTAAGTACACATATTTTGGGGGTATCTGTACTTTACTATTAATATTTTTGACAATTTTTATTTTTACTTCACTACACTCTTAAAGGAGATTATGTATTTTTACTTCACTACACTCTTAAAGGAGATTATGTATTTTTACTTCACTACACTCTTAAAGGAGATTATGTATTTTTACTCCATATATTTTACCTGACACCCAAAAGTATTCGTTACATTTTGAAGGCTTAGCAGGAAAGGAGAATGGTCCAATTCACACACTAATCAAGAAAACATCTCTGGTCATCCCTACTGCCTCTGATCTGGTGGACTCACTAAACAGAGAACATCTCTGGTCATCCCTACTGCCTCTGATCTGGTGGACTCACTAAACAGAGAACATCCCTGGTCCTCCCTACTGCCTCTGATCTGGTGGACTCACTAAACAGAGAACATCCCTGGTCATCCCTACTGCCTCTGATCTGGAGGACTCACTAAACAGAGAACATCCCTGGTCCTCCCTACTGCCTCTGATCTGGAGGACTCACTAAAAAAGAGGACATCCCTGGTCATCCCTACTGCCTCTGATCTGGAGGACTCACTAAACAGAGAACATCCCTGGTCATCCCTACTGCCTCTGATCTGGTGGACTCACTAAACAGAGAACATCCCTGGTCATCCCTACTGCCTCTGATCTGGCAGACTCACTAAACAGAGAACATCCCTGGTCATCCCTACTGTCTCTGATCTGGAGGACTCACTAAACAGAGAACATCCCTGGTCATCCCTACTGCCTCTGATCTGGTGGACTCACTAAACAGAGAACATCCCTGGTCATCCTACTGCCTCTGATCTGGAGGACTCACTAAACAGAGAACATCCCTGCCTCTGATCTGGTGGACTCACTAAACAGAGAACATCCCTGGTCATCCCTACTGCCTCTGATCTGGAGGACTCACTAAACAGAGAACATCCCTGGTCATCCCTACTGCCTCTGATCTGGAGGACTCACTAAACAGAGAACATCCCTGGTCATCCTTACTGTCTCTGATCTGGAGGACTCACTAAACAGAGAACATCTCTGGTCATCCCTACTGCCTCTGATCTGGAGGACTCACTAAACAGAGAACATCCCTACTGCCTCTGATCTGGTGGACTCACTAAACAGAGAACATCCCTACTGCCTCTGATCTGGTGGACTCACTAAACAGAGAACATCCCTACTGCCTCTGATCTGGTGGACTCACTAAACAGAGAACATCCCTACTGCCTCTGATCTGGAGGACTCACTAAACAGAGAACATCCTTGGTCGTCCCTACTGCCTCTGATCTGGAGGACTCACTAAACACATGCTTAGTGTGTAAATGATGTCTGAGAGTTGGAGTGTGCCCCTGGCTGTTCATAAATAAACAACTAGAACATGTGGCTGCTTTGCTTCATGGAAGGAATCTGAAATGATTTATACTTGTAGTTTTACTTTTGATAGTATAGTATATTTAAAACCAAATTCTTTTAGACTTTTTTACTCAAGTCGTTTTTTACTTTCACTTTGTTTATTTATTATGTTTTATTGACTATTTAATTATTATTAATTATTAATTAATATTTATTTGACTCGCATCCAGACCCACAATGCAACCAGGGTCAACTCCCTGCTGAAGGGCACGTCGACAGATCTCCCACAAGATGAAAAACGGAGACCCGAACCAGCGATCCATCAGCCCCCGGGCCAAGCTCCCAACATCAAGGCCACCAGCCTTCCAAGACCCCCCCCCCCACACACACACACAGTTCCCAGAGAGCTGCCGTTCAACCATCTGCAACTCCACTCCCACTTGTCTCCAATTCTACATCCCAACCCCCAGCTTCTCTCAGCCCATCCCATCTATCTCTGCTGGCCAACCTCTTTGAATTTTCTACGCAAAATATATCTTTCAACTATGCTGTGATGTTTAACATACAATTTCTATCTAATCTAATAGAATCTACAGATTACGAGTTGAAGATAAATACTTCTACTAAGAGTATTAGTAATTGACTGACCTGGTCTCTCCAGATCTCCTAACAGTACTATTTCTTGGGTCAATTTTAGATCAATATAATGCACGTTTCAGCCATTCCTGAACCTGAGACCAGAAACAGGCTACCTGAAGGCAAAACAAATGGTTTATTGACTCTGTATCCTTACAACAAAATCTGCAGAGCTTCGATGATTGTATGCCCCAAATATTCAACATTTTGTTGATGGCAAGAATTCTTTATAATAATTTTTAGCTGATAAGCACTTTTACTTGAGTCATTTTCTATGAAGATATCTTTACTTTTACTCAAGTATGACAATTGGGTACTTTTTCCACCACTGCTAGCTAGCCTGTCTAGGGAAATAGATTTCTGCTTCACTTGTCTTTCCCCATCAGACATTGTCTCTCCCCATCAGACATTGTCTTCCCCATCCATCAGACATTGTCTCTCCCCATCCATCAGACATTGTCTCTCCCCATCAGACATTGTCTCTCCCCATCAGACATTGTCTCTCCCCATCAGACATTGTCTCTCCCCATCAGACATTGTCTTTCCCCATCAGACATTATCTTTCCCCATCAGACATTGTCTCTCCCCATCCATCAGACATTGTCTCCCGTGTCATTGTGACTCAGACTTGTTTGTGTACAGGGAACATTGTCAATGTCAGCATGTTTCCTCTAGCTATTTGTCTATGCCCTCTATGGGCCCTGATCAAAAGTATTGTACTATATAGGAAATACGATGCAATTTGGGACACAGGCTGCATCTCTCTCTCCCCATCGCTCCCTGGAGATTTCATTCTCTGTCTGGGTTTCTGACATGAAAGTTCTCTCTCTTTCTCTCATCTCTGTCTTTCTCTCATCTCTGTCTCTCTCTCCCCATGTTAATCTCTGGAGGGGGAATAAAGATATGAATAATAGAAAGTAAATATTTGTATATTCTCTTCCCTTCCTTCTCAGGTCTGCGTTTAAGACCCAATCAAAGCTTAGAATGAGCCTGCCTTTCTCTCTGCTTTTCTGTCTGTCTGTCTGCCTGCCTTTGTCTGTCTGCCTGCCTTTGTCTGTCTGCCTGCCTTTGTCTGTCGGCCTGCCTTGGTCTGTCTGTCTGTCTGCCTGCCTTTGTCTGTCTGTCTGCCTGCCTTTGTCTGTCTGCCTGCCTTTGTCTGTCGGCCTGCCTTTGTCTGTCTGTCTGCCTGCCTTTGTCTGTCTGTCGGCCTGCCTTTGTCTGTCTGTCTGTCTGTCTGAATGCTCGGATCAACCCTGCTCCTCAGCCCGAGGGTGCAGTGAACGCTCTGATCAACCCAACTCCTCGGCATGATGGTGCAGTGAACGCTCTGATCAACCCTACTCCTCGGCCCGAGGGTCCAGTGAACGCTCTGATCGACCCTACTCCTCGGCCCGAGGAGTGAACGCTCTGATCAACCTTACTCCTCGGCCCGAGGGTCCAGTGAACGCTCTGATCAACCCTACTCCTCAGCCCGAGGGTGCAGTGAACGCTCGGATCAACCCTACTCCTCGGCCCGAGGAGTGAACGCTCAGATCAACCCTACTCCTCGGTTCGAGGAGTGAACGCTCTGATCAACCCTACTCCTCGGCCCGAGGGTGCAGTGAACGCTCTGATCAACCCTACTCCTCGGCCCGAGGGTGCAGTGAACGCTCGGATCAACCCAAATCCTCGGCCCGAGGTTGCAGTGAACGCTTGGATCAACCCTACTCCTCGGCCCGAGGGTGCAGTGAACACTCGGATCAACCCTACTCCTCGGCCCGAGGGTGCAGTGAACGCTTGGATCAACCCTACTCCTCGACCCGAGGAGTGAACGCTCTGATCAACCCTACTCCTCGGCCCGAGGAGTGAACGCTCTGAGAGCTATGAATGGAAAATCTGAGAGCACAGATCAACCCTACTCCTCGGTTCGAGGAGTGAACGCTCTGATCAACCCTACTCCTCGGCCCGAGGGTGCAGTGAACGCTCTGATCAACCCTACTCCTCGGCCCGAGGGTACAGTCAACCCTACTCTTCGGCCCGAGGAGTGAACGCTCTGAGAGCTATGAATGGAAAATCTGAGAGCACAGATCAACCCTACTCCTCGGTTCGAGGAGTGAACGCTCTGATCAACCCTACTCCTCGGCCCGAGGGTGCAGTGAACGCTCTGATCAACCCTACTCCTCGGCCCGAGGGTGCAGTCAACCCTACTCTTCGGCCCGAGGAGTGAACGCTCTGAGAGCTATGAATGGAAAATCTGAGAGCACAGATCAACCCTACTCCTCGGTTCGAGGAGTGAACGCTCTGATCAACCCTACTCCTCGGCCCGAGGGTGCAGTGAACGCTCTGATCAACCCTACTCCTCGGCCCGAGGGTGCAGTGAACCCGAGGAGTGAACGCTCTGATCAACCCTACTCCTCGGCCCGAGGAGTGAACGCTCTGAGAGCTATGAATGGAAAATCTGAGAGCACAGATAAACCCTACTCCTCGGTTCGAGGAGTGAACGCTCTGATCAACCCTACTCCTCGGCCCGAGGGTGCAGTGAACGCTCTGATCAACCCTACTCCTCGGCCCGAGGGTGCAGTGAACGCTCTGATCAACCCAACTCCTCGGCCCGAGGTTGCAGTGAACGCTCGGATCAACCCTACTCCTCGGCCCGAGGGTGCAGTGAACACTCGGATCAACCCTACTCCTCGGCCCGAGGGTGGAGTGAACGCTTGGATCAACCCTACTCCTCGACCCGAGGAGTGAACGCTCTGAGAGCTATGAATGGAAAATCTGAGAGCACAGTTAGTCACCAACACTCTGGATAACATAAAAACAGCCATCTCTGCTAGGTAGAGCAATGTTATACAATGTAGAAAATAGTAAGAAAAACACTGGAATGAGAATGTGTCTAAACTTCTGACTGGTTCTGAGAAAAAAGAAAAAATATATATATACAGTTGAAGTCTGAAGTTTACATACACTGAGGTTGGAGTCATTAAAACTCCACAAATTTCTTGTTAACAAACTGTAGTTTTGGCAAGTCGGTTAGGACTAGAGGTTGACCGATTATGATTTTTCAGCGCCGATACCGATTATTGGAGGACCAAAAAAGCCGATACCGATTAATCGGCCGGTTTAAAAATAAATAAATAAATACAAATAAATAAATAAATATTTATTTATTTGTAATAATGACAATTACAACAATACTGAATGAACACTTATTTTAACTTAATATAATACATCAATAAAATCTATTTAGCCTCAAGTAAATAATGAAACATGTTCAATTTGGTTTAAATAATGCAAAAACAAAGTGTTGGAGAAGAAAGTAAAAGTGCAATATGTGCTATGTTAAAAAGCTAACGTTTAAGTTCCTTGCTCAGAACATGAGAACATATGAAAGCTGGTGGTTCCTTTTAACATGAGTCTTCAATATTCCCGAGGTAAGAAGTTTTAGGTTGTAGTTATTATAGGAATTATAGGACTATTTCCCTCTATACAATGTGTATTTCATTAACCTTTGACTATTGGATGTTCTTATAGGCACTTTAGTATTGCAAGTGTAACAGTATAGCTTCCGTCCCTCTCCTCGCTCCTCCCTGGGCTCGAACCAGCAACACAACGACAACAGCCACCATCGAAGCAGCGTTACCCATGCAGAGCAAGGGCGCACAACAAAGAGCTGCACGAAATAATGTTTACGCGCCTGCTTCTGCCTACCACCGCTCAGTCAGATACTTAGATACTTGTATGCTTGTATGCTCAGTCAGATTATATGCAACGCAGGACACGCTAGATAATATCTAGTAATATCATCAACCATGTGTAGTTAACTAGTGATTATGATTGATTGTTTTTTACAAGATAAGTTTAATGCTAGCTAGCAACTTACCGTGGCTTACTGCAGTCGCGTAACAGTCTCCTTGTGGAGTGCAACGAGAGAGAGGCAGGTCGTTATTGCGTTAGCCGAGTTAACTGTAAGGTTGCAAGATTGGATTCCCCAAGCTGACAAGGTGAAAGTCTGTTGTTCTACCCCTGAACGAGGCAGTTAACCCACCGTTCCTAGGCCGTCATTGAAAATAAGAATGTGTTCTTAACTGACTTGCCAAGTTAAATAAAGATTAAATAAAGGTATAAAAAAAATACAAATAAATAAAATTGGCAAATCGGCGCCCAAATATTCCGATTGTTATGAAAACTTGAAATCGGCCATTTCGATTAATCGGTCGACCTCTATTTAGGACCTCTACTTTGTGCATGACACAAGTCATTTTTTCCAACAATTGTTTACAGACAGATTATTTCACTTATAATACACTGTATCACAATTCCAGTGGGTCAGAAGTTTACATACACTAAGTTGACTGTTCCTTTAAACAGCTTGGAAAATTCCAGAAAATGATGCCATGGCTTTAGAAGCTTCTGATAGGCTAATTGACATCATTTGAGTCAATTGGAGGTGTACCTGTGGATGTATTTCAAGACCTACCTTCAAACTCAGTGCCTCAATAGAAAATCAATAGAAATCAGCCAAGACCACAGAAAAAAAATTGTAGACCTCCACAAGTCTGATTCATCCTTGGGAGCAATTTCCAGACGCCTGAAGGTACCACATTTATCTGTACAAACAATAGTACCCAAGTATAAACACCATGGGACCACACAGCCGTCATACCGCTCTGGAAGGAGACGCGTTCTGTCTCCTAAAGATGACCGTACTTTGGTGTGAAAAGTGCAAATCAATCCCAGAACAACAGCAAAGGACCTTGTGAAGATGCTGGAGGAAACAGGTACAAAAGTATATATATCCACAGTAAAACGAGTCCTATATCGACATAAACCTGAAAGGCCGCTCAGCAAGGAAGAAGCCACTGCTCCAAAACCGCCATAAAAATGACAGACTACGGTTTGCAACTGCACATGGGGACAGAAATTTACTGTTTGGAGAAATGTCCTCTGGTCTGATGAAACAAAAATAGAACTGTTTGACCATAATGACCAACATTATGTTTGGAGGAAAAAGGGGGAGGCTTACAAGCTGAAGAACACCATCCCAACCGTGAAGCACGGGGGTGGCAGCATCATGTTGTGGCGGTGCTTTTCTGCAGGAGGGACTGGTGCACTTCACAAAATAGATGGCATCATGAGGAGGAAAACTATGCGGATATATTGAAGCAGCATTTCAAGACATCAGTCAGGAAGTTTTAGCTTAGTTGCAAATGGGTCTTCCAAATAGACAATGACCCCAAGCATACTTCCGAAGTTGTAGCAAAATGGCTTAAGGACAACAGAGTCAAGGTATTGGAGTGGCCATCACAAAGCCCTGACCTGAATCCTATAGACAATTTGTGCACAGAACTGAAAAAGCGTGTGCGAGCAAGGAGGCCTACAAACCTGACTCAATTACACCAGCTCTGTCAGGAGGAATGGGCCAAAATTCACCCAAATTATTGTGGGAAGCTTGTGAAAGGTTTTTCGACACGTTTGACCCAAGTTAAACAATTTAAAGGCAATGCTACCAAATACTAATTGAGTGCATGTAAACTTCTGAACTTCTAGGAATGTGATGAAAGCAATAAAAGCTGAAATAAATTATTCTCTCTACTATTATTCTGACATTTAACATTCTTAAAATAAAGTGTTGATCCTAACTGACTGAAGACGGAATTTTTACGAGGATTAAATGTCATGAATTTTGAAAAACTGAGTTTAAATGTATTTGGCTAAGGTGTATGTAATCTTCCGACTTCACCTGTACCTACCTAGCTAGCTAGCTAAACAATGAACCATAATCCCAACACTAATACCGCATTCAAAACAACAGGGAACTAGGAAATCTATGACTTCCGAGAGTTCTAAACAACTGGGAACTAGGAAATCTATGACTTCCGAGAGTTCTAAACAACTGGGAACTAGGAAATATCTGACTTCCGAGAGTTCTAAACAACTGGGAACTAGGAAATATCTGACTTCCGAGAGTTCTAAACAACTGGGAACTAGGAAATCTCTGACTTCCGAGAGTTCTAAACAACTGGGAACTAGGAAATCTCTGACTTCCGGGAGTTCTAAATAACTGGGAACTAGGAAATCTATGACTTCCGAGAGTTCTAAACAACTGGGAACTAGGAAATCTCTGACTTCCGAGAGTTCTAAACAACTGGGAACTAGGAAATCTCTGACTTCCGAGAGTTCTAAACAACTGGGAACTCAGAAAAAAATGTGCTCCTACTGGGAAAAATCTATTTGAACAGATCTCAGAATTCCATCTCTGGAAAGGTTCGACTTTCCAACCTGAAGATCACTGACGTCATGATTTGACCTTGTATTTTTCTGTGTTCCCAGTTGTTTTGAATGTGGCAATAGTACCATGCATGAATCTACAGGTAACTAAAGCTAACCAACTAGGTTAAACTAGCTACACTACACTACCAAAAGTGTGTGGACATCTGCTCATCGAACATTCATTCCTAAATCATGGGAATGAATATGAATTTGGACCCTCCAATCTTCTGGGAAGGCTTTCCACTAGATGTTGGAACATTGCTGCTATAACGGCCTCCACTCTTCTGGGAAGAAGTTCCACTAGAAGTTGGAACATTGCTGCTATAACAGCCTCCACTCTTCTGGGAAGGCTTTCCACTAGATGTAGGAACATTGCTGCTATAACGGCCTCCACTCTTCTGTGAAGAAGTTCCACTAGATGTTGGAACATTGCTACTATAACAGCCTTCACTCTTCTGGGAAGAAGTTCCACTTGATGTTGGAACATTGCTGAGGGGACTTGTTTCCATTCAGCCACAAGAGCATTAGTGCGGTCGGGCACTGATGTTGGGTGATTAGACCTGGCTCGCAGTCAGCGTTCCAATTCATCCCGAAAGTGTTCGGTGGGGTTGAGGTCAGGGCTCTGTGCGGGTCAGTCAAATTCTACCACACCGATCTCAACAAACAATTTCTGTTTGGACCTCATTTTGTGCACGAGGGCATTGTCATGCTGAAACAGGAAAGGGCCTTCCCCAAACTGTTGCCACACAGTTGGCAGCACAGAATAATCTAGAATGTCATTGTATGCTGTAGCATTAAGATTTCCCTTCACTGGAACTAAGGGGCTTAGCCCGAACCATGAAAAACAGCCCCTGTGTAACGGCGTTCTTCGTTTGTAGAAAGAGAGTCGGACCGAAAAGCAGCGTGGTGGTTACTCATGTCTTTAATGAAGAAATGACGATACATGAAATAACTATTGAATACAAAACAACAAACGGAACGTGAAACTTATTACAGCCTATCTGGTGAACACTACACAGAGACAGGAACAATCACCCACGAAATACAAAGTGAAACTCAGGCTACCTAAATACGGTTCCCAATCCGAGACAACGAGAATCACCTGACTCAGATTGAGAACCGCCTCAGGCAGCCAAGCCTACACTAGACACACCCCCAATCAACCACAATCCCAATGCCTACAAAAACCCCAACAAGACAACACAACAACCCCATGTCACACCCTGGCCCGAACAAATAATTAAAGAAAACACAAAATACTAAGACCAAGGCGTGACAGAACCCCCCCCCCCCCCCCCCAAGGTGCGGACTCCCGGACGCACCTCAAAACCATAGGGAGGGTCCGGGTGGGCGTCTGTCCATGGTGGCGGCTCCGGCTTGGGACGCGGACCCCACTTCATTAATGTCCTAGTTCCTCCCCTTCGCGTCCTGGGACAATCCACCCTCGCCGCCGACCATGGCCTAATAGTCCTCACCCAGAACCCCACAGAACTGAGGGGCAGCTCGCGACTGAGGGGCATCTCGGGGCCGAGGGACAGCTCGGGACTGAGGGGCAGCTCGGGACCGAGGGGCAGCTCGGGACCGAGGGACAGCTCGGGACTGACGGGCAGCTCGGGACTGAGGCAGCTCGGGACTGAGGGGCAGCTCGGGACTGAGGGGCAGCTCGGGACTGAGAGGCAGCTCGGGACCGAGGGGCAACTCGGGACTGAGGGGCAGCTCGGAACTGAGGGGCAGCCCGGAACTGAGGGGCAGGTAGTAGGCTCCGGTAGATCCTGGCTGGCTGGCGGATCTGGAAGATTCAGGTTGACTAGCAGATCTGGAAGATTCTGGTTGACTAGCAGATCTGGAAGATTCTGGTTGACTAGCAGATCTGGAAGATTCTGGTTGACTAGCAGATCTGGAAGATTCTGGTTGACTAGCAGATCTGGAAGATTCTGGTTGACTAGCAGATCTGGAAGATTCTGGTTGACTAGCAGATCTGGAAGATTCTGGTTGACTAGCAGATCTGGAAGATTCTGGTTGACAGGCTGATATGGAAGAATCTGGTTGACTGGCAGATCTAGAAGATCATGGCTGACTGGCGGATCTAGCTGCTCTATGCAGACTGACAGCTCTGACTGCTCCATGCAGGCTGACAGCTCCTTGCAGACTGGCAGCTCTTTGCAGACTGGCAGCTCTGGCTGCTTCATGCAGACTGACAGCTCTGACTGCTCCATGCAGGCTGACAGCACCCTGCAGACTGGCAGCTCCTTGCAGACTGACAGCTCCCTGCAGACTGACAGCTCAGGCTGCTCCATGCAGACTGACGTCTCTGGCTGCTCCATGCAGGCTGACAGCTCTGGCTGCTCCATGCAGGCTGACAGCTCAGGCTGCTCCATGCAGGCTGACAGCTCAGGCTGCTCCATGCAGACTGACGGCTCTGGCTGCTCCATGCAGGCTGACAGCTCTGGCTGCGCTGAACAGGCAGGAGGCTCCGGCAGCGCTGTAGAGGAGGAAGGCTCTGGCTGCGCTAAACAGGCGGGAGACTCCGGCAGCGCTGTAGAGGAGGAAGGCTCTGGCTGCGCTAAACAGGCGGGAGACTCCAGCAGCGCAGGAGAGGAGGAAAGCGCTGGCTGCGCTGAACAGGCGGGAGACTCCGGCAGCGCAGGAGAGGAGAAAGGCTCTGGCTGCGCTAAACAGGCGGGAGGCTCCAGCAGCGCAGGATAGGAGGAAAGCGCTGGCTGCGCTAAACAGGCGGGAGACTCCAGCAGCGCAGGAGAGGCGAGGCGCACAGTAGGCCTGATGCGTGGTGCTGGCACTGGTGATACTGGAGCGAGGATACGCACAGGAAGCCTGGTGCGGGGAGCTGCTACCGGAGGACTGGTGTGTGGAGGTGGCTCTGGATAGACCGGACCGTGCAGGCGCACTGGAGCTCTTGAGCACCGAGCCTGCCCAAGCTTACCTGGCTCGATGCCCACTCTAGCCCGGCCAATATGAAGGGCTGGTATGAACCGCTCCGGGCTATGCACCCGCACTGGAAACACTGTGCGCTCCATAGCATAACACGGTGTCTGCCCGGTCTCTCTAGCCCACCGGTAAGCACAGGGAGTTTGCGCAGGTCTCCTACCTGGCATAGCCATACTCCCTGTAAGCCCCCCCCCAATAGTTTTTTGGGGCTGCTTTTTGGGCTTCCTTGCCAACCGTGTTCCCTCGTATCGTCGGCTCCTATCTCCGGCTGCCTCTGCTCTCCTAAGTGCCTCCACCTGTTCCCATGGGAGGCAATCTCTTCCGGCCAGTATCTCCTCCCAAGTGTAACAACCTTTACCATCCAACACGTCCTCCCATGTCCATTCCTCCTTTCGCTTTTCCTGCTATCGCTGCCTGTTACCACGCCGCTCGGTCCGTGTGTGGTGGGTGATTCTGTAACGGTGTTCTTCGTTTGTAGAAAGAGAGTCGGACCGAAATGCAGCGTGGTGGTTACTCATGTCTTTAATGAAGAAATGACGATACATGAAATAACTATTGAATACAAAACAACAAACGGAACGTGAAACTTATTACAGCCTATCTGGTGAACACTACACAGAGACAGGAACAATCACCCACGAAATACAAAGTGAAACTCAGGCTACCTAAATACGGTTCCCAATCCGAGACAACGAGAATCACCTGACTCAGATTGAGAACCGCCTCAGGCAGCCAAGCCTACACTAGACACACCCCCAATCAACCACAATCCCAATGCCTACAAAAACCCCAACAAGACAACACAACAACCCCATGTCACACCCTGACCATTATTCCTCCTCCAACAAACTTTACAGTTGGCACTATGCATTTGGGCAGGTAGCGTTGTCCTGGTATCCGCCAAATCCACCGGACTGCCAGATGGTGAAGCGTGCTTCATCACTCCAGAGAATGCGTTTCTACTGCTCTAGAGTCCAATGGCGGGGAGCTTTACAATACTCCAGCTGACGCTTGGTATTGCGCATGGTGATCTTAGGTTTGTATGCGGTTGCTCGGCCATGGAAACCCATTTCCTGAAATTCCTGATGAACAGTTCTTGTGCTGACGGGGGGCGTGGCGTGACAGAGGGGCGTGGTGTGACGGGGTGCGGGGCATGGTGTGACGGGGGGGCGTGGTGTGACATGGGGGCGTGGTGTGACATGGGGGCAGGGTGTGACAGGGGGGCGTGGTGTGACAGGGGGGCTTGGCGTGACAGGGGGCGGGGCGTGGTGTGACAGGGGGGCATGGTGTGACATGGGGGGGTGGTGTGACATGGGGGCATGGTGTGACGGGGGGGCGTGGTGTGACATGGGGGCGTGGTGTGACATGGGGGCGTGGTGTGACATGGGGGCGTGGTGTGACAGGGGAGCTTGGCGTGACAGGGGGCGGGTGTGGTGTGACAGGGGGGCGTGGTGTGACATGGGGGGGTGGTGTGACATGGGGGCATGGTGTGACGGGGGGGCGTGGTGTGACATGGGGGCATGGTGTGACATGGGGGGCGGGGTGTGACATGGGGGCGGGGTGTGACGGGGGCATGGTGTGACAGGGGGGCGGGGTGTGACAGGAGGGCGTGGTGTGATGGGGGGCGTGGTGTGACAGGGGGGCGTGGTGTGACAAGGGGCGTGGTGTGACAGGAGTGGCTTGTGGTGGGGCGTGGTGCGACAGGGGGCAGGGCTTGGTGTGACAGGGGGTAGGGCTTGGTGTGACAGGGGGCAGGGTGTGGTGTGACAGGGGGCAGGGCTTGGTGTGACAGGGGGCAGGGCTTGGTGTGACAGGGGGCAGGGCGTGGTGTGACAGGGGGCAGGGCGTGGTGTGACAGGGGCAGGGTGTGATGTGGCAGGGGGGCAGGGCTTGGTGTGACAGGGGGGTGGGGCGTGATGTGGCAGGGGGCAGGGCTTGGTGTGACGGGGGCAGGGCTTGGTGTGACAGGGGGCAGGGCTTGGTGTGACAGGGGGCAGGGCTTGGTGTGACAGGGGGCAGGGCTAGGTGTGACAGGGGGCAGGGCTTGGTGTGACAGGAGGCAGGGCTTGGTGTGACTGGGTGCGGGGCATGGTGTGATGGGTGGGCGTGGTGTGACATGGGGGCGTGGTGTGACAGGGGGGGCGGGGTGTGACAGGGGGGCGTGGTGTGACGGGGGGCGTGGTGTGACAGAGGGGCGTGGTGTGACGGGGTGCGGGGCATGGTGTGACGGGGGGGTGTGGTGTGACATGGGGGTGTGGTGTGACATGGGGGCGGGGTGTGACGGGGGGCGTGGTGTGACGGGGGGCGTGGTGTGACAGGGGGGGCGGGGTGTGACAGGAGGGCGTGGTGTGATGGGGGCGTGGTGTGACAGGGGGCGTGGTGTGACAAGGGGCGTGGTGTGACAGGAGTGGCTTGTGGTGGGGCGTGTTGTGACAGGGGGCAGGGCGTGGTGTGACAGGGGGTAGGGCTTGGTGTGACAGGGGGCAGGGCTTGGTGTGACAGGGGGTAGGGCTTGGTGTGACAGGGGGCAGGGCTTGGTGTGACAGGGGGCAGGGCTTGGTGTGACAGGGGGCAGGGCTTGGTGTGACAGGGGGCAGGGCGTGGTGTGACAGGGGGCAGGGTGTGATGTGACAGGGGGCAGGGCTTGGTGTGACAGGGGGCAGGGCTTGGTGTGACAGGGGGCAGGGTGTGATGTGGCAGGGGGCAGGGCTTGGTGTGACAGGGGGGTGGGGCGTGATGTGGCAGGGGGCAGGGCTTGATGTGGCAGGGGGCAGGGCTTGGTGTGGCAGGGGGCAGGGCTTGGTGTGACAGTGGGCAGGGCTTGGTGTGACAGGGGGCAGGGCTTGATGTGACAGGAGGCAGGGCTTGGTGTGACAGGGGGCAGGGCTTGGTGTGACAGGGGGCAGGGGGCGGGGCTTGGTGTGACAGGGGGCAGGGGGCGGGGCTTGGTGTGGGACGCTGCATGCAGCAGGAGTAAACTATAAAAATGGACATTCCACATTTAACAATCCAAACATTGAAATACCGTTATATAAGGTCATATAGAAACCCAAACTGGTCTGTGGATCAAACCCGGTATATAGTAATATACAGCCCAACCCTATGCTGAATGCGTTTCGTGCCTGAGACATAATTCTCTGTCAGGACTGCAGATATAATCTTATCTAAAATCAGTTTGTGTGTTTGCGTTTCAGGGATTGCTCTGCTAGGCGGCGGCCATTTTGTTTGTTTAAGCCGTTGTCAAAGCTGCCTCATAGCAGCTTTGTTACGCGGTGGTGGAAAGGAGATGGTACAAAGACAAACCCAAGACAAACACACACACACACACACACACACACACACACACACACACACACACACACACACACACACACACACACACACACACACACACACACACACACACACACACACACTGTGAAGGAGAGTAGTGCGCTGTCCTATCAACAAAATGCTGTTGTTGCAATAGATGTTGCACACTCCCAAGATGGGAAGAATTGATTTTTTTAAATGATCAATCATTTCTGATATGTTTTAAAAAACACACAATTCATTTAGATAAGTATCTGTTTTTACATTACGTAATATTTCGTACAATTTCAATCAAATCACAATCAGAAGTAAAGAATACCTGCCTTTGACCTCCTTCCTTCTCATGCTGTCAGAGGTGTGTAGTTATTTCCTGATAACTCACAGTCTGTTGTGCATTTTTGCTTACGGCAGCTAGTGTCACAGTGAACTGTTATCCTGACACTCTGTTTATTTTAGCACATATTTGAGAGACAGACAGACACAGCCAAGGTGCCTGGTGATGCAATTCAGTTGCCCACTTCCACCTTACGATGGGATTATTACTAGAGAATGGCAACGGTTGCCTAGCAACCTCCTCTGGTACCTTAATGCCATATTTGCATCCTGTTGTGGTGTGTTGTTAGGAAAGTGTCTCTCGGAGCTGGGTATTGAGAAAGGATGGATGAATGACCCTTTTCAAAGTGAGCCTTTCAGGCTGGGCCTTTAGACTGTTGTATAGAGCAGCTCTGACCTCTGCTCTCTTCCTCTCCTCTCCTCCTCCTCCTCCTCCTCCTCTCTCTGTCCATGCTCTACTTTCTGTCAAGGTGCTGTCCTAGATTCTCTCATGGATGGGTTTAGGACAGAAAATCAATTTGTGTGAATACCTAGTGTAGTGCAATAGTGTTTCATTTAATGGTGAGTAGTTGCAGCTGGCACCATGTCAGTGTGTTAAACCACCTGAGGAAGAACGCCCTATTTCTTTATCCCGCTTTCTCTATCTATCTATCTATCTATCTATCTATCTATCTATCTATCTATCTATCTATCTATCTATCTATCTATCTATCTATCTATCTATCTATCTATCTATCTATCTATCTATCTATCTATCTATCTATCTATCTATCTATCTATCTATCTATCTATCTATCTATCTATCTATCTATCTATCTATCTATCTATCTATCTATCTATCTATCTATCTATCTATCTATCTATCTATCTATCTATCTATCTATCTATCTATCTATCTATCTATCTATCTATCTATCTCTCTTTCTCTCTCTATCTCTTTCGCTCTCTTTCTCTCTCTCTATCTCTCTCTCTATCTCTTTCTCTCTCTCTTTCTCTCTCTTTTTCTCTCTCTCTCTTTCTCTCTCTATCTCTCTCTCTCTCTATCTCTATCTCTCTCTCTATCTCTCTTTCTCTCTCTCTCTCTCTCTCTCTCTTTCTTTCTCTCTCTCTCTTTCTTTCTCTCTCTCTCTCTCTTTCTCTCTCTCTATCTCTCTCTTTCTCCATCTCCCTCTCTCTTCTTCATCGATCTCTCTCTCTTTCTCTCTCTTTCTCTCTCTATATCTCTCTCTTCTCTCTCTCTCTTTCTCTCTCTTTCTCTCTCTCTATCTCTCTCTTTCTCCATCTATCTCTCTCTCTTTCTTCATCTATCTCTCTCTCTTTCTCTCTCTTTCTCCATCTATCTCTCTCTCTTTCAATTCAATTAAATTCAAGGGCTTTATTGGCATGGGAAACATGTGTTAACATTGCCAAAGCAAGTGAGGTAGATAATATATAAAGTGAATATATAAAGTGAAATAAACAATAAAAATTAACAGTAAACATTACACATACAGAAGTTTCAAAACAGTAAAGACATTACAAATGTCATATTATATATATATACAGTGTTTTAACGATGTACAAATGGCTAAAGGACACAAGATAAAATAAATAAGCATAAATATGGGTTGTATTTACAATGGTGTGTGTTCTTCACTGGTTGCCCTTTTCTCGTGGCAACAGGTCACAAATCTTGCTGCTGTGATGGCACACTGTGGAATTTCACCCAGTAGATATGGGAGTTTATCAAAATTGGATTTGTTTTCGAATTCTTTGTGGATCTGTGTAATCTGAGGGAAATATGTCTCTCTAATATGGTCATACATTGGGCAGGAGGTTAGGAAGTGCAGCTCAGTTTCCACCTCATTTTATGGGCAGTGAGCACATAGCCTGTCTTCTCTTGAGAGCCATGTCTGCCTACGGCGGCCTTTCTCAATAGCAAGGCTATGCTCACTGAGTCTGTACATAGTCAAAGCTTTCCTTAATTTTGGGTCAGTCACAGTGGTCAGCTATTCTGCTGCTGTGTACTCTCTGTGTAGGGCCCAAATAGCATTCTAGTTTGCTCTCTCTCTCTCTCTCTCTCTTTCTCTCTATCTCTCTCTTTCTCTCTTTCTCCATCTCTCTCTCTCTTTCTCTCTCTCTCTCTATCTCTCTCTTTCTCCATCTATCTCTCTCTCTCTCTTTATCTCTCTCTTTCTCCATCTATCTCTCTCTATCTCTCTTTATCTCTCTCTTTCCCCAGCTATCTCTCTCTGTCTCTATCTCTCTCTCTCTCTCTCTTTCTCCATCTATATCTCTCTTCTCTTTCTCCATCTATCTCTCTTTCTCTTTCTCTTCTCTCTCTATCTCTCTCTCTCTTTATCTCTCTCTTTCTCCATCTATATCTCTTTCTCTTTCTCTTTCTCCATCTATATCTCTCTCTCTTTCTCCATTTATATCTCTCTCTCTTTCTCCATCTATATATCTCTCTCTTTCTCTATCTCATCTATATCTCTCTCTCTTTCTCCATCTATATCACTTTCTTTCTTTCTTCATCTATATCTCTCTTTTTCTCCATCTCTCGTTTTCTCCATATGGTGTGCATATAGTGTGTATATTTTGTGCATATAGTGCGTATATAGCGTGTGCATGTGGTGTACATATATAGCGTGCAAGTAGCGTGCGCATAGCGTGCGTATATAGCGTGCGTATAGCGTGCGTATATAGTGTGTGTATAGTGTGCATACAGTGTGCATATAGTCTGTATATAGTGTGCATATAGTGTGTATATAGTGTGTGTATATAGGGTGCATATAATGTGTATATAAGTTGTATATAGTGTGCATATAGTGTGTATATAGCGTGTGCATATGGTGTGCATATATAGCGTGCAAGTAGCGTGCGTATAGCGTGTGTATAGCGTGCGTATATAGTGTGTGTATAGTGTGCATACAGTGTGCATATAGTCTGTATATAGTGTGTATATAGTGTGTGTATATAGGGTGCATATAGTGTGTATATAGTGTGTGTATATAAGGTGCATATAGTGTGTATACAGTGTGCATATAGTGTGTATATAGTGTGCATATAGGCTGTATATAGGGTGCATATAGTGTGTATGTAGTGTGTGTATATAAGGTGCATATAGTGTGTATATAGTGTGCATATAGTGTGTATATTGTGTGCATATAGTGTGCATATAGGGTGTATATAGGGTGCATATAGTGTGCATATGGTGTGTATATAGTGTGTATATAGGGTGCATATAGTGTGGATATAGTGTGTATATAGTGTGTATATAGTGTGCATTTAGTGTGCATATAGTGTGCATATAGTGTATATATAGTGTGCATATAGTGTGCATATAGTGTGTATATAGTGTGCATATAGTGTGTATATAGTGTGCATATAGTGTGCATATAGTGTGTATATAGTTTGCATATAGTGTGCATATAGTGTGTATATAGTGTGCATATAGTGTGCATATAGTGTATATATAGTGTGCATATAGTGTGCATATAGTGTGTATATAGTGTGCATATAGTGTGTATATAGTGTGCACATAGTGTGCATATAGTGTGTATATAGTTTGCATATAATGTGCATATCGTGTGTATATAGTGTGCATATAGTGTGCATATAGTGTGCATATAGTGTGTATATAGTGTGCATATAGTGTGCATATCGTGTGTATATAGTGTGCATACGGTGTGTATATGGTGTTTATATGGTGTGCATATGGTGTGTATATGGTGTATACGGTGTGTATATAGTGTGTATATGGTGTGCATACGGTGTGTATATGGTGTGTATATGGTGTGTATACGGTGTGTATATAGTGTGTATATGGTGTGCATACGGTGTGTATATGGTGTGTATACGGTGTGTATATAGTGTGTATATGGTGTGTATACGGTGTGTATATAGTGTGTATATAGTGTGTATATAGTGTGCATATAGTGTGCATATGGTGTGCATACCGGTGTGTATATGGTGTGCATATGGGTGTGTATATGGTTGTATATGGTGTGCATACGGTGTGTATATGGTGTGTCATACGGTGTGTATATGGTGTGTAATGGTTGCATACGGTGTGTATACGGTGTGTATATGGTGTGTATATGGTGTGCATACGGTGTGTATATGGTGTGTATATGGTGTGCATACGGTGTGTAGATGGTGTGTATATAGTGTGGCATACGGTGTGTATATGGTGTGCATACGGTGTGTATAGGGTGTGCATACGGTGTGTATATGGTGTGTATATGGTGTGTATATAGTGTGTATATTGTGTGCATACGGTGTGTATATGGTGTGCATACGGTGTGTATATGGTGTGTATATGGTGTGCATACGGTGTGTATATGGTGTGTATATGGTGTGCATACGGTGTGTATGGGTGTCATACGGTGTGTATATGGTGTGCATACGGTGTGTATATGGTGTGCATATGGTAGTGGTAATATGGTGGTGCATACGGTGTTTATAGGGGGTGCATACGGTGTGTATATGGTGTGTATAGGGTGTGTATATGGTGTGCATACGGTGTGTATTGGTGTGTATATGGTGTGTATATGGTGTGCATACGGTGTGTATATGGTGTGCATACTGTGTGTATATGGTGTGTATATGGTGTGCATACGGTGTGTATATGGTGTGCATACGGTGTGTATATGGGTGTGGCATACGGTGTGTATGGGTGGTGCATACGTGTGTATATGGTGTGTATATGGTGTGTATATGGTGTGTATATGGTGTGTATATGGTGTGCTACGGTGTGTATAGGGTGTGTATATGGTGTGTATATGGTGTGCATACGGTGTGTATATGGTGTGCATACGGTGTGTATATGGTTTGCATACGGTGTGTAGTAATGGTGTGCATACGGTGTGTATATGGTGTGTATATGGTGTGCATACGGTGTGTATATGGTGTGCATACGGTGTGTATATGGTGTGCATACGGTGTATATATGGTGTGTATATGGTGTGCATATTCAGTGCCATGAAAAAGTATTTGCCCCCTTTATATGTATTTTATTCAGGTCTGAGAAACATTAAGAAATGAAGAAAATGTATTTCAGAAGAACATAGTTGGCCTACTGTATGTTATCTGGCTATAGACTGTAGGCCTGTTCATTTATCAGACTAGATACTCTATGTTATCTGGCTATGCTATAGACTGTAGACTTGTTCATTTATCAGACTAGATACTGTATGTTATCTGGCTATGCTATAGACTGTAGACTTGTTCATTTATCAGACTAGATACTGTATGTTATCTGGCTATAGACTGTAGGCCTGTTCATTATCAGACTAGATACTGTATGTTATCTGGCTATGATATAGACTGTAGACTTGTTCATTTATCAGACTAGATACTGTATGTTATCTGGCTATGCTATAGACTGTAGACTTGTTCATTTATCAGACTAGATACTGTATGTTATCTGGCTATAGACTGTAGGCTTGTTCATTTAGCTGACAAGATACTGTATGTTATCTGGATATAGACTAGACAAGATATGCTCATAAGTCCCATACCCTTATGTTATATTACATGATTTATGTTAAAAATAAGTATATCTGAATAAAATAGAAAGGGTATGTTTTTCCCATTCCAGAGCGAGTGTGCATCTGAAGTGTTGAGCGTAAATGTTGAGTGTAAATGTGATCATTGAAACAGGTCCTATCCTCCGGATCTACAGTTATTTGGCAACTTTAGATTTGAATGATACAAACTTTAGAATGTTTTAGAAAATGCCAGGGCGGCAGGGAAGCCAAGTGGTTCGAGCGTTGGGTCAGTAACCAAAACGGTTGCTAGATCGAATCCCCGAGCTGACAAGGTAACAAAAAATCTGTCGTTCTGCCCCCTGAACAAGGCAGTTAAACCCACTGTTCCCTGATAGGCCGTCATTGTAAATAAGAATTAGTTCTTAACTGACTTGCCTAGTTACATAACAACATATATGAGACTACTGAAGATTTGAGAAAGTAAAAAATAAAAAAATAAAGCGTTCTCTGTTCTTCGCCTCAGACTACACACGCTGTTCTCTGTTCTTCGCCTCAGACTACACACGCTGTTCTCTGTTCTTCGCCTCAGACTACACACGCTGTTCTCTGTTCTTCGCCTCAGACTACACACGCTGTTCTCTGTTCTTCGCCTCAGACTACACACGCTGTTCTCTGTTCTTCGCCTCAGACTACACACGCTGTTCTCTGTTCTTCGCCTCAGACTACCACGCTGTTCTCTGTTCTTCGCCTCAGACTACACACGCTGTTCTCTGTTCTTCGCCTCAGACTACACACGCTGTTCTCTGTTCTTCGCCTCAGACTACACACGCTGTTCTCTGTTCTTCGCCTCAGACTACACACGCTGTTCTCTGTTCTTCGCCTCAGACTACACACGCTGTTCTCTGTTCTTCGCCTCAGACTACACACGCTGTTCTCTGTTCTTCGCCTCAGACTACACACGCTGTTCTCTGTTCTTTGCCTCAGACAACACACACGCTGTTCTCTGTTCTTCGCCTCAGACTACACACGCTGTTCTCTGTTCTTCGCCTCAGACTACACACGCTGTTCTCTGTTCTTCGCCTCAGACTACACACGCTGTTCTCTGTTCTTCGCCTCAGACTACACACGCTGTTCTCTGTTCTTCGCCTCAGACTACACACGCTGTTCTCTGTTCTTCGCCTCAGACTACACACGCTGTTCTCTGTTCTTCGGCCTCAGACTACACACGCTGTTCTCTGTTCTTCGCCTCAGACTACACCGCTGTTCTCTGTTCTTCGTCCCTCAGACTACACACGCTGTTTCTCTGTTCTTCGCCTCAGACTACACACGCTGTTCTCTGTTCTTCGCCTCAGACTACACACGCTGTTCTCTGTTCTTCGCCTCGAAACTACAACGCTGTTCCTGTTCTCGCCTCAGACTACACACGCTGTTCTCTGTTCTTCGCCTCAGACTACACACGCTGTTCTCTGTTCTTCGCCTCAGACTACACACGCTGTTCTCTGTTCTTCGCCTCAGACTACACACGCTGTTCTCTGTTCTTCGCCTCAGACT
This sequence comes from Oncorhynchus kisutch, assembly GCF_002021735.2. NCBI lineage: Eukaryota > Metazoa > Chordata > Actinopteri > Salmoniformes > Salmonidae > Oncorhynchus > Oncorhynchus kisutch. Next base: position 4,700,492 of record NC_034185.2, on the reverse strand, counting down.
ACACACGCTGTTCTCTGTTCTTCGCCTCAGACTACACACGCTGTTCTCTGTTCTTCGCCCTCAGACTACACACGCTGTTCTCTCATCGTGATTATTTTCACCCATCAGACTATTCTCAATTTAATCTTGTCTTTAACTAATATGTCAAATTTGTTGAGATTTTGAATGGCCCAATATCAAATGGGCAGGTTGAGGGGCTTGGGGGAAAACAGATGTCATCTGTATGTGAATGGAGGCCCCTTTTCTGCTGATTCGGTTATTTCACTCCATGCATCAACCACTGTTTGAGGAGCACGCAGCTTCTCGCTGCTAGATCAAATCAATCAAATTTATTTATATAGCCCTTCGTACATCAGCTGATATCTCAAAGTGCTGTACAGAAACCCAGCCTAAAACCCAAACAGCAAGCAATGCAGGTGTAGAAGCACGGTGGCTAGGAAAAACTCCCTAGAAAGGCCAAAACCTAGGAAGAAACCTAGAGAGGAACCAGGCTATGTGGGGTGGCCAGTCCTCTTCTGGCTGTGCCGGGTGGAGATTATAACAGAACATGGCCAAGATATTGATATTGTTAGACAATTGATATTCTGTATGCCGAGGGCTCTCCTACCCTGTTCCTGTAGCTACCCAGTACTCTGTATACCACGGGCTCTCCAACCCTGTTCCTGTAGCTACCCAGTACTCTGTATACCATGGGCTCTCCAACCCTGTTCCTGTAGCTACCCAGTACTCTGTATGCCATGGGCTCTCCAACCCTGTTCCTGTAGATACCCAGTACTCTGTATACCCTGGGCTCTCCAACCCTGTTCCTGTATCTACCCAGTACTCTGTATACCCTGGGCTCTCCAACCCTGTTCCTGCAGCTACCCAGTACTCTGTATGCCGAGGGCTCTCCAACCCTGTTCCTGCAGCTACCCAGTACTCTGTATACCCTGGGCTCTCCAACCCTGTTCCTGTATCTACCCAGTACTCTGTATGCCATGGGCCCTCCAACCCTGTTCCTGCAGCTACCCAGTACTCTGTATGCCATGGGCTCTCCTACCCTGTTCAGCTACCCAGTACTCTGTATGCCATGGGCTCTCCAACCATGTTCCTGTAGCTACCCAGTACTCTGTATGCCATGGGCTCTCCAACCCTGTTCCTGTAGCTACCCAGTACTCTGTATACCATGGGCTCTCCAACCCTGTTCCTGTAGCTACCCAGTACTCTGTATGCCATGGGCTCTCCAACCCTGTTCCTGTAGCTACCCAGTACTCTGTATACCATGGGCTCTCCTACCCTGTTCCTGTAGCTACCCAGTACTCTGTATGCCATGGGCTCTCCTACCCTGTTCCTGCAGCTACCCAGTACTCTGTATATCATGGACTCTCCAACCCTGTTCCTGCAGATACCCAGATACCCAGTACTCATTATTTTATATTATATGATTTTATCAAAAAAAAAAATCTGTATCTGAATAAAATAGAAAGTATATTTTCCATTCCTGGCACCACACTGCCTCCACTGACCTCCTTGTAGGCTGTCTCATCGGCGTCGGTGATCAGTTGTTGTGTCGTCAACACACTTAATGAGTCATGCATGGCCACACAGGTGTGGGTGAACAGGGAGTACAAAGCCCGCACACCTGAGGGGTCCCCGTGTTGAGGGTCAGCGTGGTGGAGGTGTTGAGGGTCAGCGTGGTGGAGGTGTTGATGCCGAAGATGCCTACGAACAGCTCTTCCCACTTGCCTTGATGTAGTAATGTGTCTCCAGCAGCGTAATGCCTGGGTGTCACACAGCGTTAATGAAAACACAGTGTTATTAGAGACACAGTGTTATTAGAGACACATTTTTTATGAAGACACAGTGTTAATGAAGACACAGTGTTATTAGAGACACAGTGTTAATGAAGACACAGTGTTATTAGAGACACAGTGTTATTAGAGACACAGTGTTATTAGAGACACATTGTTAATGAAGACACAGTGTTAATGAAGACACAGTGTTATTAGAGACAACCGTGTTATTAGAGACACAGCGTTATTAGAGACACAGTGTTATTAGAGACACAGTGTTAATGAAGACACAGTGTTATTAGAGACACAGTGTTAATGAAGACACAGCGTTATTAGAGACACAGTGTTATTAGAGACACAGTGTTATTAGAGACACAGTGTTAATGAAGACACAGTGTTATTAGAGATACAGTGTTATTAGAGACACAGCGTTATTAGAGACACAGTGTTATTAGAGACACAGTGTTATTAGAGACACAGTGTTATTAGAGCCACAGTGTTATTAGAGACACAGTGTTAATGAAGACACAGTGTTATTAGAGACACAGTGTTAATGAAGACACAGTGTTATTAGAGACACAGTGTTATTAGAGACACAGTGTTATTAGAGACACAGTGTTATTAGAGACACAGCGTTATTAGAGACACAGTGGTATTAGAGACACAGTGTTATTAGAGACACAGTGTTATTAGAGACACAGTGTTATTAGAGACACAGTGTTATTAGAGACACAGTGTTATTAGAGACACAGTGTTATTAGAGACACAGCGTTGATGAAGACACAAACTTCTTCATAGTATGTCTACTGTTTCTTTGGTAATCTACAGATCACCTTGTTATACACAGTGATACACACACACACACACACACACACACACACACACACACACACACACACAGACAGATATCAAATAATGCTGTGCTGTGTTGTTCCATGTCATTTCAGCATACAGGACACTCCTCCCTAAAACTCTGAATCCTTCATTTCTTCATTCCCTCGCTCCTTCCTTCCCTCTCTCCTTCCTTCCCTCTCTCCTTCGTTCCCTTTCTCCTTTGTTCCCTCGCTCCTTCGTTCCCTCTCTCCTTCGTTCCCTCTCTCCTTCCTTCCCTCTCTCCTTCCTTCCCTCTCTCCTTCCTTCCCTCTCTCCTTCGTTCCCTCTCTCCTTCGTTCCCTCGCTCCTGCCACTCATCGTATCTAACACATACACACACGGGCACGATGACACGGTTATGAAATATTTATTAAGTGTCCCTCTTTCATATCTTTTGGGAGGTCAAATATATTTGAAAAGCCTGAAGCACTGTTAAATACTGTGTTTACTGTACTGTATGTGACCTAGTGGAGATACAGTGTATATTTATGATTCTCAACTAGATGGTCCCTAGGAGAGAGAGAGAGAGAGAGAGAGAGAGAGAGAGAGAGAGGTAGAGAGAGGTAGAGAGAGAGAGGTAGAGAGAGAGAGGTAGAGAGAGCGAGAGCGAGAGCGAGAGAGAGAGAGCGAGAGAGAGAGAGAGAGAGAGAGAGAGAGAGAGAGAGAGAGAGAGAGAGAGAGAGAGAGAGAGAGAGAGAGAGAGAGAGAGAGAGAGAGAGAGAGAGAGAGAGAGAGAGATGCTAGTGTCAGCTCTTTTGATCTGGTTGGTGAGGTGTGGTGTGAACTGAATGCATCCCACTACTCTTTGGGTCTGGAAGGGTTTACGGTGTGGTGGGAAGGAGATTATCCGTTGAGCCAGTATGCACACAGAGGTATCAAGGACCTGAACCGTTGGTTTATTTTTCTATTGTTTGTTTCTCACCGTCTCTACCTTTTACTTTAATAGTGGAAGGTACTAACCAAGACAACATGTAAACTATTGGACATGAATCATTTAGAAGTTTAGATGGATCAGGAGGGAGGGAGAGAGGATGAGAGAGAGGGTGAGAGAGAGAGAGTGAGAGAGAGAGAGTGAGAGAGAGAGAGTGAGAGAGAGAGAGTGAGAGAGAGAGAGTGAGAGAGAGAGAGAGAGAGAGAGAGAGAGAGAGAGAGAGAGAGGGAAGAATGAAGAGGGAGGGAGAGAGGAAGAAAAGGAGAGAGTGTAGAAGAGGGATGGGAGGGAAAGATGGGTCGTGAGAGAGAGATGTGGATGAGTGGAGGACAGAAAAGAGAGAGGGCGGTACGGAGGCGTTGTGTGTTCTCACAAAACTGGCTGGTGTGGCTCTGTGACAGATGGCTCAGCCCTGCATGGAGCGCTCCAATGGTACAGGACAGCAGCATGCCCTCTACTACATCTCTCTTGGATGATCTCACTCCTCTCTCTCATCCTCTTTGCATATCTCTCTCCTCTCTCTCTTTCTCTCTCTCCCGCTCTCCGCGCTCCCTCTCTCTCTCTCTGTCTCTCTCTCTCTATGTCTCTCTATGTCTCTCCTCTCTCTCTGTCTCTCTCTCTCTCTTTTCTCTCTCTCTCTGTCTCTCTCTCTCTCTGTCCTCTCTCTCTTTCTCTCTCTCTCTGTCTCTCTCTCTCTCTGTCTCTCTCTATGTCTCTCTCTCTCTCTATGTCCTCTCTCTCTCTCTCTCTGTCTCTCCTCTCTCTCTTTCTCTCTCACCTTCATGTCTCTCTCTCTCTCTATGTCTCTCTCTCTCTCTCTCTCTCTCTCTAATGTCTTTCTCTCTCTCTCTCTCTCTCTCCCTCTCTCTCTCTCTCTCTCTCTCTCTCTCCCGCAACAGTTTGGGGAAGGCCCTTTCCTGTTTCAGCTTGACAATGCCCCCGTGCACAAAGTGAGGTCCATACAGAAATGGTTTGTGGAAGATTTTGACTGGCCAACACAGAACCTTAACCCCATCTTTGGGATGAATTGGAACGCAGACTGCGAGCCAGGCCTAATCGCCCAATATCAGTGCCTGAACTCACTAATGTTCTTGTGGCTGAATGGAAGCAAGTCCCGGCAGCAATGTTCCTACATCTAGTGGAAAGCCTTCCCAGAAGAGTGGAGGCTGTTATAGCAGCAATGTTCCAACATCTAGTGGAAAGCCTTCCCAGAAGAGTGGAGGCTGTTATAGCAGCAATGTTCCTACATCTAGTAGAAAGCCTTCCCAGAAGAGTGGAGGCTGTTATAGCAGCAATGTTCCAACATCTAGTGGAAAGGCTTCCCAGAAGAGTGGAGGCTGTTATAGCAGCAATGTTCCAACATCTAGTAGAAAGGCTTCCCAGAAGAGTGGAGGCTGTTATAGCAGCAAAGGGGGGACCAACTCCATAATAATGCCGGTGATTTTGGAATGAGATGTTCGACGAGCAGATGTTTCCATACTTTTGGTGATGTAGGCTATCTAGAGGAAACCCATTCCACAATATATCTAACCTACAGTATCTATTTAGGAGAAGCAGTACTTTGGACATTTTGCCCGATTTACAAATGAGCCTTTCAGCCTTTCATCCAATCACATCTTACTAATTGTGCACCTGTTGTGTTTTCTGTCCAATCAGAGCTGCCAGAGAACTGGACAGACACCAAGGAGACCCTATTGGAAGGGATGGTTTTCCAGGTCAAGTACCTGGGGATGACTCTGGTGGGACAGCCTAAAGGAGAGGACATGGCCGCTGCAGCTATACACAGGATAGTCTCTACGGTGAGTTAGGGTGTGTGTGTGTGTGTGTGTGTGTGTGTGCTCAGCAGAGTAGTATGATAGTCTAGTGTATTCACAAAGAAAGATTCACACGGTCTTTATTATTAAATTAAATCCTGTGTTGTTTTGATCCATTGACTCATGATCTTAATCAGTTAATCAGGAGTCAGTTTCCATCCGTGTGTCTACATGTTTTCTTACCTGTGTGGGCTCTTATCTACTCATTCAAGGGGTTTTCTTCATTTTTTACTATTCTCTACATTGTAGAATAATAGTGAAGACATCAGAACTATGAAATAACACATATGGAACCATGTAGTAACCAAAAAAGTGTTAAACAAATCTAATCTAATCAAATCTAATCAAATAGCCACCCTTTGCCATGATGACAGTTTGCACACGTTTGGCATTCTCTCAACCAGCTTCATGAGGTAGTCATCTGGATTGCATTTCAATTAACAGGTGTGCCTTAATTTGTGGAATTTCTTTCCTTCTTAATGCGTTTGCACTTTTCGCACCAAAGTACGTTCATCTCTAGGAGACAGAACGCGTCTCCTTCCTGAGCGGTATGACGGCTGCGTGTTTCCATGGTGTTTATACTTGCGTACTATTGTTTGTACAGATGAACGTGGTACCTTCAGGCATTTGGAAATTGCTCCCAAGGATGAACCAGACTTGTGGAGATCTACAATTACTTTTCTGAAGTCTTGGCTGATTTCTTTTGATTTTCCTAATACATCCACAGGTACACCTCCAATTGACTCAAATTATGTCAATTAGCAAGAAGCTTCTAAAGCCATGACATCATTTTCTGGAATTTTCCAAGCTGTTTAAAGGCAAAGTCAACATAGTGTATGTAAACTTCTGGTGCACTGGAATTGTGATACAGTGAATTATACGTGAAATAACCTGTCTGTAAACAATTGTTGGAAAAATGACTTGTGTCATGCACAAAGTAGAGGTCCTAACTAGAGGTCGACCGATTAATCGAAATGGCCGAAAGTAGTGTCAGGTGGAGCAGCACAGAGAGCAAGAGCAGACTCAGACCAGAAATCAGGGATGAATGAACCAAGATATTTATTGTAACAGGGAGAGATGAAGAGCATTTCCAGGGATGTTCGGATGAGTTGTAGGAAACCAGATGTGGAGGCTGAGGTTGGAGTGAGCTTTTTGGGAAACAGGTCCGGAGGGGAATCCAAGGGAGTAAAGGGGAGTTGAATCCAGAACAGGGTAGCAGGGTGGTGAGATGTGGAACAGGAACCAGAGTCAGAGCGGCAAAACTGTAGTTACGGGATCTTAAATAAGGATACAGGATCTTAAATAATAACAAATAGCTAGAAGCATGACTGACTGAACGGCAGGACTGAGTATTTGTAGAGGTCCTGATTATGGAACAGGTTGCAGCTGGTGGTGAACTGCTCTGACTCCAGCACACCTGTCTACAACCACACAATCACACACAGAGAGGGAGAGGGAAAGGGAGAGGGAGAGGGAAAGGGAGAGAGAAAGGGAGAGAGAGAGGGAAAAGGAGAGGGAGAGAAAATTAGGTGGAAACTGAGCTTCACTTCCTAACCTCCTGCCCAATGTATGACCATATTAGAGACACACATTTCCCTCATATTACACAGGTCCACAAAGAATTTGAAAACAAACAAACCCGATTTTGATAAACTCCCATATCTACTGGGTGAAATTCCACAGTGTTCCATCACAGTAGCAAGATTTGTGACCTGTTGCCACAAGAAAAGGTCAACCAGTGAAGAATAAATACCAAATACAACCAATATTTACTTGAACCATTTGTACATTGTTACAACACTGTATAGAGACATAATATGACATTTGAAATGTCTTTATTCTTTTGGAACTTTTTCTTCTGTGAGGGTAATGTTTACTGTTCATTTTTATTGTTTATTTCACTTTTGTATATTATCTACTTCACTTGCTTGGGCAATGTTAACACATGTTTCCCATACCAATAAAGCCCCTTGATTTGAATTGAGAATTTCTATAGGTAATAGGATACCATTGTTGACGTTTCTATCAGCTTATAAATCTATTTTAAAACTGTTGTGTGTTTCCTATCCCTAGGCCCGGGCAAGTGCTAAGAAGTTCCGTAAGGTGACCTTGACCATCTCTCCTAAAGGAATCATCATCACAGACACAGAGACACAGGACCTCATAGAGAATGTGTCCATATATAGGTAAACAATATGACATCATAATGACCTCATAAAGAATGTGTCCATATATAGGTAAACAATATGACATCATAATGACCTCATAAAGAATGTGTCCATATATAGGTAAACAATATGACATCATAATGACCGCGTAAAGAATGTGTCCATATATAGGTAAACAATATGACATCATAATGACCTCATAAAGAATGTGTCCATATATAGGTAAACAATATGACATCATAATGACCGCGTAAAGAATGTGTCCATATATAGGTAAACAATATGACATCATAATGACCTCATAAAGAATGTGTCCATATATAGGTAAACAATATGACATCATAATGACCGCGTAAAGAATGTGTCCATATATAGGTAAACAATATGACATCATAATGACCGCGTAAAGAATGTGTCCAAATACAGGTAAACAATATGACATCATAATGACCTCATAAAGAATGTGTCCATATATAGGTAAACAATATGACATCATAATGACCGCGTAAAGAATGTGTCCATATATAGGTAAACAATATGACATCATAATGACCTCTAGAGAACTTCTCCATATAGTGTTGTTTTATTTTGAAAACATGGCAGCTAAACGATGCGTATGCAAAAGCACATCACAAACTACATCAAATACAAAACAATAACACTCCAACACGATAAGGAAGTCAGGGACTGCAAGGATGATGACTGGAAGCAGTTATGATGACATTGTGAGCGGAGGAACTTCAGCCATGGATGGTCATGGAGGAGGGAGCCGGTCAGTGAGGCAGTCGGGTCCGTAGCCTAGCTATCTGCTAGCTATCTACTAGCTATCTGCTAGCTATCTACTAGCTATCTGCTAGCTATCTGCTAGCTATCTACTATCTATCTGCTAGCTATCTACTACCTATCTACTATCTATCTGCTAGCTAGGTAAGCCAAGCAATACAACATCAGTCTTGAACCTTTGTCAAGAAGACTAATTACAACCAATTCAAAAGAGCAAATCAATTAACTGAAGGCAGATGGAAGAAGTTTATTAAAAGACATAATGACGTCATAATGACATCATACTGACCGTCTAGAGAACCGCTCCGTAAAGACAGGTAAATAATGACGTCATAATGACCGTCTAGAGAACCGCTCCGTATACAGGTAAATAATGACATCATAATGACCGTCTAGAGAACCGCTCCGTATACAGGTAAATAATGACATCATAATGACCGTCGAGAGAACCGCTCAGTATACAGGTAAATAATGACGTCATAATGACCGCCTAGAGAACCGCTCCGTATACAGGTAAATAATGATGTCATAATGACCGTCTAGAGAACCGCTCCGTATACAGGTAAATAATGATGTCATAATGACCGTCTAGAGAACCGCTCCGTATACAGGTACATAATGACATCATAAGGTCATGGTGATGTGTAGTCATGGTAATGTGTGGTCATGGCAATAGAAGTCATTGTGATGTGTAGTCATGGTGATGTGTAGTCATGGTGAATAGAAGTCATGGGTGATGTGTAGTTATCATGATGTGTAGTCATGGAGATGTATGGTCATGGTGAATAGAAGTCATGGTGATGTGTAGTCCATGGCTATGTGTAGTCATGGTGATGTGTGGTCATGACGATGTGTAGTCATGGTGAATAGAAGTCATGGTGATGTGTAGTCATGGTGATGTGTGGTCATGGTAATGTGTAGTCATGGTGAATAGAAGTCATGGAATGTGTGGTCATGGTGATGTGTAGTCTTGGTGATGTGTGGTCATGGTGGTGTGTGGTCATGGTGGAAGTGTGGTCATGGTGATGTGTGGTCAGGGTGATGTGTGGTCATGGTGATGTGTAGTCATGGTGATGTGTGGTCATGGTGATGTGTAGTCATGGTGTAGTCATGGTGATGTGATGTCCATAAGATGACATGTATGGCAGCTATACCTCCTCAGGTCCAGTGTAGTGTTATTCAGAATGAATCTCCTGTCATTAGATTGTGAACATCATATCGCCTACACATCCCTGGG
>NC_034185.2:4654232-4690814 GCF_002021735.2 Oncorhynchus kisutch | reverse complement strand
TTCTCTTCTCTTCTCTTCTCTTCTCTTCTCCTTCTCTGCCCCTCCTCTCCTCTTATCTCCCCTCTCTGTACATCTGACAACCAGCTCTAAGGTCCCTCCACATTGCCCAGTATTAATGGCCCTCTCCTGTGCCAATGCTAAGACTGGTCAGGAGGATGGTTTAAACCATCCAAAAGGTTTAAACCATCCAGAAGGATGGTTTTAGTTTGATGAAGGGTTGATCCACATTATCACCCCCCCCTCTCTCTCCCCCACCCCTGTCTCTTCTTCTCTCTTCCCCTCAATCTATGTAAATCATCCCCCCTCTCTCTTCTTCTCTCTTCCGCTCAATCTATGTAAATCATCCCCCTCTCTCTTCTTCTCTCTTCCGCTCAATCTATGTAAATCATCCCCCTCTCTCTTCTTCTCTCTTCCGCTCAATCTATGTAAATCATCCCCCTCTCTCTTCTTCTCTCTTCCGCTCAATCTATGTAAATCATCCCCCTCTCTCTTCTTCTCTCTTCCGCTCAATCTATGTAAATCATCCCCCTCTCTATTCTTCTCTCTTCCGCTCAATCTATGTCAATCATCCCCCTCTCTCTTCTTCTCTCTTCCCCTCAATCTATGTCAATCATCCCCCTCTCTTCTCCTCTAATCATCCCCCTCTCTCTTCTTCTCTCTTCCCGCTCAATCTATGTAAATCATCCCCCTCTCCTCTTCTCCTCTAATCATCCCCCTCTCTCTTCTTCTCTCTTCCGCTCAATCTATGTAAATCATCCCCGTCTCTTTTCTTCTCTCTTCCACTCAACCTATGTAAATCATCCCTCCCTTTGAGGGCTGGATTCTGTGTATTTGAGGGATGAATTGTGTGTGTGCATGTGTAAGTGTGTGTTTGTGTAAATGATTGTGTGTATAATTGTGTCTCTGTATTTTTTTGTGTGTGTGTGTGTGTATCTTAATTGTGTGTATCCTAGGTTGTGAGAATCACCACAGGCCAGGCTTGAACAAGAGATGGAAAACAAACACTGAGTCTGTGGAAAGAAAAGAAAAGCTGACAACTGTAATCTAGAGGAGAGGAGAATAGAGGGGATAGAAAACAACTGTAATCTAGAGGAGAGGAGAATAGAGGGGATAGAAAACAACTGTAATCTAGAGTAGGAGGAGAATAGAGGGATAGAAAACAACTGTCATCTACAGTAGGAGATGAGAATAGAGGGGATAGAAAACAACTGTAATCTACAGTAGGAGATGAGAATAGAGGGGATAAAACAACTGTAATCTACAGTAGGAGATGAGAATAGAGGGATAGAAAACAACTGTAATCTACAGTAGGAGATGAGAATAGAGGGGATAGAAAACAACTGTAATCTACAGTAGGAGATGAGAATAGAGGGGATAGAAAACAACTGTAATCTACAGTAGGAGATGAGAATAGAGGGGATAGAAAACAACTGTAATCTACAGTAGGAGATGAGAATAGAGGGGATAGAAAACAACTGTAATGTACAGTAGGAGATGAGAATAGAGGGGATAGAAAACAACTGTAATCTACAGCAGGAGATGAGAATAGAGGGGATAGAAAACAACTGTAATCTACAGCAGGAGATGAGAATAGAGGGGATAGAAACAACTGTAATCTACAGTAGGAGATGAGAATAGAGGGGATAGAAACAACTGTAATCTACAGTAGGAGATGAGAATAGAGGGGATAGAAAACAACTAATCTACAGTAGGAGATGAGAATAGAGGGGATAGAAAACAACTGTAATCTACAGTAGGAGATGAGAATAGAGGGGATAGAAAACAACTGTAATCTACAGTAGGAGATGAGAATAGAGGGGATAGAAAACAACTGTAATGTACAGTAGGAGATGAGAATAGAGGGGATAGAAAACAACTGTAATCTACAGCAGGAGATGAGAATAGAGGGGATAGAAAACAACTGTAATCTACAGTAGGAGATGAGAATAGAGGGGATAGAAAACACCTGTAATCTACAGTAGGAGATGAGAATAGAGGGGATAGAAAACAACTGTAATCTACAGTAGGAGATGAGAATAGAGGGGATAGAAAACAACTGTAATCTAGAGTAGGATGAAAATAGAGGGGATAGAATGGAGGGGAGGGAGGAGAAACATCCTCAGCCTTGACAATTTAAACAAACATTTCCTTTAGTTGATATTTTCCACTCTCTTTCGCTCTCTCTCTTCTCTTCTCTTCTCTTCTCTTCTCTTCTCTTCTCTTCTCTTCTCTTCTCTTCTCTTCTCTTCTCTTTCTCTTCTCTTCTCTTCTTCTCTCCTCTCCTCTCTTCTCCTCTCTTCTCCTCTCCTCTCCTCTCCTCTCCTCTCCTCTCCTCTCCTCTCCTCTCCTCTCCTCTCCTCTCCTCTCCTCTCCTCTCCTCTCCTCTCCTCTCCTCTCCTCTCCTCTCCTCTCCTCTCCTCTCCTGTCCTCTCCTCTCCTCTCCTCTCCTCTCCTCTCCTCTCCTCTCCTCTCCTCTCCTCTCCTCTCCTGTCCTGTCCTCTCCTCTCCTCTCCTCTCCTCTCCTCTCCTCTCCTCTCCTCTCCTCTCCTCTCCTGTCCTCTCCTCTCCTCTCCTCTCCTGTCCTGTCCTGTCCTCTCCTGTCCTCTCCTGTCCTCTCCTGTCCTCTCCTGTCCTGTCCTCTCCTGTCCTCTCCGTACCTATGCATGCTGAAACCGATAAAAGGAATATGGCCCTCATCGGTTATTTGAGTCATAATGAATTCTGATGTTCAGTCTTCTGTTATTCAGGCTGGTTGTGGACTGAGTTCCCTGATGTTATTATATTAGTTCAAAAGGCTCTTCTCTCAGTGTGTGTTCGGTTGACTCATCATCAGGTCTGTCTGAAGTTGGAAGCAGAACCCCCCCCCCCCCAGGCTTAGGTAGGAATCAAAGCACTAGAATGATCGATCCTCTTCAGCACAGTCTCTTTGAACATCACACTCCAGAGGACACAATGCAGACCGCTGTATGATACTCGTGTATATGTGTGTGAGTGTGTGAGTGAGCGTGAGTGTGTGTGAGTGTGAGCGTGTGAGTGTGAGTGTGTGAGTGTGAGTGTGTGAGTGTGAGCGTGTGAGTGTGAGTGTGAGTGTGAGCGTGTGAGCGTGTGAGTGTGTGTGAGTGTGAGCGTGAGTGAGAGAGTGTGTGAGTGTGTGTGTGTGAGCGTGTGAGTGTGAGTGTGAGTGTGTGTGTGTGTATGTGTGTGTTTGTGTGTGTGTGTGAGTGTGAGTGTGAGTGTGTGTGTGTGTGTGTGTGTGTCCTCCTCCCCAACCGAAACAACCCTCTACAGTGCATCCACTCAAATTCACAAAAGATAAGATTCAGATCATTTATTCACATTTTTACTAAAAACAAAACTCCTTTCCTAGTTGACCTGGATTCCATTGTATTATATTATTATATACAGATGTGATGTAAATTCATGTGGATTGAGTATAATCTAGTCTTCCAACGTTTAGCACGGACTTGATATATATATATATATATCTTGTTGTTTTAAGGACATTACATCAAAAGTTGGATCAGCCTGTAGTGTGGTTTTCCACTTTAATTTTGAGTGTGACTCCAAATCCCGACCTCCATGGGTTGATACATTTAATTTCCATTGATCATTTTTGCGTGATTTTGTTGACAGCACATTCAACTATGTAAAGAAAAAAGTATTGAATAAGAATATTTCATTCATTCAGATCTAGGATGTGTTATTTTAGTGTTCCCTTTATTTTTTTGAGCAGTGTGTATATATTTACCCTCAAACAGGTAGATTCTTGGAAGTACCAGGTTTTTTTACCATCAAATCCACTTGTCCACTTGTCCTGCGCAATACTTGTGACACAGACAAGACGGGGTGGCAGGGTAGCCTAGTGGTTAGAGCGTTGGACTACTAACCGGAAGATTGCAAGTTCGAATCCCTGAGCTGACAAAGTACAGATCTGTTGTTCTGCCCCTGAACAGGCAGTTAACCCACTGTTCCTAAGCCGTCATTGAAAATAAGAATTTGTTCTTAACTGACTTGCCTGGTTAAATAAAGGTAACATTTTAATAAAAAATTAAATAGCTACTCAAATCCACTGTGTCACACGTTTTGATCTTATCAGCAGCATACATGTATTTAGGCCACGGCTTCCAACTTCTCCTCACTTCTCCAGTATATAAAACCGATACGTCACAGTGGGGTTATTATATGATATATTCGGGGTGTCTTGGGCATTGCTATTTGGGTCACGCTGCTCATCAGAGACGCAGCTAGAAACACTGAGATCCGAGGTTATCACACGCTTGTTGTTGGACAGAGGAGTTAACGACGGGCGGACGGACACACACACACCCACACACACACACACACACACACAGACACACACACACACACACACACACAGACACACACACAGATACACACACACACACACAGACACACACACAGACACACACACACAGACACAGACACACACACAGACACACACACACACAGACACACACACACACACACACACACACACACACACACACACACACACACACACACACACACACACAGACACACACAGACACACACACACACACACACACACACACACACACACACACACACACACACACACACACACACACATAGAGAAACATGAACCCGTACTATTCTCCCAGCAGAACTATAAAGCATTTGTTATTTATCTTTCTCTCTCTCTCATTCTGTCTCTTTCTCTCTGTTTCATGTGTATTAGACCCAAACACATTGGAAACAACAGGGCCTTGATGTGTGATGTAAAAGCAGTGGTGAACCCTTTAACAGCTTTATGGTGTGATGATGTTTGAGCACCAACAAAGTCATACGGTATTTAACCACTACCATCAACACATTACGGTATGCACCACAACCATCAACACATTACGGTATGCACCACAACCATCAACACATTACGGTATGCACCACAACCATTAACACATTACGGTATGCACCAGAACCATCAACACATTACGGTATGCACCACAACCATCAACACATTACGGTATGCACCACAACCATCAACACATTACGGTATGCACCACAACCTTCAACACATTACGGTATGCACCACAACCATCAACACATTACGGTATGCACCACAACCATCAACACATTACGGTATGCACCACAACCATCAACACATTACGGTATGCAACCACAACCATCAACACATTACGGTATGCACCACAACCATCAACACATTATGGTATGCACCACAACCATCAACACATTACGGTATGCACCACAACCATCAACACATTACGGTATGCACCACAACCATCAACACATTACGGTATGCACCACAACGATCAACACATTACGGTATGCACCACAACCATCAACACATTACGGTATGCACCACAACCATAAACACATTACGGTATGCACCACTACCATCAACATATTACGGTATGCACCACAACCATCAACACATTACGGTATGCACCACAACCATCAACACATTACCTTATTGAACCACAACCATCAACACATTACGGTATGCACCACAACCATCAACACATTACGGTATGCACCACAACCATCAACACATTACGGTATGCACCACAACCATCAACACATTACGGTATGCACCACAACCATCAACACATTACGGTATGCACCACAACCATCAACACATTACGGTATGCACCACAACCATCAACACATTACGGTATGCACCACAACCATCAACACATTACAGTATGCACCACAACCATCAACACATTACGGTATGCACCACAACCATCAACACATTACGGTATGCACCACAACCATCAACACATTACGGTATGCACCACAACCATCAACACATTACGGTATGCACCACAACCATCAACACATTACGGTATGCACCACAACCATCAACAGATTACGGTATGCACCACAACCATCAACACATTATGGTATGCACCACAACCATCAACACATTACGGTATGCACCACAACCATCAACACATTACGGTATGCACCACAACCATCAACACATTACGGTATGCACCACAACCATCAACACATTACGGTATGCACCACAACCATCAACACATTACCGTATTCTTCTGAACAGTCGGGAGTGTGAAATTCTGGCGAAATTTGATTTGATTTGATTTATCAGTGTGTGTGTATGAGTGTGAGTGTATCAGTGTGTGTGTGTTCGGTTTGTGCATGTGGCATGTCAGTGGAAAGGGTATTGAATAATAATTATTCCACATTGGACACTAATTGGGCTTCCAATGACATTGGTGTGTAGAATACAGTAGGCTGAGCAGAACAAGAGCTAGCTAGAACAGGCGGCAGGTAGCCTAGTGGTTAGGTTGTTAGATCGAATCCCAGAGCTGACGAGGTAAAAATCTTTCCTTCTGCCCCCTGAACAAGGCAGTTAAACCCACTGTTCCTAGGCCGTCATTGTAAATAAGAATTTGTTCTTAACTGACTTGCCTCGTTAAATAAAAAAAACAGAGTAGAACAGAGTTAGCTAGCTAGAGCAGAGTTAGCTAGCTAGAGCAGAGTAGAACAGAGTTAGCTAGCTATAGCAAAGTTAGCTAGCTAGAGTAGAGCAGAGTTAGCTAGCTAGAACAGAGTAGAACAAAGTTAGCTAGCTATAGCAAAGTTAGTTAGCTAGAGTAGAGCAGAGTTAGCTAGCTAGAACAGAGTAGAACAAAGTTAGCTAGCTAGAGCAGAGTAGAACAGAGTTAGTTAGCTAGGGCAGAGTTAGCTAGCTAGAGCAGAGTAGAACAGAGTTAGTTAGCTAGAGCAGAGTTAGCTAGCTAGAGCAGAGTAGAACAGAGTTAGCTAGCTATAGCAAAGTTAGCTAGCTAGAGTAGAGCAGAGTTAGCTAGCTAGAACAGAGTAGAACAAGTTAGCTAGCTATAGCAAAGTTAGTTAGCTAGAGTAGAGCAGAGTTAGCTAGCTAGAACAGAGTAGAACAAAGTTAGCTAGCTAGAGCAGAGTAGAACAGAGTTAGCTAGCTAGAGCAGAGTAGAACAGAGTTAGTTAGCTAGAGCAGAGTTAGCTAGCTAGAGCAGAGTAGAACAGAGTTAGCTAGCTATAGCAAAGTTAGCTAGCTAGAGTAGAGCAGAGTTAGCTAGCTAGAACAGAGTAGAACAAGTTAGCTAGCTATAGCAAAGTTAGTTAGCTAGAGTAGAGCAGAGTTAGCTAGCTAGAACAGAGTAGAACAAAGTTAGCTAGCTAGAGCAGAGTAGAACAGAGTTAGTTAGCTAGAGCAGAGTTAGCTAGCTAGAGCAGAGTAGAACAGAGTTAGCTAGCTAGAGCAAAGTTAGCTAGCTAGAGCAGAGTTAGCTAGCTAGAACAGAGTTAGCTAGCTATAGCAAAGTTAGCTAGCTAGAGCAGAGTAGAACAGAGTTAGCTAGCTAGAGCAGAGTAGAACAGAGTTAGCTAGCTAGAACAGAGTTAGCTAGCTAGAACAGAGTTAGCTAACTAGAACAGAGTAGAACAGAGCAGAGTTAGCTAGCTAGAGCAGAGTAGAGCAGAGTTAGCTAGCTAGAACAGAGTTAGCTAACTAGAACAGAGTAGAACCGAGCAGAGTTAGCTACCCAGACTGTTCTGTCTTTGGTCAGACAGAACAGAGCTAACTAGGTAGCTAGAGCCGCTCTCAGCAGGCAAGTCACACAGCATCTGAAACATCGGAGTACAATCAACTGACCTTTATGGCACCCGCATATGAATTCAAAACTCACTATCATACCACAACAAGAATATTGTTTTGCCTTCTTACCAGTTTGGATTGAAAAGGAATGATCATGTAAATGGTCACGGATGATAAATGATCATCACCCCATGAAACCAAACAGTAAACGTGGACATTTTGTTAGGTCAAACCTGTTCTCTACACACTGACCTGTCTCCTGAGTTGAAGCCTGACTCCAGCTCTAGGTTACGGCCTGGTTAGGCCAACCTGCATAAAGCCTCAACTGGATTGAAAAAATAGGAAAATACAATTAGAAAGAAAACAGTGTGGTTATGACTGGCTGCTATGACAACAGAAATCAGTGTGGTTATGACTGGCTGCTATGACAACAGAAAACAGTGTGGTTATGACTGGCTGCTATGACAACAGAAAACAGTGTGGTTATGACTGGCTGCTATGACAACAGATAACAGTGTGGTTATGACTGGCTGCTATGACAACAGATAACAGTGTGGTTATGACTGGCTGCTATGACAACAGAAAACAGTGTGGTTATGACTGGCTGCTATGACAACAGAAAACAGTGTGGTTATGACTGGCTGCTATGACAACAGAAAACAGTGTGGTTATGACTGGCTGCTATGACAACAGAAAACAGTGTGGTTATGACTGGCTGCTATGACAACAGAAAACAGTGTGGTTATGACTGGCTGCTATGACAACAGAAAACAGTGTGGTTATGACTGGCTGCTATGACAACAGAAAACAGTGTGGTTATGACTGGCTGCTATGACAACAGATAACAGTGTGGTTATGACTGGCTGCTATGACAACAGAAAACAGTGTGGTTATGACTGGCTGCTATGACAACAGATAACAGTGTGGTTATGACTGGCTGCTATGACAACAGAAAACAGTGTGGTTATGACTGGCTGCTATGACAACAGATAACAGTGTGGTTATGACTGGCTGCTATGACAACAGATAACAGTGTGGTTATGACTGGCTGCTATGACAACAGAAAACAGTGTGGTTATGACTCCAACCTGCACGCTGGCTGCTTTGACAACAGAAAACAGTGTGGTTATGACTCCAACCTGCACGCTGGCTGCTATGACAACAGAAAACAGTGTGGTTATGACTCCAACCTGCACGCTGGCTGCTATGACAACAGAAAACAGTGTGGTTATGACTCCAACCTGCACGCTGGCTGCTATGACAACAGATAACAGTGTGGTTATGACTCCAACCTGCACGCTGGCTGCTATGACAACAGAAAACAGTGTGGTTATGACTCCAACCTGCACGCTGGCTGCTATGACAACAGATAACAGTGTGGTTATGACTCCAACCTGCACGCTGGCTGCTATGACAACCTGCACGCTGGCTGCTATGACAACAGAAAACAGTGTGGCTTATGATTCCAACCTGCACGCTGGCTGCTATGACAACAGAAAACAGTGTGGTTATGACTGGCTGCTATGACGACAGAAAACAGTGTGGTTATGACTCCAACCTGCACGCTGGCTGCTATGACAACAGAAAACAGTGTGGTTATGACTGGCTGCTATGACTACAGGGTTTATATAAAGCCAGGATACTATGAAAGGAGAGGGTCAAACACTGTCTCTGTTGTCTACTTAATATACACAGCTATTATCTATCCAAAGCCTTTGCGTGTGCATGTGATACCTCCAGCACTCTGCATAAGGAAGCCATCTTAGGTTTGAGTCCCAAATGGCACCCTATTCCCTATGGGCTCTCTGGTCAAAAGTAGTGCACTATAAAGGGAATAGGGTGCCATTTGGGAAGCATATTGGATCAATACCACTCCCTGTAGCTTCCTATAGTCCACTGAAAGAAGAAAGAGCTAATGTAGTGCACTATATAGGGAATGGTTCTCTGGTCTAAAGTAGGGCACTATATAGGGAATAGGGTGCCATTTGGGAAGCATGTTGGATCAATACCGCTCCCTGTAGCTTCCTATAGTCCACTGAAAGAAGAAAGAGCTAATGATTTCACTATGTCTGCATTCAAAATGGCAAAAAATTCCCTTTGGAGCCAATAGGGCCCTGGTCTAAAGTAGTGCACTATTTAGGGAATAGGGCCCTGGTCTAAAGTAGTGCACTACGTAGGGAATAGGGCTCTGGTCTAAAGTAGTGCACTACGTAGGGAGTAGGGCTCTGGTCTATAGTAGTGCACTACATAGGGAATAGGGGTCTGGTCTAAAGTAGTGCTACGTAGGGAATAGGGCTCTGGTCTAAAGTAGTGCACTACGTAGGGAGTAGGGCTCTGGTCTATAGTAGTTCACTACATAGGGAGTAGGGCCCTGGTCTAAAGTAGTGCACTATATAGGGAATAGGGCTCTGGTCTAAAGTAGTGCACTATATAGGGAGTAGGGTCCTGGTCTAAAGTAGTGCACTACGTAGGGAGTAGGGTGACATTTGGGACATGTGTTGTATGGACCAGTGGGAAGATGTCAACGGTCATCCTATAGAATGCTTTAGTGAGCTTTGTTAAGACTGAAGGCCAGCCATTCACCTTGGCCTTTAGATAGGCCTTTAGAACCAACCACTCACCATGGCCTTTAGAACCAGCCACTCACCATGGCCTTTAGATAGGCCTTTAGAACCAGCCATTCACCTTGGCCTTTAGAACCAGCCATTCACCTTGGCCTTTAGAACCAGCCATTCACCTTGGCCTTTAGAACCAGCCATTCACCTTGGCCTTTAGAACCACCCATTCACCTTGGCCTTTAGAACCAGCCATTCACCATGGCCTTTAGAACCAGCCATTCACCTTGGCCTTTAGAACCAGCCATTCACCATGGCCTTTAGAACCAGCCATTCACCTTGGCCTTTAGAACCAGCCATTCACCTTGGCCTTTAGAACCAGCCATTCACCTTGGCCTTTAGAACCAGCCATTCACCTTGGCCTTTAGATAGGCCTTTAGAACCAGCCATTCACTGTGGCCTTTAGAACCAGCCATTCACCTTGGCCTTTAGAACCAACCATTCACCATGGCCTTTAGAACCAGCCATTCACCATGGCCTTTAGAACCAGCCATTCACCATGGCTTTTAGAACCAACCACTCACCATGGCCTTTAGAACCAACCACTCACCTTGGCCTTTAGAACCAACCATTCACATTGGCCTTTAGAACCAACCATTCACATTGGCCTTTAGAACCAACCACTCACCATGGCCTTTAGAACCAACCACTCACCATGGCCTTTAGAACCAACCACTCACCATGGCCTTTAGAACCAACCACTCACCATGGCCTTTAGAACCAAACACTCACCATGGCCTTTAGAACCAGCCACTCACCATGGCCTTTAGAACCAACCACTCACTGTGGCCTTTAGAACAAACCACTCACCATGGCCTTTAGAACCAACCACTCACTGTGGCCTTTAGAATCAACCACTCACTGTGGCCTTTAGAACCAGCCACTCGTCGTGGCCTTTAGAACCAACCACTCACCATGGCCTTTAGAACCAACCACTCACCATGGCCTTTAGAACCAGCCACTCACCATGGCCTTTAGAACCAACCACTCACCATGGCCTTTAGAACCAACCACTCACTGTGGCCTTTAGAACCAACCACTCACCATGGCCTTTAGAACCAGCCACTCACCATGGCCTTTAGAACCAACCACTCACCATGGCCTTTAGAACCAGCCACTCACCATGGCCTTTAGAACCAACCACTCACTGTGGCCTTTAGAACCAACCACTCACTGTGGCCTTTAGAACCAACCACTCACCATGGCCTTTAGAACCAGCCACTCACCATGGCCTTTAGAACCAGCCACTCACCATGGCCTTTAGAACCAACCACTCACTGTGGCCTTTAGAACCAACCACTCACCATGGCCTTTAGAACCAACCACTCACTGTGGCCTTTAGAACCAACCACTCACTGTGGCCTTTAGAACCAACCACTCACCATGGCCTTTAGAACCAGCCACTCACCATGGCCTTTAGAACCAGCCACTCACCATGGCCTTTAGAACCAACCACTCACTGTGGCCTTTAGAACCAGCCACTCACCATGGCCTTTAGAACCAACCACTCACTGTGGCCTTTAGAACCAACCACTCACCATGGCCTTTAGAACCAGCCACTCACCATGGCCTTTAGAACCAGCCACTCACCATGGCCTTTAGAACCAACCACTCACCATGGCCTTTAGAACCAGCCACTCACCATGGCCTTTAGAACCAACCACTCACTGTGGCCTTTAGAACCAGCCACTCACCATGGCCTTTAGAACCAACCACTCACTGTGGCCTTTAGAACCAACCACTCACCATGGCCTTTAGAACCAGCCACTCACCATGACCTTTAGAACCAGCCACTCACCGTTACTTTCCGTTGATTTGCTGCATGACAATAGGTTTTCTGAAAGTTGAATATACATTTTTCCCATAGACCAGGTATACAAGTTATGCATGCCAGGATCAGTAATGTAGTTGATATTGTTTTGAACATGTCGTCAATAAACTGTTAATCTTTGCTTTTGTTTTGTTGGCTGTTGTTCAAACTGGGGTGATAATGAGTTACACAGTGCTGATCTTGGATCAGGTTTGCCTTTTAGATCTCAATTAAAACGATTATATAGACAGGGGGGAACCTGATCCCAGCACTCTTACTCCTAGATACATAAGGCCCCTGGGCACCAATAATGATTAACTGGCAATGAATTAATTTCTTTCTAAGCCCCCTTCAGAGGTTTTAGAGATTTGACAAGATAGCATAAGATTTAGTAATGAGGTTTTAAGACTGTAAAGCTTTAGTGATTTGTTCAGTTATTTTCTTCTCTGCTCTGTGATAGTCAGATTTTCGTCCCAAATGGCACCCTAATCACTATAAGGCCCTGGTCAAAAGTAGTGTACTATATAGAAAACAGGGTGGCATTTGTGAAACAGGGTGGCATTTGGGATGCCACCCTCTTTGGTCCATCTGTGATCTATGGCCTACTTAATATTCATGACTTCCCCTTCACACCCTGCTGTGATTGGCCTGCTGTTCGTCCCGTATGAACCAGGTTAGGAAGAGCAGTAGTGGAGTTACTAGTTTAAAACTCATCCTATATCTGTCTCTCTCTAACTGTGATGGATGGCATTGGGGTCTGTAGGCCAGAGATAGATGAGGATACAATATACGTTCATTGCAAATCAAATTATCATGGAAAATGTTTAAAAAAATGTCATATCAACCTTCTTTATGGTGGAGATAATGTGTAAATGTTCAATGAATTGATCGTCACCAATGGATATCTCTCTCTTCTCCATTGAACTATACTGTATGTGTAGCCAGGGGAGGGTGTGTCTATACCCTAGGCCCCATTGGTTGATGGGAGTTGTATTGTTCTCCCCTCCTGCAGAATCTCCTACTGTACTGCAGATAAAACCCAGGACAAAGTGTTTGCCTACGTCTCCCAGATTCAGTTGGACGAGACCCTCGAGTGCCACGCCTTCCTCTGTCACAAGAAGAAGATCGTAAGTGACAAGTGGGGCACTAGTTCAAAACACTTTTCGCTTTCCGTCTCTGTTGATAACTTTTGATAATCAACCCGAGACACATGCCTGAATATTTCAGAATGAAACACGGATTAAAGTAATTTAATGTCGTTAATTTTAATTTCTATTTAATTTAATTTAATTTTTCTATTTAATTTAATTTCTATCTTTATACGTCGTTAGGGAAACACGAGAAGTTTCCAATCCAAAACAATTCTCACTTTAGAAGTTTACATCTGAAATGACGATGGTGTCTGGCTCCATCTTGTGGTACTGTAGATGCTTGCAAACCACAATCAAATTATGTTATACAGTATGTCTCTGTTCTGTGGTTTGTCAGGCCCAAGCTGTGACTCTCACCGTAGCCCAGGCCTTCACAGTAGCTCTGGACCTGTGGGAGATTGCTCAAGAAGGTGAGTACTAACTCTAACCGTAGCCCAGGCCTTCACAGTAGCTCTGGACCTGTGGGAGATTGCTCAGGAAGGTGAGTACTAACTCTAACCGTAGCCCAGGCCTTCACAGTAGCTCTGGACCTGTGGGAGATTGCTCAAGAAGGTGAGTACTAACTCTAACCGTAGCCCAGGCCTTCACAGTAGCTCTGGACCTGTGGGAGATTGCTCAGGAAGGTGAGTACTAACTCTAACCGTAGCCCAGGCCTTCACAGTAGCTCTGGACCTGTGGGAGATTGCTCAGGAAGGTGAGTACTAACTCTAACCGTAGCCCAGGCCTTCACAGTAGCTCTGGACCTGTGGGAGATTGCTCAGGAAGGTGAGTACTAACTCTAACCGTAGCCCAGGCCTTCACAGTAGCTCTGGACCTGTGGGAGATTGCTCAGGAAGGTGAGTACTAACTCTAACCGTAGCCTAGGCCTTCACAGTAGCTCTGGACCTGCGGGAGATTGCTCAGGAAGGTGAGTACTAACTCTAACCGTAGCCTAGGCCTTCACAGTAGCTCTGGACCTGTGGGAGATTGCTCAGGAAGGTGAGTACTAACTCTAACCGTAGCCTAGGCCTTCACAGTAGCTCTGGACCTGTGGGAGATTGCTCAGGAAGGTGAGGATTAGGGTGAATGTCAGCAAAACATTTTTACTGTCCGTTCTCGAACGTTTTTTCTCCAACGTTTTGTCTCCAACGTTTTGTCTCCAACATTTTGTCTCCAACATTTTGTCTCCAACATTTTGTCTCCAACGTTTTGTCTCCAACATTTTGTCTCCAACATTTTGTCTCCAACGTTTTGTCTCCAACATTTTGTCTCCAACATTTTGTCTCCAACATTTTGTCTCCAACATTTTGTCTCCAACATTTTGTCTCCAACATTTTGCAACGTTTTGTCTCCAACGTTTTGTCTCCAACGTTTTGTCTCCAACGTTTTGTCTCCAACGTTCTCCAACGTTTTTCCGCTGGACTACATGTTCCTGGGGTCTGACACTTTTCCTCTCCTCTCTGTCCTCAGATAAAAGTCAGAAGGCCAGGAGGACATGCTGCTCGTGTTCTGTCAGTGATGGACAGACAGAGACTACAAACACACACAGCGTCTCAGGTAGGTCAACTTCATTTGTAGTACTCTTCCTGTAATGATCTTGACATCTATTGGTCTATAAATCTTTGCACGCTTGTTAAGGTACACCCACTAGGGCTGGGCAATATAGCCTAAACGTACTGCAGGGCTTCAGACCTTCGCCAGACAGCCACAAGTAGTTATTTCACTTCCTCCACTCTCCTCCTCACCCTCAGGGACCTAGCCTGATCAGTGCTGAATGTTTTGGGTCTATTCTCCCTCTCTCTCTCTCTCTCTCTCTCTCTCTCTCTCTCTCTCTCTCTCTCTCTCTCTCTCTCTCTCTCTCTCCCTCCTTCTCTCTCTCTCTCTGTCTCTCTGTCTCTCTCTCTCTCTCTCTCTCTATCTCTCTCTCTATCTCTCTCTCTCTCTCTCTCTCTCTCTCTCCTTCTCTCTCTCTCGCTCTCTCTCTCTCTCGCTCTCTCCTTATCTCTCTCTCCCTCTCTCTCTCCTTCTCTCTCTCTCTCTCTCTCTCTCTCTCTCTCTCTCTCTCTCTCTCCCCCCTTCCCTCTCTCTGTCCCCCTCTCTCTCTCTGTCTCAGACTCAGAGAAGCAGCAGCCCCTGATGAAGGAGGAGAAACAGAGACGGCCATTTTTCTCCATGTCATTCAGCTCTCCTTCACCCAGCAACAAACCCACCAGGAAACGACCAATCAAACACGGCTCCTGGGTAAGTCATGTCCTTGGGTTCCAGGCCCTTGATTGGTCTAGCCAGTCATCATTATCACGCCTGATATAACGTAAACAATATGTATTCTCCATGGACAAGCTGGGACTGTTAAAGGCTATTGCTAATGATAACAGGTGAACCCCATTAGACATGGTATTACCGCCACTATAGTTGAGATGGATGACCTCCAGTATAGTTGAGGTGGATGACCTCCAGTATAGTTGAGATGGATGACCTCCAGTATAGTTGTCCTCCAGTATAGTTGTCCTCCAGTATAGTTGAGATGGATGACCTCCAGTATAGTTGAGGTGGATGACCTCCAGTATTATTGAGGTGGATGATCTCCAGTATAGTGTAGGTGGATGTCCTCCAGTATAGTTGAGATGGATGACCTCCAGTATAGTTGATGTGGATGACCTCCAGTATAGTTGAGGTGGATGACCTCCAGTATAGTTGACCTCCAGTATAGTTGAGGTGGATGACCTCCAGTATAGTTGAGAGATGGATGACCTCCAGTATAGTTGACCTCCAGTATAGTTGAGGTGGATGACCTCCAGTATAGTTGACCTCCAGTATAGTTGAGATGGATGACCTCCAGTATAGTTGATCTCCAGTATAATTGAGATGGATGACCTCCAGTATAGTTGAGATGGATGACCTCCAGTATAGTTGACCTCTTGTATAATTGAGGTGGATGACCTCCAGTATAGTTGAGATGGATGACCTCCAGTATAATTGAGATGGAGACCTCCAGTATAGTTGAGATGGATGACCTCCAGTATAATTGAGATGGATGACCTCCAGTATAGTTTAGGTGGATGGCCTCCAGTATAGTTGAGATGGATGACCTCCAGTATAGGTGACCTCCAGTATAGTAGAGATGGATGACCTCCAGTATAGTTGAGATGGATGACCTCCAGTATAGTTGTCCTCCAGTATAGTTGTCCTCCAGTATAGTTGAGATGGATGACCTCCAGTATAGTTGAGGTGGATGACCTCCAGTATTATTGAGGTGGATGATCTCCAGTATAGTGTAGGTGGATGTCCTCCAGTATAGTTGAGATGGATGACCTCCAGTATAGTTGATGTGGATGACCTCCAGTATAGTTGAGGTGGATGACCTCCAGTATAGTTGACCTCCAGTATAGTTGAGGTGGATGACCTCCAGTATAGTTGAGAGATGGATGACCTCCAGTATAGTTGACCTCCAGTATAGTTGAGGTGGATGACCTCCAGTATAGTTGACCTCCAGTATAGTTGAGATGGATGACCTCCAGTATAGTTGATCTCCAGTATAATTGAGATGGATGACCTCCAGTATAGTTGAGATGGATGACCTCCAGTATAGTTGACCTCCAGTATAATTGAGGTGGATGACCTCCAGTATAGTTGAGATGGATGACCTCCAGTATAATTGAGATGGAGACCTCCAGTATAGTTGAGATGGATGACCTCCAGTATAATTGAGATGGATGACCTCCAGTATAGTTTAGGTGGATGGCCTCCAGTATAGTTGAGATGGATGACCTCCAGTATAGGTGACCTCCAGTATAGTAGAGATGGATGACCTCCAGTATAGTTGACCTCCAGTATAATTGAGATGGATGACCTCCAGTATAGTTGAGGTGGATGACCTCCAGTATAGTTGAGATGGATGACCTCCAGTATAGTTGTCCTCCAGTATAGTTGAGGTGGATGACCTCCAGTATAGTTGAGAGATGGATGACCTCCAGTATAGTTGACCTCCAGTATAGTTGAGGTGGATGACCTCCAGTATAGTTGAGAGATGGATGACCTCCAGTATAGTTGACCTCCAGTATAGTTGAGGTGGATGACCTCCAGTATAGTTGACCTCCAGTATAGTTGAGATGGATTTACTCCAGTATAGTTGACCTGCAGTATAGTTGAGATGGATGACCTCCAGTATAGTTGAGGAGGATGACCTCCAGTATAGTTGACCTCCAGTATAGTTGATCTCCAGTATAATTGAGATGAATGACCTCCAGTATAGTTGAGATGGATGACCTCCAGTATAGTTGACCTCTAGTATAATTGAGATGGATGACCTCCAGTATAGTTGAGATGGATGACCTCCAGTATAGTTGACCTCCAGTATAATTGAGGTGGATGACCTCCAGTATAGTTGAGATGGATGACCTCCAGTATAATTGAGATGGATGACCTCCAGTAAAGTTTAGGTGTATGACCTCCAGTATAGTTGAGGTGGATGACCTCCAGTATAGTTGAGAGATGGATGACCTCCAGTATAGTTGACCTCCAGTATAGTTGAGGTGGATGACCTCCAGTATAGTTGACCTCCAGTATAGTTGAGATGGATTTACTCCAGTATAGTTGACCTCCAGTATAGTTGAGATGGATGACCTCCAGTATAGTTGAGGAGGATGACCTCCAGTATAGTTGACCTCCAGTATAGTTGATCTCCAGTATAATTGAGATGAATGAGCTCCAGTATAGTTGAGATGGATGACCTCCAGTATAGTTGACCTCTAGTATAATTGAGATGGATGACCTCCAGTATAGTTGAGATGGATGACCTCCAGTATAGTTGACCTCCAGTATAATTGAGGTGGATGACCTCCAGTATAGTTGAAATGGATGACCTCCAGTATAATTGAGATGGATGACCTCCAGTAAAGTTTAGGTGTATGACCTCCAGTATAGTTGAGATGGATGACCTCCAGTATAGGTGACCTCCAGTATAATTGAGATGGATGACCTCCAGTTTAGTTGAGGTGGATGAACTCCAGTATAGTTGAGATGGATGACCTCCAGTATAGTTGTCCTCCAGTATAGTTGAGGTGGATGACCTCCAGTATAGTTGACCTCCAGTATAGTTGAGATGGATGACCTCCAGTATAGTTGACCTCCAGTATAGTTGAGATGGATGACCTCCAGTATAGTTGAGATGGATGACCTCCAGTATAGTTGTCCTCCAGTATAGTTGACCTCCAGTATAGTTGAGATGGATGAACGCCAGTATAGTTGAGATGGATGACCTCCAGTATAGTTGAGATGGATGACCTCCAGTATTATTGAGGTGGATGACCTCCAGTATTATTGAGGTGGATGATCTCCAGTATAGTTGAGATGGATGACCTCCAGTATAATTGAGATGGATGACCTCCAGTATAGTTTAGGTGGATGGCCTCCAGTATAGTTGAGATGGATGACCTCCAGTATAGGTGACCTCCAGTATAGTAGAGATGGATGACCTCCAGTATAGTTGACCTCCAGTATAGTTGAGATCGATGCTCTCCAGTATAGTTGAGGTGGATGACCTCCAGTATAGTTGAGATGGATGACCTCCAGTATAGTTGACCTCCAGTATAATTGAGATGGATGACCTCCAGTATAGTTGAGGTGGATGACCTCCAGTATAGTTGGGATGGAAGACCTCCAGTATAGGTGTCCTCCAGTATAGTTGAGGTGGATGACCTCCAGTATAGTTGACCTCCAGTATAGTTGAGATGGATGACCTCCAGTATAGTTGAGATGGATGACCTCCAGTATAGTTCACCTCCAGTATAGTTGAGGTGGATGACCTCCAGTATAGTTGAGATGGATGACCTCCAGTATAGTTGTCCTCCAGTATAGTTGACCTCCAGTATAGTTGAGATGGATGACCTCCAGTATAGTTGAGATGGATGACCTCCAGTATTATTGAGGTGGTAGACCTCCAGTATTATTGAGGTGGAAGATCTCCAGTATAGTTGACCTCCAGTATTGTTGATCTCCAGTATAGTTGAGGTGGATGACCTCCAGTATAGTTGAGCTCCAGTATTGTTGATCTCCAGTATAATTGAGGTGGATGACCTCCAGTATAGTTGACCTCCAGTATTGTTGATCTCCAGTATAATTGAGGTGGATGACCTCCAGTATAGTTGAGGTGGATGACCTCCAGTATAGTTGAGGTGGATGACCTCCAGTATAGTTGAGGTGGATGATCTCCAGTATACTTGAGATGGATGACCTCCAGTATAGTTGAGATGGATTTACTCCAGTATAGTTGACCTCCAGTATAGTTGAGATGGATGACCTCCAGTATAGTTGAGGAGGATGACCTCCAGTATAGTTGACCTCCAGTATAGTTGATCTCCAGTATAATTGAGATGAATGACCTCCAGTATAGTTGAGATGGATGACCTCCAGTATAGTTGACCTCTAGTATAATTGAGATGGATGACCTCCAGTATAGTTGAGGTGGATGACCTCCAGTATAGTTGAGATGGATGACCTCCAGTATAGTTGTCCTCCAGTATAGTTGAGGTGGATGACCTCCAGTATAGTTGAGAGATGGATGACCTCCAGTATAGTTGACCTCCAGTATAGTTGAGGTGGATGACCTCCAGTATAGTTGAGAGATGGATGACCTCCAGTATAGTTGACCTCCAGTATAGTTGAGGTGGATGACCTCCAGTATAGTTGACCTCCAGTATAGTTGAGATGGATTTACTCCAGTATAGTTGACCTCCAGTATAGTTGAGATGGATGACCTCCAGTATAGTTGAGGAGGATGATCTCCAGTATAGTTGACCTCCAGTATAGTTGATCTCCAGTATAATTGAGATGAATGAGCTCCAGTATAGTTGAGATGGATGACCTCCAGTATAGTTGACCTCTAGTATAATTGAGATGGATGACCTCCAGTATAGTTGAGATGGATGACCTCCAGTATAGTTGACCTCCAGTACAATTGAGGTGGATGACCTCCAGTATAGTTGAGATGGATGACCTCCAGTATAATTGAGATGGATGACCTCCAGTAAAGTTTAGGTGTATGACCTCCAGTATAGTTGTGATGGATGACCTCCAGTATAGGTGACCTCCAGTATAGTTGAGATCGATGACCTCCAGTATAGTTGAGGTGGATGACCTCCAGTATAGTTGAGATGGATGACCTCCAGTATAGTTGACCTCCAGTATAATTGAGATGGATGACCTCCAGTTTAGTTGAGGTGGATGAACTCCAGTATAGTTGAGATGGATGACCTCCAGTATAGTTGTCCTCCAGTATAGTTGAGGTGGATGACCTCCAGTATAGTTGTCCTCCAGTATAGTTGAGGTGGATGACATCCAGTATAGTTGAGGTGGATGACCTCCAGTATAGTTGACCTCCAGTATAGTTGAGATGGATGACCTCCAGTATAGTTGACCTCCAGTATAGTTGAGATGGATGACCTCCAGTATAGTTGAGATGGATGACCTCCAGTATAGTTGTCCTCCAGTATAGTTGACCTCCAGTATAGTTGAGATGGATGAACGCCAGTATAGTTGAGATGGATGACCTCCAGTATAGTTGAGATGGATGACCTCCAGTATTATTGAGGTGGATGACCTCCAGTATTATTGAGGTGGATGATCTCCAGTATAGTTGAGATGGATGACCTCCAGTATAATTGAGATGGATGACCTCCAGTATAGTTTAGGTGGATGGCCTCCAGTATAGTTGAGATGGATGACCTCCAGTATAGGTGACCTCCAGTATAGTAGAGATGGATGACCTCCAGTATAGTTGACCTCCAGTATAGTTGAGATCGATGACCTCCAGTATAGTTGAGGTGGATGACCTCCAGTATAGTTGAGATGGATGACCTCCAGTATAGTTGACCTCCAGTATAATTGAGATGGATGACCTCCAGTATAGTTGAGGTGGATGACCTCCAGTATAGTTGAGATGGAAGACCTCCAGTATAGGTGTCCTCCAGTATAGTTGAGGTGGATGACCTCCAGTATAGTTGACCTCCAGTATAGTTGAGATGGATGACCTCCAGTATAGTTGAGATGGATGACCTCCAGTATAGTTCACCTCCAGTATAGTTGAGGTGGATGACCTCCAGTATAGTTGAGATGGATGACCTCCAGTATAGTTGTCCTCCAGTATAGTTGACCTCCAGTATAGTTGAGATGGATGACCTCCAGTATAGTTGAGATGGATGACCTCCAGTATTATTGAGGTGGATGACCTCCAGTATTATTGAGGTGGATGATCTCCAGTATAGTTGACCTCCAGTATTGTTGATCTCCAGTATAGTTGAGGTGGATGACCTCCAGTATAGTTGAGCTCCAGTATTGTTGATCTCCAGTATAATTGAGGTGGATGACCTCCAGTATAGTTGACCTCCAGTATTGTTGATCTCCAGTATAATTGAGGTGGATGACCTCCAGTATAGTTGAGGTGGATGATCTCCAGTATAGTTGACCTCCAGTATAGTTGATCTCCAGTATAATTGAGATGAATGAGCTCCAGTATAGTTGAGATGGATGACCTCCAGTATAGTTGACCTCTAGTATAATTGAGATGGATGACCTCCAGTATAGTTGAGATGGATGACCTCCAGTATAGTTGACCTCCAGTACAATTGAGGTGGATGACCTCCAGTATAGTTGAGATGGATGACCTCCAGTATAATTGAGATGGATGACCTCCAGTAAAGTTTAGGTGTATGACCTCCAGTATAGTTGTGATGGATGACCTCCAGTATAGGTGACCTCCAGTATAGTTGAGATCGATGACCTCCAGTATAGTTGAGGTGGATGACCTCCAGTATAGTTGAGATGGATGACCTCCAGTATAGTTGACCTCCAGTATAATTGAGATGGATGACCTCCAGTTTAGTTGAGGTGGATGAACTCCAGTATAGTTGAGATGGATGACCTCCAGTATAGTTGTCCTCCAGTATAGTTGAGGTGGATGACCTCCAGTATAGTTGTCCTCCAGTATAGTTGAGGTGGATGACATCCAGTATAGTTGAGGTGGATGACCTCCAGTATAGTTGACCTCCAGTATAGTTGAGATGGATGACCTCCAGTATAGTTGACCTCCAGTATAGTTGAGATGGATGACCTCCAGTATAGTTGAGATGGATGACCTCCAGTATAGTTGTCCTCCAGTATAGTTGACCTCCAGTATAGTTGAGATGGATGAACGCCAGTATAGTTGAGATGGATGACCTCCAGTATAGTTGAGATGGATGACCTCCAGTATTATTGAGGTGGATGACCTCCAGTATTATTGAGGTGGATGATCTCCAGTATAGTTGAGATGGATGACCTCCAGTATAATTGAGATGGATGACCTCCAGTATAGTTTAGGTGGATGGCCTCCAGTATAGTTGAGATGGATGACCTCCAGTATAGGTGACCTCCAGTATAGTAGAGATGGATGACCTCCAGTATAGTTGACCTCCAGTATAGTTGAGATCGATGACCTCCAGTATAGTTGAGGTGGATGACCTCCAGTATAGTTGAGATGGATGACCTCCAGTATAGTTGACCTCCAGTATAATTGAGATGGATGACCTCCAGTATAGTTGAGGTGGATGACCTCCAGTATAGTTGAGATGGAAGACCTCCAGTATAGGTGTCCTCCAGTATAGTTGAGGTGGATGACCTCCAGTATAGTTGACCTCCAGTATAGTTGAGATGGATGACCTCCAGTATAGTTGAGATGGATGACCTCCAGTATAGTTCACCTCCAGTATAGTTGAGGTGGATGACCTCCAGTATAGTTGAGATGGATGACCTCCAGTATAGTTGTCCTCCAGTATAGTTGACCTCCAGTATAGTTGAGATGGATGACCTCCAGTATAGTTGAGATGGATGACCTCCAGTATTATTGAGGTGGATGACCTCCAGTATTATTGAGGTGGATGATCTCCAGTATAGTTGACCTCCAGTATTGTTGATCTCCAGTATAGTTGAGGTGGATGACCTCCAGTATAGTTGAGCTCCAGTATTGTTGATCTCCAGTATAATTGAGGTGGATGACCTCCAGTATAGTTGACCTCCAGTATTGTTGATCTCCAGTATAATTGAGGTGGATGACCTCCAGTATAGTTGAGGTGGATGACCTCCAGTATAGTTGAGGTGGATGACCTCCAGTATAGTTGAGGTGGATGACCTCCAGTATAGTTGAGGTGGATGATCTCCAGTATACTTGAGATGGATGACCTCCAGTATAGTTGAGATGGATGACCTCCAGTATTATTGAGGTGGATGGCCTCCAGTATAGTTGAGATGGGTGACCTCCGGTATAGTTGAGATGGATGACCTCCAGTATAGTTGACCTCCGGTATAGTTGAGATGGATGACCTCTAATGCTATAGGCTTTAAATTATTGTTGAAACTGCTGAGCAATCCTCTTTCTTCTTACATGCTGTAGTGCAATGGGTCTTTAAAAAAAACATTCTTATACCATAACATTGTTAAGAGGTCGCCCGATTTGACCTTTTCACGTGTCACAAATCCTAAACATTGCGTTATGATATTCTACCCTGTGATGTGTATATTCTCCTTCAGGGGTAGGCAACCCCTGTTCCTGGAGGTCATTCACCTGTAAGGTGTATATTCTACCCCTGTTCCTGGAGGTCATCCACCTGTAAGGTGTATATTCTACCTGGAGGTCATTCACCTGTAAGGTGTATATTCTACCTGGAGGTCATTCACCTGTAAGGTGTATATTCTACCCCTGTTCCTGGAGGTCATCCACCTGTAAGGTGTATATTCTACCTGGAGGTCATTCACCTGTAAGGTGTATATTCTACCTGGAGGTCATTTACCTGTAAGGTGTATATTCTACCTGGAGGTCATTCACCTGTAAGGTGTATATTCTACCCCTGTTCCTGGAGGTCAGCCACCTGTAAGGTGTATATTCTACCTGGAGGTCATTCACCTGTAAGGTGTATATTCTACCTGGAGGTCATTCACCTGTAAGGTGTATATTCTACCTGGAGGTCATTCACCTGTAAGGTGTATATTCTACCTGGAGGTCATTCACCTGTAAGGTGTATATTCTACCTGGAGGTCATTCACCTGTAAGGTGTATATTCTACCCCTGTTCCTGGAGGTCATCCACCTGTAAGGTGTATATTCTACCTGGAGGTCATTTACCTGTAAGGTGTATATTCTACCTGGAGGTCATTCACCTGTAAGGTGTATATTCTACCCCTGTTCCTGGAGGTCAGCCACCTGTAAGGTGTATATTCTACCTGGAGGTCATTCACCTGTAAGGTGTATATTCTACCTGGAGGTCATTCACCTGTAAGGTGTATATTCTACCTGGAGGTCATTCACCTGTAAGGTGTATATTCTACCTGGAGGTCATTCACCTGTAAGGTGTATATTCTACCCCTGTTCCTGGAGGTCAGCCACCTGTAAGGTGTATATTCTACCTGGAGGTCATTCACCTGTAAGGGGTATATTCTACCTGGAGGTCATTCACCTGTAAGGTGTATATTCTACCTGGAGGTCATTCACCTGTAAGGTGTATATTCTACCTGGAGGTCAGCCACCTGTAAGGTGTATATTTTACCTGGAGGTCATTCACCTGTAAAGTGTATATTCTACCCCTGTTCCTGGAGGTCGTTCACCTGTAAGGTGTATATTCTACCTGGAGGTCATTCACCTGTAAGGTGTATATTCTACCTGGAGGTCATTCACCTGTAAGGTGTGTATTCTACCCCTGTTCCTGGAGTGCTGCAGGTAAATTGTAAAGTCAAGTACAGATTTTTAAAAACAACTACTTAAGTAGTACTTTAAAGTCTTTTTACTTCAGTACTTTACACCCCTGCCTACCCCTTGATTCTAATTGGTCCAAACATGTATCACGTCTGGCCATGTTTGGGAGTCTTGGCCGGTGTAGGCCATCATTGTCAATAAGAATGAGTTTTTTGAACTGTCTTGCCTAGTTAAATAAAGGTTTAAAAAAAAAACACACAAAAAAACACAAGAGTAGTTAACATTATGCAGCTGTGTTGGCATATACTCACCACTAGATGGCATCGTTTCCCTGTGAATGCTACCATAGACCAAGTCGGCTCTTATTGGTTAAATACTCCATCACCTCATCTGATAGGTGTCTTATTTTTTCTCTACTGATTGGGATCTTGGTAAACCCATAAAAAAGATGCACAATTTGTCAGTGCCACAAACCAGTAAAATAATATTGACAAACAAATATTGATGTTAAATATTGATATTGAAAACTGTCTGAGCTGAGTATACTGCTATGCAACTCTTGCTAATTTACCTAATCAAGAAAGCATCACTTCAGGATTTAATTGAAGTTATATTGAAGGTAATGACAAATTGTTGCTGATACACTGAGGAGGTGTATGCAATAGATACTGGTTCTTGAGTTTGTAGTTATATTGCCTGCGCATTGATGCATACTGCAGTACAGTCTCATCGAGTTGTCTTGGTACTGTTTCTATTCCTGGTACTGTTTCTATTCCTGGTACTGTTTCTATTCCTTGTACTGTTTCTATTCCTGCTACTGTTTCTATTCCTGGTACTGTTTCTATTCCTTGTACTGTTTCTATTCCTTGTACTGTTTCTAATATAGGTACTGTTTCTATTCCTGGTTCTGTTTCTATTCCTGGTACTGTTTCTATTCCTGCTACTGTTTCTATTCATGGTACTGTTTCTATTCCTTGTACTGTTTCTAATATAGGTACTGTTTCTATTCCTGGTTCTGTTTCTATTCCTGGTACTGTTTCTATTCCTGGTACTGTTTCTATTCCTGGTACTGTTTCTAATATAGGTACTGTTTCTATTCCTGGTACTGTTTCTAATATAGGTACTGTTTCTATTCCTGGTTCTGTTTCTATTCCTGGTACTGTTTCTATTCCTGGTACTGTTTCTAATATAGGTACTGTTTCTATTCCTGGTTCTGTTTCTATTCCTGGTACTGTTTCTATTCCTGGTACTGTTTCTATTCCTGGTACTGTTTCTAATATAGGTACTGTTTCTATTCCTGGTACTGTTTCTAATATAGGTACTGTTTCTATTCCTGGTTCTGGTTCTATTCAAGGTACTGTTTCTATTCAAGGTACTGTTTCTATTCCTGGTACTGTTTTTATTCCTGGTACTGTTTCTATTCCTGGTACTGTTTCTAATATAGGTACTGTTTCTATTCCTGGTACTGTTTCTATTCCTGGTACTGTTTCTATTCCTGGTTCTGTTTCTATTCCTGTTACTGTTTCTATTCCTGGTACTGTTTCTAATATAGGTACTGTTTCTATTCCTGGTTCTGTTTCTATTCCTGGTACTGTTTCTATTCCTGGTACTGTTTCTATTCCTGGTACTGTTTCTAATATAGGTACTGTTTCTATTCCTGGTACTGTTTCTAATATAGGTACTGTTTCTATTCCTGGTTCTGTTTCTATTCCTGGTACTGTTTCTATTCCTGGTACTGTTTCTATTCCTGGTACTGTTTCTAATATAGGTACTGTTTCTATTCCTGGTTCTGTTTCTATTCAAGGTACTGTTTCTATTCAAGGTACTGTTTCTATTCCTGGTACTGTTTTTATTCCTGGTACTGTTTCTATTCCTGGTACTGTTTCTAATATAGGTACTGTTTCTATTCCTGGTACTGTTTCTATTCCTGGTACTGTTTCTATTCCTGGTACTGTTTCTAATATAGGTACTGTTTCTATTCCTGGTACTGTTTCTATTCCTGGTACTGTTTCTATTCCTGGTTCTGTTTCTATTCAAGGTACTGTTTCTATTCAAGGTACTGTTTCTATTCCTGGTACTGTTTTTATTCCTGGTACTGTTTCTATTCCTGGTACTGTTTCTAATATAGGTACTGTTTCTATTCCTGGTACTGTTTCTATTCCTGGTACTGTTTCTATTCCTGGTACTGTTTCTAATATAGGTACTGTTTCTATTCCTGGTACTGTTTCTATTCCTGGTACTGTTTCTATTCCTGGTTCTGTTTCTATTCAAGGTACTGTTTCTATTCAAGGTACTGTTTCTATTCCTGGTACTGTTTTTATTCCTGGTACTGTTTCTATTCCTGGTACTGTTTCTAATATAGGTACTGTTTCTATTCCTGGTACTGTTTCTATTCCTGGTACTGTTTCTATTCCTGGTACTGTTTCTAATATAGGTACTGTTTCTATTCCTGGTTCTGTTTCTATTCCTGGTACTGTTTCTATTCCTGGTACTGTTTCTATTCCTGGTACTGTTTCTAATATAGGTACTGTTTCTATTCCTGGTTCTGTTTCTATTCCTGGTTCTGTTTCTATTCCTGGTACTGTTTCTATTCCTGGTACTGTTTCTAATATAGGTACTGTTTCTATTCCTGGTTCTGTTTCTATTCAAGGTACTGTTTCTATTCAAGGTACTGTTTCTATTCCTGGTACTGTTTTTATTCCTGGTACTGTTTCTATTCCTGGTACTGTTTCTAATATAGGTACTGTTTCTATTCCTGGTTCTGTTTCTATTCCTGGTACTGTTTCTATTCCTGGTACTGTTTCTATTCCTGGTACTGTTTCTAATATAGGTACTGTTTCTATTCCTGGTACTGTTTCTAATATAGGTACTGTTTCTATTCCTGGTTCTGTTTCTATTCCTGGTACTGTTTCTATTCCTGGTACTGTTTCTATTCCTGGTACTGTTTCTAATATAGGTACTGTTTCTATTCCTGGTTCTGTTTCTATTCAAGGTACTGTTTCTATTCAAGGTACTGTTTCTATTCCTGGTACTGTTTTTATTCCTGGTACTGTTTCTATTCCTGGTACTGTTTCTAATATAGGTACTGTTTCTATTCCTGGTACTGTTTCTATTCCTGGTACTGTTTCTATTCCTGGTACTGTTTCTAATATAGGTACTGTTTCTATTCCTGGTTCTGTTTCTATTCCTGGTACTGTTTCTATTCCTGGTACTGTTTCTATTCCTGGTACTGTTTCTAATATAGGTACTGTTTCTATTCCTGGTTCTGTTTCTATTCCTGGTTCTGTTTCTATTCCTGGTACTGTTTCTATTCCTGGTACTGTTTCTAATATAGGTACTGTTTCTATTCCTGGTACTGTTTCTAATATAGGTACTGTTTCTATTCCTGGTTCTGTTTCTATTCCTGGTACTGTTTCTATTCCTGGTACTGTTTCTATTCCTGGTACTGTTTCTAATATAGGTACTGTTTATATTCCTGGTTCTGTTTCTATTCAAGGTACTGTTTCTATTCCTGGTTCTGTTTCTATTCCTGTTACTGTTTCTATTCCTGGTACTGTTTCTATTCCTGGTACTGTTTCTAATATAGGTACTGTTTCTATTCCTGGTACTGTTTCTATTCCTGGTACTGTTTCTATTCCTGGTTCTGTTTCTATTCCTGTTACTGTTTCTATTCCTGGTACTGTTTTTATTCCTGGTACTGTTTCTATTCACAGGATGTGGAGGATGGCCTCGATGATGCATTCTCAAGGTAATATTTACATGATGTTTTACATTATATTGTATCTAAAGTACTGTATATCTAATTTCTATACTCAAGGTCACATCGATCCGCTAAGATAATTAGAAATCTATAATTAATGATATCAGTAATCTGTTCAACAGCAAATAGTCTTTGAGAAATGAATACATTCCCAAATGTATCAGTACTTCGATAAAGGTAGTTTAATTTCACCCTTTCGATCGGGCTTCAGATCCAACCATTCTACCTCAACAGCATTGTGAAACTAACGACATAAATCCTTTATCTGACCAAGGCAAACTAACTGCGGCCATCTTCATTGAGTTATCAAAAGCATTTTGATTTAGTTCGTCATTCTGTCTTCGTAGGAAAACGTCGATACAGTGGTTTCGCTAACAGATTCCTAAACCGGTTCCATAACAGATTCCTAACCGGTTCCATAACAGATTCCTAAACCGGTTCCATAACAGATTCCTAAACCGGTTCCATAACAGATTCCTAAACCGGTTCCATAACAGATTCCTAAACCGGTTCCATAACAGATTCCTAAACCGGTTCCATAACAGATTCCTAAACCGGTTCCATAACAGATTCCTAAACCGGTTCCATAACAGATTCCTAAACCGGTTCCATAACAGATTCCTAAACCGGTTCCATAACAGATTCCTAAACCGGTTTCCATAACAGATTCCTAAACCGGTTCCATAACAGATTCCTAAACCGGTTCCATAACAGATTCCTAAACCGGTTCCATAACAGAATCCTAAACCGGTTCCATAACAGAATCCTAAACCGGTTCCATAACAGATTCCTAAACCGGTTCCATAACAGAATCCTAAACTGGTTCCATAACAGATTCCAAAAACCGGTTCCATGTATTTTAGCAATAGAAAACAACGTGTTTGCATAGAATGACAGAAAACACAACTTCTTGGACTTTAATAGAGGTGTACCTCAAGGCTCAGTATTACCCCCCCTTTCTTTCTCTGTATTCATAAATCATTTGCCTCTAATTTGTCAGGATACACCTGTTCACTTATACACTGATGCAACAGTGCTTTTGTACATCAGGTAAAAAATATTGTGCAGATACAAGCAACTCTCCGCTATGATTTTAGCACTTTTACAAAATGGTTTCTAGCAAATAATTTGGTTTTAAATCGATCCTATAGTCCTATACCCTGCTGTTTGGTACACGGCAAAAAATAAACTCCGCCGATGGTCATTTCTAAATTCATGCAGGTACAATGCTTTAAACCATTGTTTTATCTCGGTCTGAGGACGGATTCTTAATTCTCTTTTGGAAGGCATGTTGATTCAGCTCAACATTTGTTGTTGTTTTGACATTTACTGTTTCTTACATTTTTGGGACACTCTTGAAAACCATATGGTGACTCTCAAGTGATTTCATCCTGCAAAAATGTCAAATAAATAATATCCACAAATAGTTTAATAAAGTGTCCTTTATAGTCCCGTACCCCTTCAAACACTCAACCTCCGGCTGTGTACCCCCTCTAGCACCAGGGTCATCTGTACCCCCTCTAGCACCAGGGTCATCTGTACCCCCTCTAGCACCAGGGTCATCTGTACCCCCTCTAGCACCAGGGTCAGCTGTACCCCCTCTAGCACCAGGGTCAGCTGTACCCCCTCTAGCACCAGGGTCATCTGTACCCGCTCTAGCACCAGGGTCAGCTGTACCCCCTCTAGCACCAGGGTCAGCTGTACCCCCTCTAGCACCAGGGTCAGCTGTACCCCCTCTAGCACCACAGAAGGGTGTGAATAACTCACCACAGGTTAATGAGAAGGGTGTGAATAACTCACCACGGGTTAATGAGAAGGGTGTGAATAACTCACCACTGGTTAATGAGAAGGGTGTGAATAACTCACCACAGGTTAATGAGAAGGGTGTGAATAACTCACCACAGGTTAATGAGAAGGGTGTGAATAACTCACCACAGGTTAATGAGAAGGGTGTGAATAACTCACCACTGGTTAATGAGAAGGGTGTGAATAACTCACCACAGGTTAATGAGAAGGGTGTGAATAACTCACCACAGGTTAATGAGAAGGGTGTGAATAACTCACCACAGGTTAATGAGAAGGGTGTGAATAACTCACCACAGGTTAATGAGAAGGGTGTGAATAACTCACCACAGGTTAATGAGAAGGGTGTGAATAACTCACCACAGGTTAATGAGAAGGGTGTGAATAACTCACCACAGGTTAATGAGAAGGGTGTGAATAACTCACCACAGGTTAATGAGAAGGGTGTGAATAACTCACCACAGGTTAATGAGAAGGGTGTGAATAACTCACCACAGGTTAATGAGAAGGGTGTGAATAACTCACCACAGGTTATTGAGAAGGGTGTGAATAACTCACCACAGGTTAATGAGAAGGGTGTGAATAACTCACCACAGGTTAATGAGAAGGGTGTGAATAACTCACCACAGGTTAATGAGAAGGGTGTGAATAACTCACCACAGGTTAATGAGAAGGGTGTGAATAACTCACCACAGGTTAATGAGAAGGGTGTGAATAACTCACCACAGGTTAATGAGAAGGGTGTGAATAACTCACCACAGGTTAATGAGAAGGGTGTGAATAACTCACCACAGGTTAATGAGAAGGGTGTGAATAACTCACCACAGGTTAATGAGAAGGGTGTGAATAACTCACCACAGGTTAATGAGAAGGGTGTGAATAACTCACCACAGGTTAATGAGAAGGGTGTGAATAACTCACCACAGGTTAATGAGAAGGGTGTGAATAACTCACCACAGGTTAATGAGAAGGGTGTGAATAACTCACCACAGGTTAATGAGAAGGGTGTGAATAACTCACCACAGGTTAATGAGAAGGGTGTGAATAACTCACCACAGGTTAATGAGAAGGGTGTGAATAACTCACCACAGGTTAATGAGAAGGGTGTGAATAACTCACCACAGGTTAATGAGAAGGGTGTGAATAACTCACCACAGGTTAATGAGAAGGGTGTGAATAACTCACCACAGGTTAATGAGAAGGGTGTGAATAACTCACCACAGGTTAATGAGAAGGGTGTGAATAACTCACCACAGGTTATTGAGAAGGGTGTGAATAACTCACCACAGGTTAATGAGAAGGGTGTGAATAACTCACCACAGGTTAATGAGAAGGGTGTGAATAACTCACCACAGGTTAATGAGAAGGGTGTGAATAACACCACAGGTTAATGAGAAGGGTGTGAATAACTCACCACAGGTTAATGAGAAGGGTGTGAATAACTCACCACAGGTTAATGAGAAGGGTGTGAATAACTCAACACAGGTTAATGAGAAGGGTGTGAATAACTCACCACAGGTTAATGAGAAGGGTGTGAATAACTCACCACAGGTTAATGAGAAGGGTGTGAATAACTCACCACAGGTTAATGAGAAGGGTGTGAATAACTCACCACAGGTTAATGAGAAGGGTGTGAATAACTCACCACAGGTTAATGAGAAGGGTGTGAATATCTCACCACAGGTTAATGAGAAGGGTGTGAATAACTCACCACAGGTTAATGAGAAGGGTGTGAATAACTCACCACAGGTTAATGAGAAGGGTGTGAATAACTCAACACAGGTTAATGAGAAGGGTGTGAATAACTCACCACAGGTTAATGAGAAGGGTGTGAATAACTCACCACAGGTTAATGAGAAGGGTGTGAATAACTCACCACAGGTTAATGAGAAGGGTGTGAATAACTCACCACAGGTTAATGAGAAGGGTGTGAATAACTCACCACAGGTTAATGAGAAGGGTGTGAATAACTCACCACAGGTTAATGAGAAGGGTGTGAATGACTCACCACTGGTTAATGAGAAGGGTGTGAATGACTCACCACAGGTTAATGAGAAGGGTGTGAATAACTCACCACAGGTTAATGAGAAGGGTGTGAATAACTCACCACAGGTTAATGAGAAGGGTGTGAATAACTCACCACAGGTTAATGAGAAGGGTGTGAATGACTCACCACTGGTTAATGAGAAGGGTGTGAATGACTCACCACAGGTTAATGAGAAGGGTGTGCTTGAAAGGATGCACATAACTCTGTAATGTTGGGTTGTATTGGAGAGAGTCTCAGTCTTAAATCATTTTCCACACACAGTCTGTGCCTGTATTTAGTTGTCATGCTAGTGAGGGCCGAAAATCCACTATCACATAGATGTGGTTGAAAAGGGCATCAGTGTGATTTGGCAAGGCAGGATACTCTGCCCAATCCAGAAATCTGGCTTCTGATTAAATTACATTTTCACATCATTGTGCAACGAAAACATCCTCTGCAAAAAAAAAGTCAAAATGAATT
Organism: Oncorhynchus kisutch; assembly: GCF_002021735.2. Lineage (NCBI taxonomy): Eukaryota > Metazoa > Chordata > Actinopteri > Salmoniformes > Salmonidae > Oncorhynchus > Oncorhynchus kisutch. The sequence goes on along the minus strand of NC_034185.2, from coordinate 4,657,866 downwards.
ACAGATTTCTTAAGTTGGATCTTAGATTAATTCTGTTTGAGGAAGTGAAATAGGATTCCCGAATCTACAGCGTCTCATGAGGGACGATAATCACTAAACGTACACGGAATCGGTCAGGATACACACCTCCAAGACTGAAATCTTTTTTTTTCTTTTTCGAATGAGCAACAGAAAAACACTCGGCTCTTTAAAACCTTTCTTTAAATAAGCTTTGTTGTACTAGTAAAGGTCTAATACACTGCATTTTAAAGCAGTCAGCAATGATATAATGAATTCAGAGCTAGGGAAATTATACTGAGGCTGAATATATGCAGGTGGCAGCCAATGATCCTCTCAGCAGACCGGACAATTTTTTTTTTAACCTTTATTTAACCAGGCAAGTCAGTTAAGAACACATTCTTATTTTCAATGACGGCCTGGGAACAGTGGGTTAACTGCCTGTTCAGGGGCAGAACGACAGATTTGTACCTTGTCAGCTCGGGGGTTTGAACTCGCAACCTTCCGGTTACTAGTCCAATGCTCTAACCACTAGGCTACGCTGCCGCTGCTAGGCTACGCTGCCGCCCCACAATCGCCCCACAATCAGCTGACTGGACAATCAGCTGACTGGACAATCAGCTGACTGGACAATCAGCTGACCGGACAATCAGCTGACCAGACAATCAGTTGACCAGACAATCAGTTGACCAGACAATCAGCTGACCGGACAATCAGCTGACCGGACAATCAGCTGACCGGACAATCAGCTGACCGGACAATCAGCTGACCAGACAATCAGTTGACCAGACAATCAGTTGACCAGACAATCAGCTGACCAGACAATCAGCAGACCAGACAATGCCCTCAGGCCTGGAGGGAAGCTAAAGTCATTCCGCTACCCAGGAATAGTAAAGCCCCCATTACTGGCTCAAATAGCCGACCAATCAGTCTGTTACCAAGCCTTAGTAAAGTATTGGAAGAAATGGTGTTTGACCAGATGCTATTTTACGTGAAGAAAATGTACAACAAACGTTCAGCTTATAGGGAAGGACATTCAACAAGCACAGCACTTACACAAATGACTGATGATTGGCTGAGAGAAATTAATGATGAAATGATTGTGGGGGCTGTCTTGTTAGACTTCAGCGTGGCTTTTGACATTATCGATCACAGTCTGCTGCTACTATAAATATTTAACTTTCATGAAATCACAAGTGTAATACATCAAAATAAATCTTAACTTCTTGTTAATCCAGCCGCCGTGTCAGATTTCAAAAAGGCTTTACGACGAAAGCAAACCATGCGATTATCTGAGGACAGCGCTCAGCACACAAAACATTACATACAGTTACCAGCCAAGTAGATTAGATTAGTCACGAAAGTCAGAAATAGCAATAAAATTAATCACTTACATTTGATGATCTTCGTATGGTTGCACTCACGAGACTCCCAGTTACACAATAAATGTTTGTTTTGTTCGATAAAGTCCCTCTTTATATCCAAAAACCTCAATTTTGTTGGCGCATTTTGTTCAGTAATCCAATGGCTCAATTGCGGTCACAACAGGCAGATGAAAATTCCTAATAGTATGCGTAAAGTTTGTAGAAACATGTCAAACGATGTTTATAATTAATCCTCAGGTTGTTTTTAGCCTAAATAATCAATAATATTTCAACCGGACAATAATGTCTTCAATATAAAAGAAAAACAAGAAAGGTGTGCTCTCGGTCGCATGCAGGAAACAGCTCTGGGGACATCCCAGGGTCCACTCACTCAATGTGGTCATTCTCCCTCATTTTTCAGAATAAAAGCCTGAAACAATGTCTAAAGACTGTTCACAACTAGTGGAAGCCATAGGGACGGAATCTGGGTCCTATCCCTTTAAATGATGGATAGGCTTTCATTGGGAAAACAGCCATTTCAAAATAATGGCACTTCCTGGGTGGATTTTCCTCAGGTTTTCGCATGCCATTTCAGTTCTGTTATATTCACAGACATTATTTTAACAGTTTTAGAAACTTTGGAGTGTTTTCTATCCAAATCTACTAATTATATGCATATCCTAGCTTCTGAGCCTGAGTAGCAGGCAGTTTACTTTGGGCCAGAGGTGAAAATAGTGAGGTTAACAAAGAGCTGTAGTTAGTTTCAGAGTGGGTGGCAAGGAATAAGTTAGTCCTAAATATTTCCAAAACTAAAAACATTGTATTTGGGACAAATCATTCACTAAACCCTAAACCTCAACTATATTTCGTAATGAATAATGTGGAAATTGAGCAAATTGAGGTGACTAAACTGCTTGGAGTAACCCTGGATTGTAAACTGTCAGGGTCAAAACATATTGATTCAACAGTAGCTAAGATGGGGAGTCTGTCCATAATAAAATGCTGCTCTGCCTTCTTAACAGCACTATCAACAAGGCAGGTCCTACAGGCCCTAATTTCTACCTTCTTAACAGCACTATCAACAAGGCAGGTCCTACAGGCCCTAGTTTCTACCTTCTTAACAACACTATCAACAAGACAGGTCCTACAGACCCTAGTTTCTACCTTCTTAACAACACTATCAACAAGGCAGGTCCTACAGGCCCTAGTTTTGTCACACCTGGACTACTGTTCAGTCGTGTGGTCAGGTGCCACAAAGAGGAACTTAGGAAAATTGCAATTGGCTCAGAACAGGGCAGCACGGCTGGCCCTTAAAAGAACTAACATTAATGATATGCATGTCAATATATCCTGGCTCAAAGTGGAAGAGAGATAGACTTCATCACTACTTGTTTTTGTTAGAAGTGTTGACAAGCTGAATGAACCGATGCGTATCCCACAAGACATGCCACCAGAGGTCTCTTCACAGTCCCCAAGTCCAGAACAGTCTATGGGAGGCGCACAGTACTACATAGAGCCATGACTACATGGAACTCTATTCCACAGTACTACATAGAGCCATGACTACATGGAACTCTATTCCACAGTACTACATAGAGCCATGACTACATGGAACTCTATTCCACAGTACTACATAGAGCCATGACTACATGGAACTCTATTCCACAGTACTACATAGAGCCATGACTACATGGAACTCTATTCCACAGTACTACATAGAGCCATGACTACATGGAACTCTATTCCACAGTACTACATAGAGCCATGACTACATGGAACTCTATTCCACAGTACTACATAGAGCCATGACTACATGGAACTCTATTCCACAGTACTACATAGAGCCATGACTACATGGAACTCTATTCCACAGTACTACATAGAGCCAGGACTACATGGAACTCTATTCCACAGTACTACATAGAGCCAGGACTACATGGAACTCTATTCCACAGTACTACATAGAGACATGACTACATGGAACTCTATTCCACAGTACTACATAGAGCCAGGACTACATGGAACTCTATTCCACATCAGGTAACTAATGCAGCAGTAGAATCAGATTTAAAAACAGGTAAAAATACACCTTATGGAACAACAGGGACTGTGAAGAGACACACAGGTACAGACACATACATTGTGATATTGTTGTTCGGTGGTATTGAACCTTTTCTATTGTAGAGACGTGGTAGTGTAATACTGTTATGTGATGTACTGTTCTAGCTTTAGTTTTCTATGTAATGTGAGTGTTTTAATGTGTTTGGACCCCA